>NW_004524580.1:2350494-2354063 GCF_000260255.1 Octodon degus
CGGGGTATGGGCCCGATAGCTTATTTAGCTGACCTTACTAGTAGAGATTAGTGTAGTGGTAGCACGGAGAATTTTGAGTTCTTCAGGTTAGGTTCAATTCCTATTTTTCTAGAAATAAGAGGACTTGAACCTCTATGCTTTACTCTATCTAAGTAATTCCTTTTCAGACATATTTCTATATTGACTGAGGAGGGATGCTACATATAAAAATAGGTATTGAGATGTGTCACATGCATAAAGCTAAAGTCAAGGGTAGGGACTGGAGAGATGGCTCGGTGGTCTGGGGCACCTACTTGGAACAAGCTTGGCAGGGCATCAGGGACCGTGGTTCAGTCCCCCGGCACCACATGCCAGCCAGCCCCGCCCCCTGGTGGGCTGAGCTGGCCACACACACACACCACACTCTCTCTCTCTCTCTCTCTCTATCTCTCTCTCTCTCTCTCTCAAATAAATAAAAAAAAATAAAAAAAAAATAAAGTCAAGGGTAAAAAGTTTTTTCATAAAAGGTGTATTAATTGGTCATAGCGAAATCATGGGTATGAGGCTCGGATCTGGCTGGTCCTCCCTTTTACTCTTTATACCTGATTGATCACTTATCAGATCTTTATAAGCTAGATCTAAATTTTGCTATGTTTTTGTTGTTATTAAAGTATTCCCAATACTTGGTCAAAAGCAAAATCTAATAAATTAGAACACACAAGACACTTGTGGATTGGTTATCACCCAACATTCTCCCCTGATTCCCTGTGGCTTGACAGGACACCAGGAGGGACAGGAATAAGGCAATAAAACTGGCAAGTGGACAAAGCAATAAATATGAGGAGTGTACCAAGGAATAAAAGCCAAGAGAACACCAAGAGGGTAGGAAACACCTCGTCAGGATTCAAGGAAGTTCAGACAGAAAAGTTCAACACTAAAGTTTAGAGAGAAAAACAGGGTTGCCTCAGGGTTGGGTGCTGAGTTGACTCTCAGGTCCCTTTACTCAATGTGTTCAAAGTAACTGAATGAAAATGAGGCGAATTATTTATTTATTTATTTATTTATTTATTTATTTGGTACAGGGTCTCTCTACACAGCTCAGACTCATAGTGATTCTCCTGTCTTAGTCTGCGCTGCACTGGGATTACAGGTATGCACCATGACTCCCAGTTTTGATGGCCAGCTTGGCACAGGACCAGCATGGCATGCAGTACCAAGGATCTGACCTGGATCCTTGAGCTTGTCAGGCAGGGCTTAGGCTGCCTAGCTATCTCCCCATCCCCAAATCATGAAGTTTTAACTTTCCCTCAAACCTCATCCCAACATTCCCATGACCATATACTTGTTATTTTTTTCCTTTTCATATTAGAAATAAGGCAGTGATCAAGATAGAAAATGGAAAGCATTCCAACAGCTATTTTGGAAAATTCCTTAGTGTTTGGATGACAAAATAGTTCATATATTAATATTTCATTCACCTCCAACAAGTTTGATAAGTTTCTTTGAAAACATTTTTTTTTCTAATATGCACTGATTTCTGTGACTGTGTTAGGATTTGTGTCTAGTTGTCCACCCAAAGCCTCATGCAGTTGTAGAGTGGCTTCTAGAGTTTGTGATTAATTCATGATCCAATGCTGGGATTATAAGTGTGAGTGCTACACTCACCCTGGGGCAGATAATCAACATAGAAATGTAAGGACGGGAAAGAGGCATGCTAGCCAGGGCAGCCACTACTCCTGTCTTTGCTGTTTTCCACTGCCATGAACAGCTGCTCTCTTCCATGTGCCACTCTGCCTTGGAGCCAGCTGAGTATGGACTGAAAACTCCACTAACTGTAAGCTAAATTAACTTTTCCTTCCTTAATTCTGGGTGTCAGGTATTTGTCCCAGCAATGAGAGAAAGATAACTGAGACACTAAGATAGCTTCTTTCCAAATTCTACCCTGGCCAGGGTGGCCTGCTCTTGGAGTCCTACTTAGCATCAAGGCTGCAGCAGGAGAACTGCCGGGGCTCAGGAGTTTGAGGCTGGCCATAGAGAGACCCTGTCTCAAAAACAGTAAAATAAGACAAACAACCAAAAAAAAAAAAAAATTGATATATGTATAGCTCTACTGATACAAGAGAATATACTAAACAATTAGCTTGAAAATAAAAAATTAACATAATTTCTAGTCTTCAAGTAGATGAACTTCATAACCACCTAGGAAAATGCATGTCTAGTAAGTAGACTGTACAAATATTTAAGCTTCTTCACATCTCTGGAAACCATGGTCATCGTTATTTATATATGCTAGGAAGTGAATATCAATTTTAAGATCTCTGGAAGCATCACTTTACATTTGGGAACTGACATTAGAGGTTGCTTCATACAGATTTAACCTCCAAGTTCATTGCTGAAGTATGTAAATGGAACATAAGGATGGATTTTTAGAGCATGGAAGTAGTGAATATAGCAAATACACACAAATGCAATCCTGCCACAGTTGGATTGAAGGAAGGATTAGTGTTTGTGCCTTATATTCAACACTACACATACAATGTGTACCTAATGCTTAACTAATACACTGTAGTTATTGATTATAGGACTACTATGTATCTGACAGTTATGTCTTTATCACAGATTTTTATTTTTATACTTTGTATCTGGTTTTCATAAGAAAGCTTTCTTCATGACTGTAAAAAGAATTATTAGCTCTGTGTAATTATGATGGATACAGTAATTTTGTTTTACAGTACAGTTAATGACATATTATATGTTTGCCCCAGTAAAAATGGTCTCGATCCAATAACATTTCAATACCCATGTAATTTATACCTCTAGATGATAGTCAAATTCTTTGGGAAGCCGAGTTCTCATTTAAGCAAAAGATATAGGTGTTAACAAGGTTAATAACTAAAAGAATAGAATGACTTGAAATTAAAATAGACACCCATGTTTTCCATTTCCATTACTGAAAAGTAAAAAAGTTGTGCATTGTCACACTGAGGATTTGTTTTGTTCTTGTGAAAGATGGTGACATAAAGAATACCTATCCTTAGGGCTGGGGACATAGCTCAGTAGAATAAGCACTTGCCTGGCAAGTGCAAGGTCCTGAGTTCAATCCCTGGTATCAAAAAAAAAAAAAAAGTATCTTTAAATTACATTAGAAGGAAATACAGTGAAAGCAACTCAGAATGGAAAACAGATACAGCCTTGCAGTCAAGAAACCTGGATTCTAGTGGCTTCCATCCTTACTGTAACTTGTGTGATTTTTGATGTTTTATTTCATCTTTCTTTAGCACCACTTTCCTCACCTATTAAATGGGGTGGGTCAACAATGTAGGTACGGAGTGTGTGGAGAACTTCCTGCTACCCTGCGCTGGCGGGACCAGTCCCAGCCCAGGCTCAGCGTGGGCCGGACCCTCTCCCACCCCCTCGGGCCGCCCCCCAACACTCCGCCGTACCTCCCCACCCCTCCTGCCGAGTAGGAATTTCTGCCGACTTCCGGGAAACCCCAGAACCAGTCCTAGCCCAGGTCCACAATTTCTGCCGACTTCCAGGAACCCCCAGACCCAGTCCTAGCCCAGGTCCGCAGCAGGAAGGAGCTGAGC
>NW_004524580.1:2362236-2369885 GCF_000260255.1 Octodon degus
TTTTTTTTGTACAGGGTCTCCCTACACACATCAGACTCATGGTGAGCCTCCTATTTTCAGCCTCCCCGGTTCTAGGATTACAGGTGTGCACCACCAGGCCCAGATTCTGTCGAAGACTCAGGGTACCACCCGGGGGCAGGGGCAGGGCGACATGCAGGACCAGGGATCAAAGCCTGATCCCTGTGCTTGCCAAAACAGGTGCTTAGTACAAATTACTAAAATTAAGGCAAAATAAAATTAAAGTAAAAGTTCAAATTGTGAGATAAGCTAGTGGCCCTTCAACATGAATGGCATAGGGGAAAGGTAGATCCTAAAAGACTAACATGTCAGATATTTCTAGAATGTGATTTATCATGTTTTCGTCCTCTTCGATGTCTACAACCATCAAGAAAACTCCTGTCCTTCCAGTCTGTTCGTACAGGTTCCCCGTCGCCTGGCTGAGGCAGTCAAAGGGCAGCTGTGAAGGGAAGTTCGGAAGGACTCCAAGCCTGGGCAGGAGTAAGGTATTCATTCCAACAAAAAACACGTGGCAGCTCCCAAACTGCTGTGGGAAGATCTGAGCAGAGCAGCTCTGCCTCTTGTGGCAAAGGCAGGCGACCTCTCAGGCAGGCGATTCCCCTTGGTGTTGGAGCAGACACAGTCCTCCCTGTGGGCATCTTGCTTTTCACTCCCAAATACAGGAGGCGCCTGGAGGAGCAAAGAGCCAGGATGTCATACTGAGTCAGCAAAAAGTCGCTCATGGTCTAACCAGGCAGCTCTTGGCTGCCCAGAGAGGTGACAGTTGCATCCTCATGCGCCTTAAGACCTGCTATCCAGAAGAAAACTAAAAGAAGAGCGAGTCTTCCTAGTACAAAAAGACAAAGACTGGAGTCCAACTCTTAGAATCAGCTGAGTTTGTTTTCCTGATGCAGTGTGGAATGCATATCATTAAAGAACAGTGAGGAGCACCTTCAAGGACCTCGGAAACATAAAGAAAATGCCTTGCTCATCAAAGCAAAAAGCGAGAGGCTCTGTAAGAAAAAAAAATCAAACAAGCAGAGAAATATTAAGGTAGATGGAGGAGTAGAATGGGTGTTGAGGAAAGAAATTACTGTTGGCCCTGAACCCGCTGGAGCAGCTGAAAAGGAGTGAAGGTCCCAACAGGAAGCAGCTCAGAAGCTGCACGAGGTCCCTCAAGGTATTCATCCAACCCAACTACAAAGCTCTGTGAAGTCACAGCATAGAGGGAAGAGGTGACACGTGTTCAGAAGGTGGGAATTGTGACCAAAGCATGTTCCTCTGGAAGGAAAGGCCGCAGGGTGCAGGGTGGATGGCAGACTGGAATGCGTGCCTTTCCTCACCAAAACCAAAAAACTATTTTCTCGTCTTGGAAGGCCTGGAGTTTGAAGAAGTGCTGACTTCTTTTATAATTGCCACTTGTTGGCCCTATTCTTTGCCATCGATTTAACGCAGCAGTTCTTAATCTTGTATTTACCTAGAGCCCATATTTAATATGACTAATTTGTTTTTTTTTATTTTTTTTAATAATATGACTAATTTGATAAATATAACTGACTAATCCCAAAATAAAAGGTTGTCTGATCCAAAGATCCAACATTGAAACAAGAAAGAAAATAATTCCTCCACAAAATGCTAGCACTTTCTTAATTTAAAATGTAAGAAATAAATGACTTGGTCATCTTGATGATCCAACTTGAAAGAAAATAAGTGAACGAAAAGAATACAATAGCAGAAGGAAAAGAATGAAGAATATACCAGGGGAACATGGAAGCTGATGTTCTGGTTTTAAAGAATTAGGTTGCTTATGCGTCATATATCCTTAAAAATAACGAAGAGGCCAATGTGAATCGATACAGTAATTCTGTATAGAAAATATATAAAATTATTGAATAGTATCTTCCTACATGACTTTAGCTGGACTTGATATCAAGCATGACACTTTCCATCTTAATATTTGGTTATCCATCTTAATCCATAAAAGAACAAGAATCTTTTACCATTTACTTTTTACAACTTTGATTGCATAAGATACAGACATTTTTAATCATTTTGTCTTAAGTGTTTTCCTGGATCTTTCTCCCTTTGTTTCAAGAGTTTAATGTTAATTTTTCTATTTTGTTGTTGTTTTTACTGTTGTTTAACAAATTCTCTTTGCTAGACTGTTGGACTACTAGTTGACCCTTTTTAGTCCTATTGAATTAAATCCTCTTCAGATAGAAACCAGAGTTTGCTGGTAGGAACTTACAAAGAGTAGATTATTGTAGCTTGGCGCTCCTTCCTCCAACCGCAATTCTGTTTCTCTTCAAGGACACGTAAAACTTACTCATATTTCAACTATTACTGACAGAGATGAGCTGTAAGGCCTAATAACCTCCAAGGACTTTCCTATTTTCTAAGAATCTGTCTTGCTTCTAGACAATTTTAGAAAGTAGATGTAGACATTTGGTGCTCTTCTACCCAATAAAAAGCTGGAAAATAAAAGATCATACTAAGAATAAAATGGTATAATAATTGCTCTCTTTTTCTATTTAGAAGTAAAATTAAATGGAATTTTTTAATTCTGCAAATATATAGCAAAGAACTTAGTCTCACTAAACCAGAGGTTGATCCTTTGCCTTCAGCTCCTAGGAGGTGACTTCTAATCCCTTGCTGTGTCCTGCCTCCTAAGAGTGACTTTATTTATCAGGAACCTTGGGCCAATCCAGGGGTGAGTTATAGCCATGGCCTCAGCTGGGCCTCCACAGGGCTGGAGGCTGAGGCCAGGACCATGGGCGGCCAGCACAACTGAGCAACTGAGCTTCTCTTAGCAATGCTGGATTCCACGACTCATGTAAGTTTCCTGGTTGGCAAGAAATCATCCCACATGTACATAACCTTTCTTTCCACAGTCAGTTATCTTCTCTCAACAGAAATCTGAAAATATTAAATGGAAAATTCCAGGAGCAATAATTCACAAGTTTTAAATAACTTTCATGATAGTATATTATCAAGATTGTTCTTTGTCATTAGTTATTATTGTCAACTCCTTACTGTGCTGAATTTATAAGGTAAATGTTAGCACAGGTATGTACACTACTTGTAAAGAAGCATAATATATTGGATTTAATGATATCTGTAGCTTCAGGCATCTGTAAGGGTCCTGGTATGAACTCCCTGGGAAGGGAGGGGCTGCTGGGAAAGTTGGCACTGTCCCTGAGTCCACTGGGACACTCCCTATGCAGAAGCTGCCTGGTCTCTGGTCCCAGCACCTCTTCCCACAGCCAACTTTAATCATGACCCTTCACTGTCATAGCTACAACTCTGAATTTTACTACTTTAACTGAGTTCTTTGAATCATGTTTGCAATTACTGAAGCCTTGAGGACTCTTAGAGCAGCAGGTTGTGTTAGAATTGAGAGAGGTCTTGGGTATCTCAGAATTTACATGAAATGAGCCTGTACACATTTTCCCATTAAGATATTGGGGCCTAAGTGTCACTTTATTGATTTCACTCACTTCTTTAAATATATGCAATGTATTTTAATTTAGAATGGCCTGGGAAAGATCAGGCAAAAGGCAGCATGAGGGAGTTACCTGGCATTTCTTCCCTGGTGTCATATGCATCCTTCCCTGGTTTGGGTGGCCCTGCTTTAGTGGCCCTACTTTGGGTGGCCCCACTTTGGTGACTTATCTCAGAAGTGGTCTAATAGTGGACTCTGCTTGCTTGCAATGACTCTAACTTTGCTTTTTATTAAAAGAGGCATTGAAGAAAAGAATAAAGTAAACAGGTCTCTTGGCATAGGATCTATTTGAGGAAAATGACAGAAAGATGGGAAAAGACAGCCTTGCAAAGTACTAAGTTTAGGTGAGTTATGTTACCACGATGACACTGAGCTTATTATCTGCCTCCTACAAACTAGAATTGTTTTCCATAAAATATTTTTTGAAAAAAAGAAAGCCAGTCTACTAGGATACTTGCGTGGGATAGTTCTTGACCAGAAAATCAGAAATATATTATGCGTTGATTTGATTTTATGGAAAACTGGGTTTATTTTTAAGGCCTTGGTTTTGCAAGTAAAACATGGTATCTTTAAATTTATTCAATGAATGAGACTTCCAAGAAGATAGCAGAATAGTAAGCAACAGAGAAAGAGCCCCCCAGCAGTTCCACACTCTAGGGCATGGAAGTCCCGCCCTAGGGTGGCTTGTGGCCTGGATGGCACACAGGGGACATGAGGGAGGGCAGATCTGCCTGTGTCTTTGGAGAAGCTCTGGTCTTTGCCTCTACCTTGGGTGTCATCTCCTGGCTTCCAGGGCAGACTCTGGCTTCTGGCATAGAACCTTCAGCCTTCCAGAGTAGACCTGTCAGCTTCCTGACATGGACTCGAACAGGACACTGCAGTGTACTGCAGACCTTAGACTGAGTCCTTTGGTCTCTGGTGTGCAGAAAGAGCCTCTGCACAATTTCTCATCTGACTCTGTGGGCAGCCACTGTAAGCCAATCTTGTAAATTTTTTTTTCAATCTTGTAAATTTTTGTATATTCATGTCTTGTGATATATCTGTATCTTTAGTAAACACTAACACAAGTCTTAAAAAAAAGAGAGAAAGAGCCCCCCTGAGAGTTGTCATCCAGACACTAGAATATAGCAATGTCAGGAACAAAAGGAGGGAAGTGGTCCTCTGGGCCCAGGAGGGCTCCAAAGTGAAATTGCGATGGGGAAAGCAAAGAGAGAAACTTCAATAAGGAAGGAGGCAGCCAGTGGCACACTCTCTGTATCAGGACTCACTGTGAGGATGGAGTAGTTCAAACCTGTGACTACATGGTGACTGCTGGCAACACTAGAGGCCTCCACAGACAGACGAAGCAGTGGACGTGAAGGGCTGCTGGGGCCGGTGATGAGTCTGTGGTATTGCACATCCTGAGGGAAAGGGCGATAGGCTGGGAGCCATCTTGGAGAGGGGTCAGCTGAGCTCAGAACTCAGAACTGCTGGCTCCACCTAGTGGCTCCCAGCTGAGCTCAAGCCCACAGAAGGTACGCAGATGGCTGCAGGCTCTATAGGTCTGGTCCCAGCCTCGTAGCCAGAAAGCAGCCTGAACTTCAGGGGAAGTAAAAGTGCAGGCTCACTGCGATAGTCCGCTGCTCTGCCCTAAAGCTAGTGCGATCTTGCTGGAATAAACCAACACGGATCTGGACTCTGTCTCCTCACATTGTCTACCAGTGACAGCAAAGACAAACCTGCAAGTAGACCTTTTTCTTTTCGCTCTCTTCTTTCCTCCTTCTTTGTTTGATCTTGATTTTGTATAAATATGAATGTGGTTTCTAGTCTTTTTGTGGTTGTTGTTCTGTTCTGTTCTTCCTTTTATTTCTTCCTTCCCACTGCCCACCCCACCCCCAACCTGGCTGCTGCCTCCAGCTTCTGCACCAACTTCATTAAGTGTGTGATTCCCCTTGGTCCCCAGCCTTGCTTCTACCCTCTTCCTCTTCTTATATTTCTCTAAGTTTTCCCTAGCACCTTTTAAATTTTCTCCTCTGAAGGTAAAATTAGCATATTAAGGGCTTATTTACTGTGTACAATTTTCTGGGCTTTTTCAGATTTTGCTATATAACCACAAATCCAATTCATACAGTTAAGGATGGCAAATTAATGGTTACCTCAGTTTGTCATTTTCTAGGCTGTGCTTGATGCTCTTGTCGTTGCTGACTCTATCCCAATTGTATCACAGTTATGCCAAAGTGACATAATTGTCCTAGCGAACTATCCTACCTGGTATTCCAAGACGGAGATTAAGTAAGGGTCATAGAAAATTAAATCCAGCAGCTGCTAGGGGATACAAAAAAAGAGTAACATAAGACTGACTGGTATAAATGAAAAATCAGAAGATAACGCAAATGATATCTAAAACCTTGTTCACAGATGAAACAAAGGAAACAACCAGAAAGCACCTCCTCCTGCAGTCGCTCTTTGACAAAGATGAGCATCATTACAGGTTGCAGAAAACATAGTAGTAGGGGCAGGTTCCAGCTAAGCAGTAGCTCAGTTCACAAACTTAATTTATTGCACAGTTTTGGAAGGATGGCCACATTTGTGTCTGTGCAGGAAAGATGGCTGTGGTCATGTTTGTGATCCTACATAGAATTTGCAAACAAAAACAGATGCTTGCCAGATGCTTTTGTGTGCAAACCAAGTTGTTCCCAAATAAAAGTGTCTGTGAACTGACGTACTGTTGACAACAATCCCAGTCAGGGTGGTGCAGAGTGTACTGACTGAGAAGCAGTAACTTGACAACTGACGTCACTGCTAACCTAGACTTGAGTGCTGTGACAGGAGACAAAGAGGAATCATGAATTTTGAGTGAGTTGGCAATCTCCAAGTAAAAATTTTGAGACAAGACACTTAAGATTACTACATGTAAACCAAACCAAAACCAAACACAAAAAGATAGCACTGAGTGAGCATTTGAGAGAAGGGAATCATCAACTGTCCAGTTGGAAGCCCCAGACATGATGTTTTCCAAATATAACTCCAAATAACATTTTCCTTTTTCCTCACCATGCTTTCTTAGCTGAGTGGAAAAAATTTAAAGGCAAAAATTATAGAAAATATTTTGTTCATAAAATAACACAAGGTCTGGCAGACAGCAGCCATTAGAGTAGTTTCCTAAATGCATCTGATTTACAGTTACGGACAGATTCGCGGAGGGGATTTCCTCTTCTGGGAGGCAGGCTGGGGAGAATGAGACTGCCACTGGGGGCATCTGGGCTTGCTTGGTGACCCAGGACTGCCTGCACAGGACCTGAGACTGGCTGAGAAGCCCAGGGCCGAGACACCTCTGCTGTTTTCTGAAGATGCGTGAAAGTCTCTATGCCATGTCACAAGGGCAACGTACAGCCTGTACCCAGGAGATGCACACACAGTCTGGTAGAAAGCAAGGGAATTACGTTCAAGGAGGTCATAGATTCTTCATGTAATTTACAAGTGCTTGTATTTAACTTTTAAGAGATGATGGTTATTATAATATTAAATTTTAACAAAATGTTGAGAATTAAAAGCTTCCCAATTATTTTAATGGGTTTTGATAAGCACCAATATTTCAGAGTGATGATTTTTCAATTAACAGAAAGCATAACCTGACAAAAGTTTAGGCCTGTCTATAAAAAATTCTTCATAGCGAAGTATTTTTCAAATATACTGACTTCATTCATTTTCTCTTACAAACATCTGTTCATCTGATAACAAACAAGTGATAATTGTCACACGATGAAATATCAGATTATAATAATAATTATTCAAATGACACCAAAATGGACTTTCACACTGCATGAAGGGAATGTGGTTGACAAAACACCATCTTGGTCCCCGAGATTTGCTGGGATAGAATTTATATAGATTAAATATAGATACATATGTGTAAGATATGCAGCAGATTGTTTCAATGTATGTAGTTGTACAGGGATTATCACCCCCAGTGTAACTAACTGAAGTCTATTGATTCTGGCAGCTGCCATGAGCCTCTGCAGAGAGGTGCTTCATCTCCACTGCAATCTCTCAACAAAACCCAGCATGACCCTTAACAAAGCAGTGGTCTTTGTGGAGAGCTAGCAAATTCCCAGAATCAATCCCTGCTGCAGAGACCACCTTCTGTGGTCTCACACAACATCACCGTTCT
>NW_004524580.1:2371015-2381119 GCF_000260255.1 Octodon degus
CTTGCAATTTGAATGCAGAATGATAAATGCTCTTATTAGGTGTGCTTTGGATCAATTTTTATAGTTGTCCCTATATCCCCAAACTTCCCACAGGATTTGTGGCTCCTGTTTCATGGCCATGTCTGGTTTTGTATGCTGTAAGCAAACTCAGGCTTTGAGTCAGACCGTTGCCTGCTCCCTGCAGGCAGACGCTGTCACCCTACCTTCCCTTCACATTGCCGGCCCGCACTGCAGCACAGGCTCCTAAGTGAGGCAGAGGGTGGGGGGCTTCAGACCCAGAGCTCCTGAAATCTGCGCCCTTAGTCCTGTGCTATGTGTTGATATGCTGTACAATTTGGTGGCATTTAAAAGTCACCTTGCCTAATTGGAATAGTAGCAGCATCCCACCTGCTGCAGGGCTTTCTGGAGGCCTAGCAAATCCACCCACTGTCCTGTCACTGTGGCCACCTAATGTCCCCTTAGCACCTTTAGTACTAACCACTCAGCACCAGTTTTGGGAAAGGGATTGCATTCTGAGTTATCATTTTACTTTCAGGAGAAACAAACCTCCCCTCTTTCAACATTTCTCTATTGAGGTTATTGCCATAAGTGACAAGATTTTCTCCTCCCTCCTGGTCTGTTGCAAGGGACATGTTATGTGTTCTGGTAACAGTGATTATTTGAGCATAACTTGTGACCACTGTGGTGTTTCCACCACTTAACCTGAATAGGATTTTTTTATGATCTTAAGGAATAAAAGCATCAAATGTTTTAAAAACTTATCATAAAGCTCTTAGTGTATGTTCCAAGCAAGCCTGAAAGCAGCGGGGCTGGTGTCATTGTGCAGGAGCAGAGCAGCCCACACCTCTGCCTTCATGGTCCTGGCCACACAGTTCTTTCCCCCTTGACCGTGACAGGACCAGGGACAGTGGAAGTGAGCTCTGTGACCCACTGCGGGAGAATGGCTGCAGATGTAGACGAAAATGTGGCAACAACACAATCCATTACTAACTAGGTCAGGTGGTGTGTAATTATCCATGTGTCTCAAAAGCAACTGTCAGGCCACGGAGATAGCTCAGTGGCTAAGTGCCTGCCGAGGCAAGTTCAGGGACCAGGGTTCAATCCCTGGCACCACATGCTGTGCTGGCCTCACCTCTGGGCATGCCGAGCCAGCCACCAAGTCTGGGCATGGTGGCACATACCTGTAACCCCAGCGCTGAGGAGGCTGAAACAGGAGGATCACTACAAGTCCAAGCTGCATAGTGAGACCCTGCACCAAATACATACAATTAAAAATCAGTGTTCATGCTAATTGCTTTGTAGTTGTAGTAAAGATATCAAAGATACTGTTGCAAACAGAAACACTAAAATGACACCCGGGACTTGGAAGCAGGTTTATTTACATGGACAGGCTTTGATCATGATCATTCCCAAAATATCAGGCCCTGATCTATGATGATCTAGGGCTTCTGTGGGATAAGAAAGCAGGAAGTACAGAGGCACAAGGCTTGTCAGCGGGGGATTGATTGCTACACATGTGTCATAGTGACCAGCTATGCATCATGGTTTCTAAGAGACAGGAACAATCTGAACTGAAATAAGAACTCTTACCTGGGCAACTGACAAACTGAAGTACACTGGCAGGGGCTGCGAGACATCTCCTGAACAGACAGAGCTAGGGCAGGGACAGGGTGGCTTCATACGTGGGCTTCCTCCCTCCTCCCAGCCTCAGTTCTCCACTTCTGAACCACCTAACCGAGCAGCCTCAGGTGCTGCAGCGGCTCCCCCTGCCTCTAGGGTCAGGTGGCACCTGAGCCACACTACGTGCTATTCTAGACCTGGGACAAATAAAACAGTATTTGATTTCTCTCTTCCTTTCAGGTCATTACTTGGTAACTCAGTCAGTCATGGGACCCTGAACCTAGGAAGGCTGCCTGCGATGACTTTAATCTTGCAAAAGGCCCCAAAGCAGGCTGACCCCCCTTCCTAGGCAGCCTGCTCTGAATCAGATGATATTATTCTTCCAGATTCTCCCACAGGCTTTTAGCATTCAGAAGGAACTGAATCACATTTTACATTTGAATATTATGTGTTTGAAAATAGGACTTCATGGTTGTACCCCACCCAACCCTAGAAATCATTCCTTGTATGCTTCTAATAGTTTTGAAATGTTATGCAGGATAGGTGAATTATACTTGTAATCAACTATTGTGAAATTGTGGATCAGATGAACATCTTTATAGAAATGACAAAATCTGTGTAGCAGAGCATCTTTCCTCCGCAGGGCTTTCTGTTAATTATGAGGCTGTGAATAAGTGATACTTCTTAGTGACATTTATCTGAGTACATTATTTTATAAACAACATTATTCATTAATAGTCTTTCCATTTTGTCTTTATTACATGGTGATCTTATCATTCTAAATGAGG
Source organism: Octodon degus (assembly GCF_000260255.1). NCBI lineage: Eukaryota > Metazoa > Chordata > Mammalia > Rodentia > Octodontidae > Octodon > Octodon degus. Next base: position 2,373,424 of record NW_004524580.1, read on the forward strand.
AATTTTCACATTAAAAATGGGCTGAACTATAACCGAGTCTTATAAAGATGTATAGGTTGTCATTGGTAATGTAAGAATTGATAGACCGCATTTTACCTCCCCCTCTTCATTCTACCCTCCCACCTTCTCTTTATGCACACTTTTTCTGTTAGAAGTCTATCACACATCCTCGCAAAATTTTCTAACCCAGTGTACCTGATTTTTCTTTTCTTTTTTTATTTAGGTATTTGGTCCAGGATCTCACTAGGCAGCTCAGACTCCTAGTGATCCTCCTGTTTTCAGCCTCCCAGCCCTGGGATTCCAGGCATGTACCACCATGCCCAGACTTGATCATGAGCTCAGCAGGCCCTGGGGAAGGGGGCGGCGCAGCATGCAGAGCTGGGGATCGATTCCTGGTCCCTGTGCTTATGCTTTAGTCTGCTGAGCTATCTCACCAGGCCTCAGTGTACCAGATTTTATCTTCACATGGAAATGTGCCATCCTCCTCATTCTCAAAGCCTATTATAATTTTCTCTTGCCTTTGCACACTTCTGCACAGCTGTTTCTCCGCATGCCAAGACATAGAGCTAAAACTTTCCATTTCATCCACACACAGCTCTCCCTTATAAATATTGTCCATGTTTCACAAGTAACAAACTGAGGCTGAGAACCTGCATGCAAGTGTGAAAGTCTCACAAGGCAGAGTCGCCACTGAAATCTGGATGCTCAGCTCTGAAGCCTGTTTCTTAACCCAGCAGTGGAAAGTCTCAGGTTTTTGTCTACAGACATGCAAAGGACTTGTTTTTCTCCTTCGTCCTTGCAATTTCTGTTTAGTATGGGTGATACAGAAATGTTCAGTCTGGTGGAAGAACAAAGGAAGAAATGAGGGTTTTTAACTCTCCATTTTAGAGAGATCAATGCTTGCTCCATATGTTTTATTATTATTATTATAAAATTCTCTCTAAACTGCAGAGCTAGCCTGAAAGAATATGCCTTCTATATAAATAGTCTTCTGTCTCATTTCCACGTGTTTATTTACAACAGAAAGAAGATTAGCTTACTTACTTGCAGGAAAATGAGAATACAGTTTTATTGAGATGTTGCTCCTGGTGTACAATACCAATTTGCTTTGCAAATATCCCCAATTCTTGGATCAGTCTTGTTTTCTTGATTTCTTTTAGTAAGCAACTCATGGAAAACACACTAATTTAAGTGTTTAAGAAATGCATTCTGGAGGGCCAGCCAAATAACTCAGTGGATTAAAATGCCTGCAAGCGAGGACAGGGGTTGGGGGTTCAATCCTCAGGACTGCCATGCCAGCCCCACCCCCAGGACACACTGAAACTGCAATTGAGACTGGGCATGGTGGTACATGCCTATAATCCCAGTTCTTGTGAGGCTGCAAACAGACGGATCACTATGAGTCCGATCTAGTAGTGAGACCCTGAACACCCTGTAGACCCTTCCCTAAAATACAGGGGGGGGGGGAAGAAATGCATTCTGGGTTTTTGTTTGGCTTTAGAATTTTCTCAGATAGAATGTATTGGTATTTCAGAGGATTGCCACTATGGGTATGCCAACTATCTTTGGAAAATGCCAATGTAATTTTTACTTTGGGCAGACCTCATCGCTAAATGCCTTCAGGTCAGGAATCATAGCCAGAGGGCTATAGAGTTTTTGAAGGTCCCATTTCAATTGCCTATAGTATTTGTCTATCATGATTCCAGATAGGTTCCTAAAAGGCCATGAACTATGGTTCTGCATGACTTCTAAAGTCCCTTCCAACCTGATTATTTAATTTGATCTATGGAAAAAAATGATAACCTAGGTTTCATTAAGTTTAAATTCTCTACTCTGTGAAAGACATTGTCAAGAAGACAAGCCACCATCTAAGGTAAAATGTTTTCAAAAGATATCTAATGAAAGATTATTACCCAAAATACAAAAACAAGATTGTGTGTCAACAAGAGAACAACCACTGTAGTATAAAAATGGGCTAAAGACCATAACAAGCACATCACCAAAAATATATATGCAGAGAGCAAATAGGCATAAGGAAAAATGCTCCACATTCACATCACAGGGGAAATGTAAACTGAAAGCATGAAATACAGCGACATGCCTGTCAGAACGGCCAGAATCTAGAGCCCTGACAGCACCAACTGCTGGCAAGGGGATGGAGAAGCTGTGGTTGCTAATGGGAACACAGAATGCTGTGGCCATCTTGCAAGACAGTGTGGTGATTCCTTACAAAACTAAACAGATTCTGATCATAGGATCTATCAGTTGTGCTCCTTGATATTTACAAAGAAGAACAAAAAATTGTGTCCACACAAAAACCTGCAGTCATTTAGAGTAGTGTTAGTCGTAGTTGCCAAAATGTAAAAGCAACCAAGATGTCCAGCAATAGATGAGTGGATAAATAACTTGTGGTACATCCAGAAAATGTAGTAATATTCATTGCTAAAGGGGAATGAAGTATTGAGATATAAGAAGACAAGACACTAAGTGCCTATCACTAAGTGAAAGAAGTCTACCAATAAAGCCTCTGTGATGTATGACTATGACCATATAATATTCTGGAAAAGACAAAGCGATGGAGAGGGTAGTTGTAATGGAGATCGGTGACTGCCAGGGATGGAGTGGAGAGAGTGAAGGAAGAACAGGCAGTGCTCAGAGGAGATCTAGAGCAGACAAACTCCCGCACAGCACTAGGATCATGAACATGCGTCATCATTACACATTTGTCCAAACCCACAGGATGTGCAAGACAGAGTGAGCTGTGGTGTAAACTAGAGCTTCGGGTGCCAGGGATACAGCAGTGTAGACTCATCACTTGCGGCATAGAGACTGCTCTGGTCAGGGGAACTGACAAAGAAGAGAGAAGTCCTTAGGTTCTCCAGATGGAGTTCTGCAAACTTGACTAAAAAACAACCAGATTAACAAGAGAAAAACGAACAGAAGTTTATTAACATGTGCAGTGTGCACAGCTCGGGAGACATTCAGTGACGAGCAACTCAGGGTGGTTAGAGCCCCACGACAGATGCCAGCCCCCTCCAGTCATTGTTTCCTGTTTCTTTTTCTCTTAGGAAGGCTTTGTACCCTTGCCAGGGTAAACAATGAAAGTCCCTAGCTAAATTATTTAATCTGAATTCTTGTTGTCAGTGTCTACATATTTCATTTTGTTAGCAAGACATTTCTGCCATTACTAGAACTCACAGTAGAAAACTGGTGAATTATTCATTTTCTTTTTTTGTTCTTTGTTAAAAATGGACTGAATGGTAACAATCTGTGCAGTTTATCAGAAATCATCAAACTATCTTCCAAAGTTACTGTGCCATTTTACGTCTTCTCTATGTGGGCATGTTTTTTCAGTGTGTGTGTGTGTGTGTGTGTGTGCAAGCATATGTGTGTGTAAAAATAAGCAGACAAAGGAAAAGGTTTAGGCGTGTGCAGGTGGCAAACTGTGGGAAATAAATATATGCATTTAACTAATGTAAAATGAGGGTTATTCAGTGAGACGCATTTGTGTAGGTTCTTTTTGGCGAATGGACTCAAGTGCTATCGCTGCCAGGCAAGGAAGGAGGCACCTTCAAACAGGCAATGGGTGCTGCTTTCCAAGCAAGTAGGAGGAAGGCAAAGTTCACCCTACTCTTCTTCTTTTGTTTTTTTAATTTTTAAAAAGTCTTTTTAAAAATAATTTTATTGAAAAACAAATAGCAATGAGACAGTTTCAAAACCAATTAGTAGGACAGTTTCAATAATTAATACATTGCATATTGTTGTCTTTATAGTGGTTATCCATAATACAAGATGCAGACGTGATATCCTATCCATAAATACTATATAGTACAAATCTTTCTATTCATTGAATTAAGGGAAAGTAGCTGTATATCTATTCTGTTTTGAATATACAGATACAAAATGGTTCTTCATTTTTATCCCTTTTTTTGTTTAGTTTTGCCAGAAATGGGTATTCTATTGTCATTTAAATATTGTAGGTGCTTGCATTCATTAAAATATTCCAAAATAGTCCAGTAGTCCATAATAGTAGTGGATTATCCATAGGACAGGCAATGTCAGAAGTAAAAAGTCCCTTTCTTATTTATTTATTTGCCTATTTGGTGCAGGGTTTCCCAACGCAACTCAATGCCTAGTGATCCTCCTGTCTCAGCCTTCCCAGTGCTGGGATTACAGGCATGTGCCACCAAACCCAGTTTTGGTGGCTGGCAAGGCGCGGGGCCACTGGCCCAACATGTGGTACTAGGGATCATGCCTAGGTCCTTGGGCTTGCCGGACAGGCTCTTAGACCGATGAGCTACCTCCCTGGCCCCTGCCCTGCTCTTCTTAATGAAGGCTGAAATAATCCTTAGGCCTGAGTGGCACAGGCTGGGATTCCCGCTTCAAGTGAGGTCAGTAATAAAGAGGGAAGCTGTGCATGTGCAAAGGCCAACATCCTGCAGGGAAGCTGCGTCTTCACTGCCTTCTAATGGGAGCCTAAAATTGATCTGCACAGTTTACTGAAAACAGTAAAATATCAAAAATGAAGTTTCTAGCAGTAGAAGTGAATTTATAGAATAATAAGCCTAAAAGATCAAACATCATATTAATAAAGTACTATTATTTTGCGTTATCTAGAATTTTGACACTGTTAATAGGTTTTTTTTAAGGTTTTTTTTTGTTGTTGTTAATTTTTTTTTTTGGCGGAACTGGGGATTGAACTCAGGTCCTTGCACTTGCCAGAGAAGCGCTTATTCCACTGAACCATCTCCCCGGCCCACTGCTAATAGCTTTGTAAGTCAGTTGTTTTACTTATGTATCACAGTTAGCCATATTACATTTATAAAGTAACTGAATATTTTAAAGAAAACAGCTTCATATTTTAGTACTTTTAGCTTCTCTTTTTTCCTACCTCTGATCACATTTTCAGTTTGCACCGCAAATCACAGGCACCCTGGCTGTGTGTACCCCTGTGCATGCGTTAGCCCCGCACTCACCGCTTCTCTTCGGCATGTTGCCTCACTGCAGTGAGGCCAGGCGGTGGCTTATTGTCTCTGCAAAGTGACTGAAGTTGATTCTCCCACTGGAACTCCAGGATGTTGGCTGAGATGGCCGGCAAGCCACCTCCAGACGCAGGGTGTGCTGTTCACGCATTTGCTTCTTTCACCTTCATCTACAGATTTCTGGGGCCGGCGACAGGCGAGGGTCAGGGTGCCCTGTGCGTGAGTGAGCGGGCAGAGGGTGGTGTGAGCCAGCGGGCTGTGCACGCCTTTGCCTCGTTCTCTCCAGCAAGGATGAAAGACGGGCGGCAGGAATCTCCTTCGCCTCTGAGCAGCAGCGCCCCACATTCCTATTTCGGCGCTGCAGCAAAGCTTTAACCTTTCCTAGGCACTATCATTGGCATAATTTTAGAGCAAGAAAATATTTGAACCTCATGCTATTTTTTAGGCAAGCAGATCTAGGAGTACCTTTTTTGCATATAAAGATTTCTGATTTTTGTTTGTTGTTTGTTTTTTGTAATTTTTTAGGGAAGCTTCTACAGGATGTTCAGGGTCTCACTACTAGATAAGACTTGTAGTGATCCACTTGTTTACAGCCTCTCAAGAGCTGGGATTACAGGCATGGGCCACCACGCCCAGTACACCACGGAGGCGGGGTGGCACAGCAGGCCCCAGGGATTGAACCTGCAGCTCTTGCAAGAATTCTGAGTTTTAAAATTTTTTCTCTACAAAAACGAGGGTTTAAGTTTCAAAGGACACAGGACTCCCTGGGAGCCAACCGGCAGGGGCTGGCCCCCTCGCCATCCCATCTTCCTTTTCCTTTCACTGGTAGGAAGGCTCTGTACTCCTGCCAGGCTGTACAACAAAAATGTATGACTAAATTATTTAATCTGAATTCTGGTTTTTGGTGTACTGTCATTTCATTTTCTTTATAAGACATTTCTTATTAGAATTCACACCAGAAAAATCAATGCATTATTTATTTTGCTTCATTATTGCTTAAAAGATAACTGGCATGGCAGAGATTCTGAAGGGCTTACTTTCTGAAATTTCTGCAGAATTAAACAAAACAGTTTGTTCGAAAAACATACAGTCCAGAGGAACCTGTGGATTAAAAGCTATTTTAGTTATGGCTGGATTTATCAGCGCCTCCCTCCCAAATTAGTTTTTGGATTGATTCCAAATGACTTTTTTTCTGTTTAGATTTGAAAAAAAAAGCTGCAGTGAAACCTCAGTTTTTCCTATGGTTTTGAAACAGTATATTACCAATTACGAGCTGAATTCGAAGAACTAAAATGTAAAGGGATGTCTTGTAGTTTCCAATTAAAGTGAACATGTTTAGAAGGTTATGTCATGTGAGTAAGTAATCCTGACGCTATTGTATGAAAGTCCTCCAGAGGCAAGTGTTTTCTTTTTTTTCTTTAAGGTTGCAGAAACAGCTGTTTAAGAAATGGCAATACATATCTTGTTTAGCATATCTAATTAATTTAGCCTTGACAGGCTGTCCCTCAGTGCAAAGCCCCGACCCAGCCCCGGATGCCCTACATCAGGAGCATTTCTGTAGCTAGCAAGGACAGGAGATGCACACAGAGCATCACTGTTCTGATTATACCCCTGTTGACCCAGGTTCTTTCCACATGACATGTGCTAGTAAGTGGTTCTTTGATGTGATTTTATAACCTTAGCTATGTCCTTAAATTTTGAAAGGGTATAAAGTGCATCTCATCAATAAACAAAAAGCCACTGGTTTTGCATGACAAGCATGTACAGGGACACACATGGGGCTGTGCACAGCCTTCCTCCCTGCTCCTCTGCACTGCCTCCCACCTCACCTAATGCACCTGGCTGGTGAGCAGGGTGCACGTGTCCTCACGGTCTTGCTCTCCCAGCATTCACTAAGTTCAGATCGTGCACTGACAAGGAGCTACATCTTTTTTCAATTCTCAAGAAATCTCCTGCCTTCCTGAAGCTTGCAGTCTAAGTAGTAAGTGAAAAATGAGTATTTGTGTGCATGTATACACTCCTAGTGAGTACACAAGTAACATATGTGCATTTATGTCAACATCTATACAACTATATGTGTGCATATGTGCCTTAGTATTGCTAGATGCTATGCAGAACTCAAGGACAGCTTCAAAAGCAAGGTATGCAAGAGTATTCAAAGCAGAAGGAAGATAAGCACAGGTAGCTGTTGTGGTTTGTCTCTAGTTGTCTCCCCAAAGCCTCATGCACTCATGGGGTGGACTTCTAGAGTCTGTGATTAACTCATGATCCACTGGGATTATGGGTGATTCAAGGCTGGGATTATGGGTCTGAGTAGTGCTGGGATTATGGGTGTGTGTGCTACACCCAGCCTGAGGCAGATAGCCTGAGTGTAACATAAGAGAGACAGAGACAGACTTCCTCTCTCTTGCCACTGTTGCTGCTACTCCTCTATTATGCTCTTGCTCTTTGCCACCACCATGAACAGCTGCCCTCTGCCGTGTGCCAGTCTGCCTTGGAGCCAGCCAAGTACAGACTGAAACCTCCATATATTATGAGCTAAATAAACCTTTCCTTCCTTCATTTTGGGTGTCATGTACTGGTCCTAGCAACGAGAGAAGTGTAACTTGTTGTAACTCAAAAATCAGATGACAACGAGGCAAGTCCAAAAGTTAAAGAAGCGCTTTATTTTAGCTGGTACCCAGCGGCAGACACCCCAGCAAGATGCTGAGGTG
>NW_004524580.1:2381509-2386984 GCF_000260255.1 Octodon degus
ATAAACCATAAAAGCTGACCTCAAGGGTTTATCTTGGGGCTACAGTTGAAAAATTACCTGTTTCTAATGAACAATAACAAGTGCAGTGGTGCGTACAGTTTGTAGTTGGGAACGAGGGCGAGATCAGGGCATTGGGCCGAAAATAGATTCAGGTGCGCACAAAAGGGCAGCGTGAGAAAGGCCCAACTGCAGGTTCTCAGGTAGAGAAAGGGCACAGTGGAAAGTTACAGCACTTAGAATGGCGCATACAGAACAAGATGGCGGCGCACACGTCAGGTTATAACAGTCAACAAAGTTACAGTGGAAGCATACAGAGTTACAAAATTGGAATCAATTGCACAGGCTATAACATAACTGAGACAGTAGCCAATGCAAAACCAGATTCTTTCACTTAGTAAAATTTTATCCAGTGGGAAGAGTCAGGACTCAGAATTCAAAGTTATGTTATTCAGCAGATGAAGTTAGAGATTGATTGTACTTTTATATTTTTTCATAAAAATCTTTGGCTTGAACAGCAGTCTGTTATTCACTAGGAAACAATCTCAGTGTGACCCTTGGAGGGACGTGTCCCTTCCTATTTGTGAGGTTATGACTCCCAGAGTACTTGATACATGCCGCCCCTTTCCATCATCTCCACTGTTTCTCATAACAGAGCAAACTAAGGTGGGATAATCTTACAAGATGCAGAGATCCATTCAGAAATTCCGTATTAAACTAAATCTTTTGTCAATAATGAATTTTCAAATTAACTAATTTGCTCTCAGCACTTGTGATTAGGATTGCAACTCTGTTGCAATGTAAACACAGTGGAGATAAAAGGTACTTAAGCACTGAAGACTGATGATTCTTTTTTTTTTTTTTTTTTTTTTTTTTTTTTTATGACAGGTCATGTTTATACCCCAGGAGGATCATAGTGTGAGCTCGAGCTTGACTTTTCCTTTGTGACTCTTGAAGGTCTTATGGAACTTTGCATGCTGGTACAATAAAGAGAAACATAAATGAGAAAAATGGCCAGTCTAATTTTGATTGTTTAAGAGCATTAATGCTATTGATTCTATTTATTACAGCTCTCTATTTTCCCTGTCCCCTACTGTAGTTTCCCTGTAAAATGAGAAGAATGATCGCTAAATTTTATGTCCTGGGTAATGTACTTGGTAGAGGTTTTTCATCGTACTTTCATGAAGTATTTTGATATTTGTGTTTGTTTTTAATTTTCCAATCAGGAGGCATGCTTGTAAGTGAAGAACCATGGCTGGGGGTAAAGGTGAGTGAGAAGATGTGACTTCTGATGGGGATCACCACTGGAGACCTCTGCATGTGATAGGACACAGTGGAGCACCCTTTGGCAGGGTGACTGGAAGCCTTTTTCTTTATTGGCAGTGGCGCCCCTGTGCTGTCGAGCTGTCCATCCATGCGTCCGTCCTCCCTTACACCCATGCCGCATAGCTGCACATGTGCAGGCTATCCCTTCAGCATGTGGAGAACACACGGATTCTCGGGCCACATGGGTGAAGATCTGCAGCTTGACCAGGGAAGGGATAGGCAACGGCTAGTGAAGCTCCTCACTTAGGGAAGTGGCCATGCTGGTTACAGGGATGACAGGCTGTGCTCAGACTAGCTGCATGCTCAATCCAATCACAGCCCTCATAAGGTTCTCACCAAAGAGCCACACAAGCATCCAACAGAGAAACAGAGGTCCTCCAGCAGGCAGCACTTAAAACTCAACCCAGCCGTCTGGGAAGTTGAGGTGGGAGGATCACAATTCAAGCCCAATTTAGGAAACCCAACTCAACAGGGGTTTCCCTGTCTCAAAATAGAATTTAATTTTTTTTTTTTAAGGAATGGTAGGCTGAGGAGATGGCTCAGCAGTCTAAGGGCCTGTCTGGCAAGTGCAAGGACCCAGGTTCGATCCCCAGTACTGCATGCCCTGCTGGCCTCCGTGCCATGCTGGCCACTAAAACCAGGTATGGCTGCACACAGCTGGGGAGCCTGAGACAGGAGGTCACTAGGAGTCCGAGCTGCACAGTAAGACCGTGTACCAGATAGATAGTTAGATAGATAGTTAGATAGATAGTTAGATAGCTAGCTAGCTAGCTAGCTGGCTAGATAGATAGATAGATTTTTTAAATGAAATAAATGATGATAGCACAGTGCAAAGATCTTGGGTTTAATTCCCCAGTACCAAAACACACACACACACACACACACACACACACACACACACACACACACGAAAATAAATACAGGATGTGGGACCCTATTATCAATGCTTTGCTATATAATGAAGTATCACGACTTGAACAGCACACACCCACTATCTCAGAGTCGCTGTGGGTTTGGAATCCAGGCCCCAATTTGCCTTCAGGGGTGCAAAGTGTTGGCCCCAGCTCCTCTCACCTGGAGGCTGGAGTGGGGAGATATCTACTTCCAGACCTGTCAGCTCCTGTCAACTGCACGTCCTTTGGTTGTGACACTGAGGTGCCTGGCTTCTTGCCACCTGTCAACCGGGGTCACTCACAGAAGGCAACACCCACAGGTTTTGCTGCCTGTTCTGCACAAAGGCCAACTCACATGACCCCTTCTTCAAATTCTGCAAAAGAAGAACCCCTCAGTGTGGGCCACAGTCTACCAGAAAGGTGAGAACCTCCACACATTCTCAGTAGCAGCAATGATGAGCCCTTGCTCCTGCCGCAGGCCGACAGCTGCAAGCGAGCTCCTACCCCCTTAGCAGGAAGGAATTCCACAGACGTACAGGACAGGAGGCAGGAACAGCGGGAACCCCTCTCAGATCTGTCTTTCCCGTTATTCCTACGTTGCCATACAATCCTATAGAGCAGACCACCATCAGCGTGAGCAATTAATTGAACAGTACCCTGAACCCCCTCCGGACTGAGCTGGGCCACATTTTAGGGTCGAGTGATTTGGTGACATATAGATCAGGCTGAGATACTATTGCTCATTCCAGAAAAAGCCGTCACGAAATTTAGTGCAAAAAGCATCAGGTCTTCAGACCCTGCACGGAAAGTAATGGTGAACTTAGAGCACCGCCAGTGCCTTGGTGGTGACAGCTCTGTGCCTCTGAGATCATTTTCTTCCCTCTAGGCCACGTCTTCCTCTCCACTTCCTGCTCTCTCCGCTCACCCTGTTAACTTTGCCCCTCCTGACCTCAGCACAGGGGCATCCGTGGTATCCTGGCGACCTTCTGATGGTCCCTTCGTGTGCTGAGTCAGTCCCACAGCAATCGCATTGAGAAGATGCCCCCAGCCCACGCTGCCACTGTCTGCCCCTCCAGACCACCTCGGCCTTGGAAGCCGCCGCCATCGCTGGGTGGGTGCAGCCCGGCCCTCGCAGGGCCCACTGTCCCGGCGCGGCCAGCCTCCTCGCAGTAGTCTTTGTGGCTCTTCCCCCTACCGTGTTCATCTATGGTGCTTACTGCTGGTTGCTTGCAACAGCCTTCCAGCTCAGTAACTGTGACCAACCTTGGTACTTAGTCTGCGCTCCAAAGCTGATGTTTTTGTATGCCATCATTTGAATAGCGCTTGAAAATGAGTTTACTGATACTTTTAACACAGTCTTGGAAAATTTAAAAATTTAGGTTTAGCTTAATTGTGTGGGGCCAACCAGATAGCTCAGCAGATTAAAGTGCCTGCTTAGGCAGACACAGGGACCAGAATTCCATCCCCAGTGAGTAGTGCTGGCCCTGACCCCGGGGCACACTGAGAGGGTGATTGAGACTGGGCGTGGTGGCGGGGACCTGTAATCCCAGCACTTGGGAGGCTGAAAAACAGGAACACTACAAGTCCGATCGTGTAGTGAGACCCTGTAGACCCATCACTAAATACATTTAAAAAAAGATTGTGTTTCAAGATCCACTGCTATTGCTAATGCCTTAACCAAGGAACTTTAATGTCCTAGACACTCTAACTCATCACTTGGCTGAACATTAGCTCTTGCTTCGGTTTCCTTTTGGAGTCTTGCCTTCAGTCCCTGCCTGTGCACTTCTGTACAACCGCACTATCCTGCTCCCTCACATGGGAGCCATGTGGGTGGTAGCTTTACTTGCTTGTTTGTGTTACCCTACTGGCAGAAAGGTGGTGCTTTAGGGGGTGCTCAGTAAGGGCCAGTTGAGTGACTATATGGCTGCGGGGCTCAGAGTTTATTCATTCTCAGACTGAAAGCAGCTGAAAATAAATACTTTTACCCACAAAATACTTCTTAGACTTACAATGCAGCAAACACACACCAAAGCAATAAGGAAGCGCTGATACTTTTCACGTCACCACTAATGAAGTCTACAGGCAGGATGAGCCACAGAGTGTATAAGAGATCTTCAAGAACTCTGCTCGGCTTAGTCAGGCTGACTCATGCAAAACTCATTCCCTTTGTGGTTATGAGAACTGTCGTGAAATTGCCCAGTCATCCTTAGATGTTCTTAGCTGGAGAATACAATGCCAGTGGCCTGCCTGGCATGGTGCCGTGCCCACCCTGGGTGATCAGGAACAGGCAGCTGAATGACACGGTAAGAGGAGGAAATCAGTGGGCTTGTGCATTATGCCACACTGGGCTCCAGCTGTCCTGGCCTTGAAGCATGGATCCCTAAGCCAGGAAGGCCATGAAGGCTGAGCCACGCTTCTTGACTGACCCTAGTCTAAGGTGGGACACAGCACCCAGTCACCTGCCTCGGTGACAAGTGTTCCTTCTGCTTTGGCTCCTTTGTAAGTGAGAGGAGGATGGATTTGAGACAAAAGGCAACCCTGGAGGATGCAGAAGAGTAGGAAGAAGAGCCAGGAGGAGGGAAGGGCAGATCTAGTTCTGCGGGCCTGTAGGCTGAGCAACCCAGGCTTGCTTGGGGTGACATCTGTGCACACCCATCAGTCTCCCCAAGGCTGGACGCACACACACCGCTGTCCTCCTGCCAACCCCCACACTGCTCTCTGCAGGATGAGATGTCACATGAGCACCTTAGGAAATTGCCTTCACCAGAAAATTGCTCCCAATTCAACACATTCGATAACTCCTCAGCCCAGACGCATGTTCTCCTCCTATTCGTAGTCTTTTCTCCTTGGTAATTTATTCACTCACATATGCTATCTGTCACCTCAGAGTCCTGCTGCAGTCTGAGTTCAGGGATGCTGCACAGCCTTCCTTTCAACATTCTTGGGACATCTTTGGGAAGCACCCGCTCCCTCCCCGCAGACACTACCTTTGAATGCTGAGGGGAAGAACGGTGCATACTTCTAAGAAGGTTCTAGAAGACTTCCCTCCACCCAATTCAAAACCAAACATGTGTCTTTACAGCTGGCTTCCTCCAGATACTCTGCCATGGGGCCCCAGCCCTGTGGAGGACACTGGGGTCCTGAGGCCACTCTGAGGTGGGTCAGAGTGGAGGACCAAGGGCAGGGCTGGTGGAGCTCTAAGGAAGGAACATAGAAAGAGAGAGAGAGAGAGAGAGAGAGAGAGAGAGAGAGAGAGAGA
>NW_004524580.1:2387099-2411017 GCF_000260255.1 Octodon degus
AGAGAGAGAGAGAGAGAGAGAGAGAGAGAGAGAGAGGAGGGAAGAGGGAGATTCAGTGCACTGCCATTTTTGAGTGTATATATTTCAAGGTCCAAACAGGAACAGAGTCTATATGTGATGCCTACAAAACTGGCCTGCCTCTGGCCTCTTTCCTCTTCTCCTCAGCCTCCACCTCAGGGGATAGGGAGCATCTTTAAATTCTTATCATAAGAGCCAATGCTAAAGACATACTTTCAGATTTTTAACACTTAAGAATAACTTGGAAAGGCAGTATATTCAGATGTAATGGAAGAGTGAAATCTTAACATACAAGTACACTGTTAAAGCTGGATGTCACAAAGCACATGCTCAACATGTACCTAGCCCTGGGCTCCACCTGCAGCACTCCCCTTAAAAAAATCTACATATTTACCAAGGGAGACAAACAATGACAAAATTCAATAGCTTCTTGCCAATGGACATTATAGCTATTATCCATGCATGCAAGTACAGAAGGAAAATATCAGAGTCACTGTTAAAGGAGTGCAGAAATTAACAAAATGAAGCAGGAAATAGAAATGGGTCATATTTTTCTATTATCCTAAAATCTCTGGCTATGGACTTCTCCAAGCAATGGGACTCTGAGCACAATGTATGCTAGCAGGGCTAGGGTGTAGGTCAGTGTAGGGTGTAGGTCAGGTGTAGGTCAGCACTAGAGCACATGCTTGGGCTATCGCACTTAGCTTCATGTCCACCGGGTTCACCCAGGTTGTCACAATGACAAAAAGAATTCTAGAAAAGCAACAATAAACTCAGCATCTCTCTGAAAGCCACTATCAGTGTTCCTTTTAGTTCCTATGAATGTGTTACCTGTGAAGTTATTCTCCTTACTCTGGGCTCCATCTTTTACAAATCCTTCTTCCTAAATTCATGGGCTCTATAGAAAGCTAATGCCAGTGCATAGTACCTGCGTGTCTCTTGTCTTAGGCCTGGCAGAGATTTCCCACATTATTTAACAATTTAATCATTTTTATCTGCCTCCATTGTACAAATCCATTTTCAAAGGTCAGAGTATTTAAAACTGACGTGATTCACCAGCGCTCTGGGTCTTGTGTTGATCTTCACTCCTTGAAGAACTACTGAATTTGTTGACGGAAGACTTGGAAAACTGTGTTCTGCAAAGAGAAGCACTCACCAACTGCTTTTTTTATTTTCTTAATTTTTTTCTCTTTAAAAAAAACATTTTTATTCATTGTGATTCTTAGCAAATTTTCATGATTTAAATTACTATCTCATTGTGACAAAATGCTTGCTATGATTTAATGGTAAAGTTAGATTTTTCAAGCCGATGTTATTTTTCTTCATGTTCCATCTTATATTAAAAGGAACTTATTACCACTTAGGCTTGCCACATTCCTGGATTTTTAAAAATAGTTATGAAGATCAAAAGATATTGTTATAATATTGGGTCCATTCTGTTCTTCTTACTTCTATTTAGAACATGAAATAGCTATTTTGAGAACATACCCTTTTCTACTCTAAGGAACTTGTGGGACAGTAGTTAAGGATGAAAGCCTCTAGTGAAGCTCACACACAAAAAGTCTGCTCGAAAGTGCTGGATACTGAGCCCTCAAGTGCCCGTGTAGCAGGGCAAACCTAAGGCACATGGCACCGTGGAAGAGAGGACAGCATCCCTAGAAGACCTTTCTAAAAGTAGCTGCCCAGTAAATAGGAAAGAAAGAAAACATGGGTTGATGCTTATCTATGAATCTTACAGAAAATAATGCCATTTGTATATGTGTTACTGTTCACAGCAGGAGGTATTAACGATCACGTGGGTGCCTACCTTTCTCCTAAAGTGTTATAAAGAAGAGCTGAGAATGCAGGCCTTTTCTGAAATGAAGGTGCTAGACACGTGGACACTCTGAGCAGTCAGGGACCTCCCAGCCTCCATGTGGTCCACAGAAACCCCCTGGCCCACTCTCGGGCCTATATCTCCACTCCAGTCTTTTACTGCTCGGTCAGTGGAATGCCAGACTACCAGTTGCTAGGGCTGTCTTCACCGTCTTCCTTTCACCCAAACACTCCACCCAAGCCATCACTAAGCCCTCTCCCACCACGACACATGCCGTCTTCCTCTCCCCGCAGCCTCTGCTCTGCTCACACATTCTGTCTTCTTCTCCTTTCTTGCTCCTACCCTTCTGTTCTCTCCCAGTCTCTCTCAGCCCATCAACCAGAGCAACATGTCAGATGGTGTCACGCCTCAGCTTCCCATTTCTCATAGAGTAAAACCTTACACAAGCAAACAAGACCCAACTTTTAAATTTGACTAAAACTGGTATCAACATATTACCAAGGTATATTTACATGTATTAATTATACTGAACTGGTAAAAAGAAAAAGAAAACCAAAAAGACATGAGAGATACAACAATGACCTAAACTCTGTAGGTAAATTTCTGCCTAAAATTATCTCTAATATGCAATTATAAGAGAGAATGGATGAGAGGCAGGAATCTGTCCTCTTAGGCAGTCTCAGCACTGTGCACCTTCTGGTCTGCACATGTTGCTGTAGGAGTAGATTTCTAGTGTTAAAGATATGCATTTTCCATGAGGTGTGGCTTCATACAAATTTTAGCTCAGTGCTCAGTTGAAGACACCGCTCCTTATCCCAGTCTTGAAGAGTAGTTTCTCTGTGTTCGCTTTCCTGAGATACAGCACACCCTTACCAACGTGGTGTCACTTAACAGACTTTCAGGAGTCACTCTGATGGTGGCTTCTGCTCTATGTGGTAACTGTGTTTTCTTTCAGGAGAAAAGGTTTGTTATTTCAGCTCAGTTTGTGTTAACTTCAGAACCTAACCCCACGTGACTTCACAGAAGGGTCGCAAGCACTGTGGTTCCACCTTACTCAGGCTATGTAAGGACTTGCTCTAGAGCCCCTCGGGGATCAGAATTCAAGGATGTTCAAGTTCCTTCTGTAAAACAATGAATAAAATTATATACAACCCACAGACATCCTCTCATAAATGTTAGATCACCTCTAAATTCTTTATAATTTCTAATAATATATAAATATTGAATAAAAATTTGCTATGTTATCATGTCTAAGAAACAACAAAGGAGAAGCCTGCACACCATTTTTGTTTTGAATGCCTCCTGTCTACGGCCACTTAGTGCCACACAGATGTGGAATCGGAAAGTAGGAAGCCACTGAGGTACTTGAAAACCCAGGTGCTCAGCACCCACAGCAGTAAGTTTCACTCGTTAGATGTGTCTTAGGCTTTCTCTTCCAACAAAGGGGCAGGAGAAGGATGTTGTAGCAAAGTTGTTTATGTGAATAATGATTTCTTACAATAAAAATGGTGACCCCCAGCTCTTGCCTCCACGGAGACAGGAGAACAACAAACAGGTCCACAATACTGCACAAAGGAATGTATTTCAGATATCCGAAACATCGGCCAGATCCTGAGATAGCCTTTTGAGCATGGAAAGCTCTTTGTAATCGCCTTCTGCCTAGAGTAGCTGATTCCTAGCGTTTTTCAAAGTGCAGCCTAGCATCACGCAGTACGCCAAGGGAGTTTATGCGCGATAGGGGTTGTGTCTCTGAACATACTTCAAAACCATTTGAGACATGTTGGTGAGAACATGTGAAAGTGGTAGATGAATTTTACAGATGGGTAATGTCCCCTTTTGTGTGCTATTTGGAATTTGTCTACCTAGCCTTATCTGTACTTTAAAGAATATCCAAAGAAGTCTTCATGGAATTATCACTTCAACGCCATCACCTAAATAAGCATTCCTTTGGGAACTTTTATTTTAGAGTTTCTAAGCAGTCACCAATGAGAATAACTTAAGACCACAAAGAGATTCATAGAACTTTCACGGGTATTCTAGTTTCTAAGAAGCAGAAGCATTATTTGTCTGTGCCATACCAATGGCAGAAGCTACGAGTAGCATCATAGATGTTGTTTTTGCCAATAACTGGGTCCGTCATTACTGGGGAAGGCATAAGACACACTGCAAGCCACTCTCTAAGGATAAGCACTTAGTATTTCACACATAGGTACTTATGCAGCATATGTTAAGTGACAATGCCCCTACATAAAATCAAAGTGAAACATACAATTCTCTACAAACATATAATTTTCCTCATTTCTCTTTTAAGTTCTCATCAGTGTATCTTTTGGGGGTAGACAGATGTATTTGGAGGAAGAAATTAAAAACACAAAAAGTAAATAGCAAAGACACAGCTGTAGGATGAGACATTATATTGTTTGTGTGACAGTTTAAAATACATCCGTATCAATCTGTGTGGTATTTGTGTGAGGTTAATTTTAATGCACCTCTAAAACAGCATTCAAAGCATCTTATTCTAGATTCCATATTCTTGTGCAGCCTCCATAAGGCCTTCCAATATTGTCAAAACCCATATCAGGGGTGTGTTCTTCAGTGTGAGTGTTGTTAGAAGGTAGGTCTACACTGCTGAAACAGGGGTGGCCAAGACAGAGTTGGCTAGAAAGGTTGGGCAGGCACCATCATGCTTGAGTGGAAGAAGCCTGAGTTACCAGCAAGCCCCACAGAGCTGAAGCCCAGCTCTACTTGGTACTCATACTTCACCAGGCCCGGGGCTATCATGACCAGAAAGGTGGGGGATGGCTGCTGTACTTCCAAGCAGGGTCATACTGCCCCTGACAGCACTTCCGTGCCAGCCTGGAAGGAGAGGCATGAGGCAGAGCAGGCACCACCCTGAGCTTACAAGACCAGATGGTATAAAACTCACTTTGTACTGGCTTGCTAATAAATATTTCTATTGCCAACTGCATTTTATTGGAAACTTGCTTTCGAAGTTATAGCCCATCTGGCTCCAAACACCAGGGAACTTTGTGTTTACAAAGGACATGGTGATCTTAAGCAGCAAAATTGACTTCGGTTAATTTCCAACATTAGGACTCTGGTGTCTGGTGAAAAACCAACTGAGTAACAAGTATGTTTGTAATATTCCACATTCTTGGAGTCTCTAGAAAATTTTATTCATTCAAATATATCACAATACACTTTGACATTAGTCACTTTTTTTTTTAAATAAAAGAAGTTTACTTTCCACTTTTTGGGGTGATGAAGTATACATATATTTATTGCTTTTCCCATTGGAACTGAGGCATCTTGACAGCACCGACTTTGTCTTGCTCCCTAGTGTGTCTCAGACGACATTAATCACTTTGGGCAAAGAATTTAATCATGAAATAATGAAAGGCACAGGCTTTGACATGGTAGGGTTTTTTGTAATAATTTGATTTGATACAGTGGGGAGTTGTAATAATGTAATGTCAAATGTTGCTGGAAAATCAGTTTTACTCTTCACTTTTAGGCAAACACATTTCTTTCTACCATCTTATAGGGATTTTCTACGAAAAACACCATGTGATTGGTGACCACTGTGTCTAGTTCTCATAGCACCGTTGCTATATTTTAAGCCTCCAATGGCTCATGTAAATTTCCCATTCTCTGGATGCAGCTTGAAATTCAGGTTGAGCCCATTTTATGGGAGTCTGCTGGACTCAGAATAATGCAGGTGATTTTTTTACCATCTTTAAAATACAAACCTTCAAAAAAAAATTAAAATACTGGGCTTCTTTTTCTACCCATTGCTGTATTTTATTAGTCAGTTACAGCTGCCCTTTGAAGTGATAGAGGCAGGCTATTTGAATGTGCATTTCATTGTGGAAGAAGTGAGCTATTCTTTCAAGTGAGCTATCTAGAAAAGCACCTTTTAAAATATCTCTTCAGATGCAGGGCAATCGGTCCATTTTTATTATCATATGTCTTAGAAGTAAGAAATTGGGTCTTATCCAAAGAGATGCAACTTATTCTCATTACAGGAGATACTTTGCTTAGTATGAGTGTAGAGTGAGTAGCCAGATTTGAATCTATTAATAGTAGCTCCTCTAGAGGCAAATAACTCATTTCCTTTTCAGCTGCTAAGGTAACTTAACTGGATTTAATGTTACTTTCAAATGCTATGAAATAAGCCAGAGATTCTCAGCATATTATTTTAATGAAGCATAATGAAATTCTGGCTACCTTCAGAAGTGCTGCTCTAAAATATTTAGACTTTTACCAACTGAGTGAAAACTATGTTATTTTTGGCTCCTTTTCCTCACTGATTTCAGATTACAGAGCAGAGGTATCATCTCCTGTGTGGTGATCAATAATGCATGATAGGAAGATAAGATGCTGTGTCTTGTACTTTGTGATCTTAAAAATGAGTTTTTTATTTTAATTTGTCTTCACCTCTTAGGAAAAAAGTATGGCTTTGAAGAATCAAGTTTTGAGTACGTTATCAGAAAAATGGAGAGTACAAGTCTCTGACTCATAGCTCATAGGTACTAAGCTTCCCCTTTAACTTTAGCAGTGAATCTCAAAGTCATGCTGTTGTTTTCAGAATAGATATAGAGAAACCTCCATCCATGTCTGTTTCAGATCCACCTGTGGCTCAAGACAGGGGAGTACAGCCCCAAATGCCATGGCACAGTGCTGCGCCTCTTAGATCTAAACCAGGGATTCAGCCAAAGACACAGCAGTTCTGCTGTGGCATAAGTGACTCGGCTCCCTCAAATGCATTTTCCACCTTCCTTCTCTGCAGGACCAACCTGCAGGTCCCTTGGTGGTCTGTGCAGTTCCACATGTGTCTGCACCTCCCAGGTTGTGCGCATCTTTGTGTCCTCAGCTGGCCATCATGCTCTGGAAGCTGAGTTTGGAGAAAGAGGAAATGAAAACAAGGGCTTTCTGGTTATACTTGGGCCCAGAGCTGTCATGCACGGTGATCTGTAGCATGAGAAAACCTGCTGTTTGTTCATGAGTTGTTTGGCCGGGTGCATCACTGGCCATCTGCGCTGAGCTTGCTCCACGCGTACAGCGGGTCACCTTGTACACAGTCACAGGGCTGTGGAGAGAGAGACCATGCTCTCTGCAGGAAGATTCTTTCCTGCTTTCTCCTTTTTTTTCCAATAATTTTATTGAGAAACAAATATCAATGAGATAGTTTCAAATCGAATTAGTAGGACAATTTCAATAATTAATACATTATATATTGTTGTCTTAGTGGTTATTCATTGTATACGATGCAGACATGATATCCTGTTTACAAACACTATTAGAACAAATCTTTCTATTCATTGGATTAACAGAATGTAGCTGTATATCTAGCCTCACTGTTCTGAATATACAGACACATAATGGCCCTTCATTTGTATCCCATTTTTTTGTTTAGTTTTGTCAGAGAAGGGTATTCCATTGTTATTTAAATATTATAGATGCATGAATTCAGGAAAATATTCCAATATAGTCCAGTAGTCCATAATAGTAGTAGGCTTTGTAAGACTGGCAATGTCAGAAGTTGTTGACTTGAGCCTTTTACAGCTCAGCATATTAATATGGCTTTATTTTTTATACTTTGTTTTTATACTTTTCTGCTGGTTGGTTAAGACCAAGATAAAGCAAGATCTACATAACAAGAAATGTAGCTTTTGTATCTGATAAGGTCAGTCAAATCCCCTCAGGATTTATCCTGAAACCCTGTACAGCAGTTTGTAGATCCTTTGTCAGTGTCACCCATGTGGATGAGTCACGGCCATTGCTTGGCCAATGTGTTTTCTGTGAAAGCCTGAAAGAATGTTTTCTCTCCATGTGACTCTCCTTAGGCACATGCTACATCATTGATCACTTTCTTCTTTGGCCCCATAATCTCCTTGATCAGAAAATTTGGGACACAACTGAGTTACATGATTTTACAGTACAGGTTCTCCTATGTCCTGAGTCTTCACTGACATTGAAAGGCTAGGGCCAAAATGTTGGCTGTCCTTACAGCCCTCCTTTTTCTCTAATTTTTGGTCTGCAAACTTAGGTTGTTAACCCTCCAGAAGAGAAGCTTACTGTTATTACCCTACAACCTAGGCAGTTGAACTTAACCTCACTATCTGTGTGAATATCAAACATCTTAGGCATGACATGGAACAGGTATTTTTCATCAAGTATTGATATGTTAAACTTTAAGTCCCTACAGAATATGAAGAAAAAAAGTTGAAAAAATATATTTTAAAAAATAGGAATAAACAATTACATATTTTTACACAGAAGTTTAGAAATCTAACTATATACAGCATTGTAGCAGCACTGTCCCACAACACCCCTTTTCCTGTCTCCTGCCTTCATTCACCACCCCCTTCCTTTTTAAACAAACATCTACCTGAGAGACAGCACAGCAGCAACCAGCATGTCATGAGAAGCAGCATGTATTCAGAAGACCAGAATAACAGGCACTCCAAGTGATACAGGGAGAAAAAATGATCTCAGGTGGGTGACCTCCAAATGATACTGGGAACCTCCAAATGACATAGGGAAAAATGGTCTAACCTGACCTACACAAGTTCGTGTTCTATAAAACCAAAGAATGAATCTTAGGAACAAATGGAAGTTTTGAGCAGAATATATTTATTGAGGGAAAGAAAGTTCCTGTCCAAGAGAGGGACAGGAGCGGGGGTCTGAGTGGGTAGTACCTGGCAAGCTGTCTCTTCCAGGGACTTTTATAGTGTAAAACCACAAGGGGTTAAGGATGGAGAAAGGGGGAACTTGCTCAGGTGGGATGTGGAGTGGGACAAAACTATGGTCAACCAATGAGATTACAAGCACCATTGCTCAGATAAAATTGATTAAGTCTGGAACCAAATGGGGAAGTAGCAAGGGGGCATGAATGTAAAACAGGGCTTTATCTGGTAGCCAACAGATAAGGATTTTTTTCTGGCTTTTTCAGGGTAATGAAAAACATTTGTTTTGGTCTCTGGCTCACAGCAGGAGCATCCATCCCTCCCACAGTTGTAAGGTATCTTGTCTTTTGTGCTATCTCCTTTGAGAGCCTGGCCCTGTCTGACTGTCTATAATATTTCTGTCTAATTTGGCTGCCTGCAACACAAGCATGACTCTACTATCACACATTGCTATCTTCAGTGCAGTTGCTTAGTTCTCAGGTACCAGCATGTATAGTTAGGCAGGGTAAGAATCCTACCAATTAACTGCTAGTTTCAAAAACCTGCTGAAGATTCTCAGGATACGTTGCCCATCTTGTGCATATAAATGTATCTGACTTCTCCTAAGCAGTAAAGGAAAATCAAGCCAAATAGCACCTGCCTCTAGGAATGTATTAATATCCCACAATGTTTGCTCTGAGACTGGATAGGTCAGATCAATGCCTCCATCCTTAAATGTTCATCTAGTTAATGGATAGCAGGTAATTTCTCAGAAGCCACATGGTTGAGCATGGGTGTATTATCATGCACTATTAGTAGTTGTATTAGTAGGCACCTTCATTCAAATTTCCATTCCCTTTCTTGCCTAAATTAGGAATAAATCAGTTTCCAACATATTCTTTTCCTAAAAAAGTAAATAAGCCATTTTGGAAATGAAAGCACTTCCTTTGGGAAATGTCCTCAAATCCTTCATTTTAGCTCCTGGTTATTTCTGAGTTTCATCTAAAGCTGCTAGGTTGAAAATCGCTACACATGGTCTGGCAAATTTTGTCATATTTTCAATTCTTTTTTTTTTTTTTAGAACCGGGAATTGAACTCAGGCCCTTGCGCTTGCCAGGCAAGCACTTATTCTACTGAGCTATCTCCCCGGCCCCCATATCCTTGATTCATGACATCTAAAATCGGGCTTTCCTCCTAGTTTTTCTTATCCTAGGATATTTAGCCATCACCTAATGAAAAACATTTTTTATTACCACCATAATTTCTGTTTGATATATTCACTTGTATTCCATACAAATATATTCTTAAATATTTTATATCTATCTGAGCTGTCAGAGAGGAGGGTGAAAAAAGATATTATGGACAATTAAAGTTAGGTTAAAGATTCATTTGCAAATATTCTTTTAGAAATGAACTTCATACAATTTTAATAGTTAGCCTTAATCTTAAGTAGGAGATTTTTTAAATAAAGTGAAACTCAGGCAGGAGTCCTACTTTTCATGCCTGCCTGACCCACATCAGCAAGGAGTTGCAGACTCCTCATGTAGAAGTCTGGTGGTCTGCACCCAGAGGGCTGAAGGTACCCACTGACCTCATAGCACAGGCCCTGTGATGCACAGCAACCTTCAGGGTTAGAAAAACTAGTATGAACCCAGATCCTCAGCTGCCTCTGGTCCTCCCGCCTCACCTCCATTACCTTATCCATAGGCATCCTGAGGACAAGGGACCACCTTAGGAGCCACAGGCATGTTAGTGGTCTGGTCACAACTTGAGGTTGGCCAGCAAGGCTTTTCTTTCTTCATGTGTGGGGCCGTTCAGTGAATTTGGGGGCTGTTCAGTACATGAAAGTCAACTCCACAGCAAGGAAGGGCTTCCTGAACTTTCTCACACCTCTGTGGAGTCTTACTTCTTGTCGTTGTTGCCTCGCATTTCACAAGCCAGATGTATGGAATGCCTTCCAAATACACTGTGTGGCATTTGAAACCTTCCTGCCTTGTATATTTGTACTATTTGCCTGGAAACCTCCTTGCCTCAACCATTCCCTTCATGCTTTCCATGTGAAAGCACAGTCATTGTTGAAGCCCAGCTCACCCCCTCCTCCAAGTAGCCCTCTCTTCTTTCACTGTCCCCCCTCCCATTGTTTTCTTGCCCAGCACATTAACTCATTTGCTAATTAGTTCAACAAATATTTCTGAGCACCTCTAAGCCCAGAAACTGAGGGAGGCACAAGTCCCAAATCATGAACACATTGGGGAGCTCACAACCCTCAGGGAGCTCCCAGTCTAGTAAAGGCAGCCTATAATATTTTATTTTAGTTGCCTACAACATTCTCCCCTCTGAAAAAGTACCCTAAACTGCCATGAGAGAATAAAGGGCAATGACTGATTTGGCTTCTTTAGGCTGAAGGGAGTTGTAGTTGTTGATTGGCAGTCAAAGATACTCTACAGCTGGTCTATCTAAATAATCTTGATAGATACTATGCTTTTCCATCTTGGGTAGCCATATAGCTTAAGTCTGAGGAGTCAAAGCCAAAGAAATGGTAAAGTATATATGGGCCAAATAATATGTTCAACAGGAAAATTATGAATACAGTCAACAAAGTTTTCTACCAAAAGAAGCCAGTAATGGCTTCCCATAGAGGATAAGGATAGCACCTAGTGAATTTTTGAGTCTGATATGCCATTAGTTCATCATCTAATTTCTTGAACAGTCACTGAGATATTAGCAGAAGGATCAGGAACATACACGTAGCATTTAGTTTTTACATTTGCACAAGTACCTCCTGTGCTGCTGTTAGAATGTTTATTGTTAGCTAATTTTGGAGAATAAGTTGTCTCACTAATTTTACTTTTTTATTTAGGACAATGAGACCAGCTAATGTTATTTAAGGCTCACTGAATATAGTTAGTTAAGGTCACAATATGTGTCATATAACTCTCTCTGGACAAGATCTGGTAGTTCTCAATAAAATGAATCTAGTATATTTGTTATTAGTTTTATTTGTATGAAAACTTGGGGTTTGCAATTCTATAGGCAAGAACAAATTTCCCAAGAAATTAGAGCATGTGTAATCAAAGCATGAGCATTAGAGATGACAGGCAAGCTTAGAAAATATTTTTAAGGGATAGCAATTATAACCCACTGATTCTTAGACCTCTTTATTGATGGAGTCTGACATTTTGTTGTAAGTTTCTCTAGCTTTAGTTATAATTATTTTAGACCTTCAAGGATACATATGTGAAAATGTCTCCTGCTCCAATCTCCTGTCCGGCTATTAGGCCAGCAGGGATCTTGGATAGGGACTGCTTGGGCTCCAGTGGGAGCTGGTAGCTTCCTTGGCTATCTATCTCTAGATGTTCAAAATTAACAATATGGTATTCATCCCCAAATGTAATAGCAGCTTTTTAATGCTGCTTGTCTCTCATTAGAAGTCAATGTTTAATTTAAGATTAACATTACATCTTTCCAGCCTTGCTTATATGTCTGAGTAAATCCTCTAAAGACATCAATGTACTTAGTTGTTCCTTAAAATGTTCCTTGTCATAGCTTGATCTGCTTTAAGTCATTAGGAGACATGGGTTCATATGTGTTATAATTATACTTAGAGCATAAATATTGTTTCTTAATGTAAAGAAAGTTTGAAAATAAATCAATTCTGACCATTTTCTTTTTTAGAGTATGATTTTAGCTGTAAAAGAACATCATAATGAATACTTCCATTTATATTCCATTTTGACTCTAAAGGGTAAGTGGGCCACATGCATATGCAAAAAAATGTGAAACAGCTCATTTTCAACACATATGGGCCAAAAATCTCCCAGCGCTCAAGAATGAATCCACAGGAGTAACTTTGACGTTGAGCGTTTGATGGCTGGAAAACAAGAAGGAATATTTGGGGCATCTCCCCCTTGAGTTCTATCTGATTTCTGTGTCCTCAAGGCATCCTCAAGTACATTCTACTCCAGGCCAGATAGATGTCATCTGGAGAGAGTAAAAGACAAAATTTAACTGGGATTCAATCCCTGGTGTGCCAAGCTGACCCCACCCCCGGGGCATGCTGAGATTGCGATTGAGACTGGGTGTGGTGGTGTGTACCTATAATCCCAGCACTTGGGAGGCTGAAGACAGGAAGATCACTATGAGTCCAATCTGTGTAGTGAAACCCTGTAGACCCTGTACTAAATACATTAAAAAAGACAAAGTTTAACCAGCCTATCCACTTTCAATTTTGATGTGCAATTTTATCCTCCCAGGGAGTTTATGAACTGTGTACTTACTCCAGTTGGACATGTATAAACTAAAGGAGTAAGAGATCTTGAATTTGAGAAACTTCTATTTTGAGCTTGTGAACTTATTGCTATGGAGTTTTATATGCACAAGTTACAATTGGTCTTAATTGTGACAGGAAAGCTTAAAGAAGGAGGTATAACTTTGTAATAAACGATTACGTGCTGTTCTTTGGAAGAGGGCATATATAAAAAAGGTGACTTGGAAGTAGAGTATTTCTATGGCTGAAATATGAGGGAGATCACCTCTGGAAATAGATAAAAGCACAATTGACTTCAGGAATTCCATCCTAGGTCAGGGCAAAGAAGTCTCCAAGACACTTGGGTTATCAACCTAATCGCCTAGGTAAGCTTTCCCAGTAGCAGGATAAGGCTATGCTTTATTTAAATTTTTGAAGATCACAGGTTAAATTTATATTTATCTTTAACAATCACATTTTGCATGTTGGTAAAAGCACATTAGTCTTCTATACATACAAGGGAAGAAAAGGCTGACTAAAATGTTTCTTACTCTTGGTTAGGATGTGTAAAGCACAAATGTAAATCACTGTCCTGATAGCTACTGTGACATGTAAACAGTCATTAAAGCTGCCTCAGCCTAATTTCTGAAGGGAAGCATAGTCTAAGTAGCTCTAAAATTGAATGAAAAGCTTAGGGAGAATTTCTAGCTTAGTAGCAGAAAGAGATAAGTATAATAGCTAAGTGGAGATTTTTCTGTGGTCGAGAACCAGTTCTACTGAGGAACCTTTGTGTATCTGCCATAGAGTGGCCCTGACCATGACCCTTCAGTTGTTCTCAGTTTCTGTTGGCCCACACAGCCAAAGATTAGTCTCCAGAAAGGAATCTAGCTGCATCCATGGTCAGCATTCCATTCGTCATCGGCTTCAATAGGAATTCAAAGAGATGCTGGGGAAACAGGTCTCTGCTTTGAGGATGACAGCTGTTAGAGCAGACTGTTTAACAGAGTAACCACTGTTTGTCAAAGCTCTATAAGGGATAGTTAAAAGCCTGAGCAAGGCTTTTACCTAGTACTTTATAAGTTTACAGTAAAACTTATTATGAAACTATTTTTCTATACACATAAATGATAACCAGACCTAGGAGGGTAAGAGGAAAGGTTGGAGATCCTCCCTTAGGCTAAGTATGTTTTGGTTCCATAAGTGTGTTGCTTTTGGAAATAGTTCCTTCTGGTTTCACCCACAAGATGGCTTTTTCCACCATGTCTCCCAGGGGAGACCTGCCCAGAACACTAAGCCAGGACATGGCTTTTATATGTGTCCTCCTGGATGGGCAAAGTTCTGATGTCTCATCTGACTCAAGATGGGTGTGTGTCCCTCCTCCTAGGTGACTTCCCTGCTTCAGCAGAGCAAATGCTCATTTTCTATGAGCTTAACTTAGTTGTTGGACAAGAGAAAAAGGTTGGAACAGTCTGGAGTTCTTTTTCTTTCTAATTTTACATGTCTCTAAAAAGGAAAGTACAAAGTGTTGGGAAAATATTAGGATCATGGCCACAGAAAGGAAACTGAAGCAGAACAGGCTTGACATTTCCTCTAGAGTGTGGGGGAGGATCAGAGCCAACCTGTCCCAGTGACACCCGTCCTCCAAGTCTTAAGAACAGCCACTGACCTACTTTCTTTTAACTGGTGGAACGTGTCTCATGTTTTATTATGTAGGCATGTATAGTTTTCTAAGTCTGAGCTACACTTCATTTTAAAAGACCCCTTTACAGAAAGGATCTTGCTAGAGGACCTCTAAGTGATGTAGGGGAAAGAAACTCTCAGCCTGCTAGATGTCTGGTACAAGTTTGTGTTTTCAAAAATTGAAGAATGAGGGACCAGGAAGATGGCTCAATAGGATAAATGCTTGCCTGGGAGCACAAGGGTCTGAGTTCAATCCCCAGTTAAATAAAAAAAAAAAAAAAAAGAATGAATTTTAGGAACAATGAAGGTTAAGAGCAGAATATATTTAAAGGAGAAAAGAAAACCTCTGTCTGAGAGAGAAACAGCAAGTGACCTGAGTGGATTACCAAGGATCCTGCCTTTTCTAGGGATTTTGATAGGCAAAACCCATGAAGTGGGGTGCGTGTAACACAGGGACAACACGAGAAATCACAAGGTGGGCATGAGGTGGGACAAAACTATGGTCAAGCTAGAAAATTAAAACTATAATTGCTCAGATAAAATTAATTAAATTAGGATCAGATAAAGAGCAAAACACATAAAATCAGGCATGAATACAGAATAGAGGCTTTTCCTATAGAGGTTTGAGTTAGTGACTCTCCTTTGAGGAGCCATCGCAAGTGCGATGCCTTCCAACCGTGGGGGAGACAAGCACCTCCGGTGTGGACCAGCTCTTAAGACAAAAGATAAAACAAATAAACCCACTTGCTTCCTAAGGATAAACTTCAGGGATTGACATTCAAAATAGGTATCTATCACTTTAAGAAATTCAGGAAAATCACTAAATGGATATCAGCGATCTGACTGCCTATAATATTTTATCTCACCAAGTTGCCTACAATAATGTCAACATTGTGTCCCAGTGACAGGAAAGCCACTGAAACTTATACACACATCAAAATACAAGGGATTGTGTACAATGTATTAGTAGTAACAGATAGAAAATTTTCCTGTTAATTATGTGACAAAAATCTTCACAAATTCATATGTATGATGTCAGAAAAATGCTATCTCTATTTAGTGAATTATTTCAATGATTTTTATTCCAATTTTTAATGTAATAAATGCTTGCTTACTGGCTTAATTTGAGAGGGGATAAGAAAGTCTACCTCAATAATCCCCCTCACTGATATCCTAAATCTCATTATTAACATTCCACTTCCTACATATTAAGCCTTGCCTTTCTTGGTTAACTTTGTTATTAGAGGTGGTATTTCCTTTTTTTTTTTTTTTTTTTTTCAAGATGCTCAATGTAATTGGTTCTGTACATCTGCTTTGCTCTTAAAAATTGCCCAAGTGCCTGGAAGACAGTGATTCTGAAACTTCCTGAACCAAGAAGGAGGGCTGCTTGCTGTGGGGCCAGCCCAGAGAAAGGAGCAGAAGTCCCTGGCCCTACAGTGCCAGTGTTTTAGTGTCTTTTCTCTTTGTCAAGACAACACCCAATACCCAGTGTCAAAGGAGGAAATGTTTGCTTAACTCACAATTTGTAAAAGCCTTAGTTCATAATTGGCTAGCTTGAATGCCTGGTAGAGGGGCATCACAGAGGAATCACAGAAGGCAGCAAAAGCAGCAAGTAGTAAGCAACAAGCAATGATCTTTCTATTCCTATCCAGGCTACTCACCTTTAGGCAGGTGGGACTCACCATACAGGTGGGGCAGCCTAATCCTAGCATTATACCATGATTCAATCCCAGCATCGCATACCATGAATTCATCCACCTTGGACAACCCCCACCTGTGACTTCTTGAGGGTTGGGGGGACATCTGGATACAAGCCACAGCAGCCAATATCCCATGTTTTTGTGGCAGATGTGCATCTGGGGCACCCATGAGCGTTTTGACCTGCCAATGATTCCAGCCTGAGGCTTTGTAGGGTACATTGAGCTCACAGGGCAAAAGGTCTGCATGTTCTAACTTACCTTTCCTTCCCCAGGAATGAGAGAGGAGAGCAGTGGTGTGGTGAAAAGCTGATGGAAGTGGAGCAGGCCAAAGCTAACCCGCCCTTCCCCGTTGTGTGTTGCAGAGGCTGGAGCACAAGGAGGTCCTCATGGGCTTGTCGTTCCTGGTGTTCCCGTTCATTCCCGCCAGCAACCTCTTCTTCAGGGTGGGCTTTGTGGTGGCCGAGAGAGTCCTTTACATGCCTAGGTAACTGCTGCCGCGGTCCCCCTTTGCAGCCCTGCCCTCTGCGCCCAGCTTTGACAATATCATGTTCTTTGCATGGTGACAGGTCCCCGCAGAGCTCAGGATTCTGTTATCTCTGTGAAAACAGCCACACAGAAGACTGGTGAGATGGCATTTGTGCATGCATGTGTGCGTGCGCGCGCGCGCGCGCGCGCACACACACACACACACACACACACACACACACAGTCAGAGGTTCACCCTGGGGTGCAAGCTGAAGCTGATTGGAAAGTGCTGACTTCAGAACAGGCAGGAGTTCAGCCGTGTTGCTTGCTGAACCACCTTCCTCTGAACATCTAGGCTTTATTTAATGTAATTATAACAATTTGCAGAAATATTTAATTATCAAATAATTAACATTAATTATGTGGAGTAGCATAATTTTGATTAAACTATCTTCCTTGATGCTTTTTTATTTAAAAGTGAAAACAATCCAAGAACATTTGTTTTAGGGGAAAAAAAGTCAAAATTCTGCACATGTCTTAGATGTATGTATTAGCATAGTGTCACTGAACTCCAAACATTTAAACTGTGCTGAAACTTCTCTGTAGTCTTGTTTTATTCAAATGTCATTGTTCCAAGGTGTCATGCTTTGAAATTGGGGATCAACTAAAAATTGCATGATTGACTAGATGACACCCAAAGCCTCAGGCTTACAGGCTGGTAGGTTGGGCTTCTGGAGGTGATCAGGTGCAGGGGTGTAATACTTGTCATATGGATTAGACTACTGAAAGGTTTACATCTAAATGACTGCTGGGAGCCGAAGCTTGGTTGGAGGAGATGGGCCCTGGAGCACGGCCTACAAGAGCCCACCTCCTTCCCCTTGTCCTTCATTCCTCTCTGCTTCCTGCTACCCTGCCATGCAGCTTCTTCTCTGCCTTGCCACCTCCCCTGGGAGCCAGCCAAGCTGAGATAAGCCACTACCAACTGTGAGCCCAAATGAACCTTTCCTTCTTTGGATGTGGGTACTGGGTATTGTGCCTTCACAACAAAAAGGTAACTAAGACAAAAGTCTTCTAAATACCTTGCTGGAGGGCAGGGACAACCTTGGTTCTACCACTTAACCAGTCTTGTATACTGGAATGAGAACTGAAGGTTCTTTGGGACAGGTTTTCTTCCCATCTTCAAAACAAAGGCATTTGACTAAACAGTCTCTGAAATTATATTATTTCAAGAAAGACATATAAGAATGATATATTTTCTCCCAACCCTTGGGACACTGAGGCAGGAGTATTGCCTCAAGTTTGAGGTCAGACTGAGCTATACAGTGAGACCATGTCAAAAAATAAGAAAAGAGAAAAACAATGACCAATCTCTGAAAGACACTTATCATAATCCAAACTATTATTTATAACATGATTTTTATTATTTTGAGCTAGTAAATAAAATTACAAAAGTATACATGTTAATTAGAAATGGATGTCAATTATACTGAGTGAAATAAGCCAATCATTGAGGCATAGATAGTGCATGATTTCATTTCCATGTGATATCTAGGGTAGTCAAAAAGTACAATGGTGAAAATTATAATAAAGGACTGTTTTGTTGTGAAAAAAAGAAAGAAAAAAATATATGTATACACAAGATAGGATAGATATACAACTACTTTCTCTTAGTTCATTGAGAAGAAAGGTTTGTACTTATATTGCTTAGACAAGATATCATGTCTGCGTCTTTTCCTCTGAATAACTACTATAAAGACAACAACATGCAATGGATTAATTACTGTAGCTGTCCTACTAACCTGATTTGAAATTGTTTCATTGCTATTTTTTCTCATTAAAATGAATAAAAAAAGAAATGCATGTCAAAATTGTTGATCCCCAAAATCCAATTATTAATAGCTGTCATAAGATACATCAAGATGGTGTTTTGATTGTCTAAGTAAAGGGCCTGCCCAGTATGTTTCTTTAAGGCTTTGTACAACTTAAGAAGTAGATTATTGTTATTTTCTAGGGATGAAGATGAGATAATAATTTCAAGTATTTTATGTGTATCTTAAAATGCTATTTTAATGAGGATCTTGTGAAGAAGACAACGCTCTTTATTTTAAATATCCATATTAGGCTTGGGTACAGAAATACATTTAGACTCCCAGCAATGTGGGTGGCTGAGAAAGGAAGATCACTAATTCCAGGTCAGCCTGGGCAACTTCACAAGTCTGATGATTGAAACTGAATTAAATCAGGGATTAACTTACTACCTGACTGGTCTGGGATTAAGTATATATAATATACTGATATGCTAATATAGGATATATGACCATTCTGATTCCTGGTCAATAAGTTAATTCATTATTAACTCAGCAGATATTTCAAGGCACTGTGACATACCAGGCATGTTTCCTAGTCTACCAGGCTACAGAAAAAAGTAACACATAGTGCCTGTCCAAAAGGAATTCAGGGCCTCCTGACTAGCAGAAGATTAACTTTTCCTTGTAAAGTTCAATAAGCTGTCATCAGAAAGTAATGTTATATTTATTAACATTTGTGTCAACTGCCCATTACTGTACAAATATCTGAAATAAATCAACTTGTAAAAAGAAAAAGGGTTCTTTTGGTTCCAGTTCTGATATTTGCAGTTGGTTGAACTTTGATATCTACACAAAGGGAACAAGATAGTTTATCCACTTCCTCTCAGCCCTTGTAAGGGGCTCAACAGGACCTACAAAAGTTCACATGTGGGAAACTTAATCTTCAAAGTCAGATGTGGATGGCACACAGGATGAGGCTCCTAGGATGGAATTCACAGCTTGGAAGGCAGGAGGAGAGACCTGAACTCACGGCTTGCTCTCCCACCACAGGAGCCCTCTGCCATGGTGGGACACAGCCAGGAGGCCCTGGGCGAGGCCAGCACATCGGCATGGACATTCCACCTCCACAGCTGCAAGAAATAAGTCATTTTCTTCATAAATTACCCAGTCTGAAGTGTTCTGTCATAGCAACAGCCTATGAACTAGGACAGCACTATATATATTTAGTTTTATATAGAATTTTTTCAGCAAAATATATGAGAATAATTTTTCATTCCAGTGATAAGTGCCAGTTCTATAGGAGTCCTTTTGGAAAAGCAGACATGTCTGTAGCTTAAGTTGATGTATTATAATTTTTTGCCCTCTCCTTTTTATCCTTAAGGACACATAAAATTTCATGGGTCCTTTTTTCATGGGTCAGCTGTATTTCAAGTGACTTAAATTCCTCACAGGTGATGTTGAAATAGGGAGAAATGTCAACATGAGTAAGAGATCCTGATAAATCACTCACTTATCAGAGTAAGATTTTTACTCATGTTAATACTAAGAGAAAAAGCTAAGATACTAGGAAATCTTAAATGGGTTGGAATGGAGAAAAGCAGACAGAAGTTGCAAAACAGAAATAACGTGAGATAGAACTTAAAAGAGTAACAGAGGAATAGAGATAGAGAAATTGGGTAAGTACTTGGGGAGAGAGAGGAAAAACTAAAAATGGCCATCAACTCATGAAGAGGTACAATCATACTGTTCAGTCCCTGATCTGAAAAATAATTGAGACATGGATTTGCAGAGTGACCCTTTGCTATTGTCTATCGCAAGTAAAAAATTTGAAATCATATTTATCAATATAAAACAAATAAGACTCTCAAGTTCCCAGGTTTATTTCTTGAGTCACAATGTGAGGAGCCTTCCGGAGGTCACATGGGGCCCACACCGCCATACACATCGTCTACTGTGAATCTAGTGCATCCGTATCTGGAGGAAAGAAAGATGGTTAATTAAGAATGAATCTGGCGATTTCCAAGGTTCTGTCACCAACAGAAAAAGCGTTTTGTGTTATCAGAAACTTCATTTAGCAAAAGAGTACTTATTTTCCAGGGTACCTTGGAAAATAATTGAAATTTGTCAAATTACCACTTTCTGTTCTATAAAATGAGAGAATTGGCCTTCCTCTGCGAGTGTTTGCAGGAGCACTGTGGACTGTTGGCCCATGACGGTGCTTTTACTGATCTGAGGCCAAGTGGAAATTAAAAGGGGACTGTGTAATGAATTTTTCATAAAGTTAAATGTATGCAGTTTTTTTTAATTTCGTGGTTATATTTGTTCTAATTTATGGCTATTAAAATGTCTT
The DNA here is from genome assembly GCF_000260255.1 of Octodon degus. NCBI lineage: Eukaryota > Metazoa > Chordata > Mammalia > Rodentia > Octodontidae > Octodon > Octodon degus. The sequence goes on from NW_004524580.1 coordinate 2,407,851, forward strand.
TTCCCTTATGAAATGATGACAAAGGCAGATGGCAACTTCATTTATTAATATCTTTACTTGGCATAATTAAGGGTATAACTGATAGACATTAATTATTAACATCTTCACTTGATAACTTTCTCACAGCTCTGCCACCAGTGTTTTTTTTTTTTAATATAAAATTCTGCTTCAGGCTATGTGAGCAGTAAGAGTTCATCCACCTCTAAAGTTCAGTTGTTTTATCATTTAAAGTATCATGATGGCAAATATGGAAAGAATATCAGAGCAAGCCCCTTAAAGCATTTATGAAGAACTTGTCATGTCTCGGGGCCTGACTTGAGTGTCTGCTCAGATGCAGCTGGACAGGTACAGTAGGCAGGACAGCGGGGTGCTCTGGAAAGAGGCAGGGGAAGGCGGAAGCCCCCAAACCTGGGCACCTACACTAAGGGGCCTGGTAGCCCCTGAAAGTGGCTGGGCTGTGGTGGTCTGGGCCCCACTGTGAGCGGCAGAGTCCTGGGATACAGCAGTACAGCTGAGCAGCAGTGAGGCCCGGGCATCAGGAGGACATGAGTACCCAGCACCAGGGAGGTGACAGGAGCAGGACCAGAGCTCACTCCTCCAAAGTGACAGCAGAGAGAAACGAGCAGCCCGGGAGGTGGGGCTGACTGTCTACTGCCTGCAGGAAGCCAGGTGGGACTCAAGGCTTGCTGACTCCCAGATCTGCACTGTTTATTCTCTAATTGATTTCATTTTTCTATGTTATCGACAGTCACTCCTCAGTCTCTCCTCCCCTCAGTCCCTGTGGAAGACCACCAGGATGGTTCAACTTGAAAGGACAGCATTTGTCTCTATTTTGGCTAAACCTGGCCCTGATTCTATGTATTGATATGTACAGAGCTGGTGAGGCTCTTTCTATATCCCCTCAATTGGTTTTAAGTAATGCAAATAGGTCTTACAGAGGTGCTCATCCTTAAAACAGTGATGGCCCTCCTGTATCTCCCAACTGGCAAGTATGAGCTAGGTCGAGAAATGCTGCACTGTCCACTGAGATGGAGGCTCAAGAGGAAATATGATGTCTCAGGGCAGGAGAGGAGACATCAAGGCTGAAGGACCGTCCCCAAAGCACATGATACTTCCGCAGGCTGTGTTATACAGACTCCTCTCTATGTGTACCTCTCCCTCTCTCACATCGCAGAGGTCCTGTCTCACCTCCCACGGAGCCCAGCTCACGGCCTTCACCTCCTTCTCTCCATTCTTAAGTCGTTCATCCCAAGCCACTGCCCTCTTTACAAATAGTAAAACCCGATTCGGTCCTGGGTTGAGACCCTGGTTCTGGCAGCTAACGTTCTTACAGAACTTAAGACCTTCTTGGTCCCCATTATTGCAGAATGTTAGTGTATCTATAATCTCACCATGAATTGCACTCAAAGTGGTAGATTGGAATAACTTACTGAAATTCCAATCATTTTTCCTTGAGATTACAAATGTGGACTCCTCCAGACTATACCAAGGTCCAGGAGGGCTTCCTGTAAGTCCCTGCAGCCACCATCTCCTTTTGGCCTCAGTGAAGCTGACTACCCCAGATACCTCACACAGGTGGGATCATACAATGTCTGTCCTTTCATAACAGCGAAATTTGCCTCATATAGTGTCTTCAAGATTCTTCATGTTGTCGCACAAGTCAAAATTTCCTTCCTTTTTAGGGGGTGGTGGGTTTTGAGACTGGGTCTCACTGTATAGTTTAGGCTAGTTTTGAACTCACTATGTAGTCCAGGCTTGCCTTGAACTTGTGGCAATCTTCCTGTCTCAACCTCCTGAGTGCTGGAATTACAGGTGTGTGCTCTCATGCCCAGCCCCTTCCCTGTTAAGGATGTACATATCACATTTTGCTTATCCATTCATCTGGCAGTGGGTATTGGGTTGCTCGTGACTATTGCAAGTATTGCTGCAAAGAACATAGGTATATATTATGGTTCTGAAACCTCTTTTCAAAAGTTCATGTGTTCAAAGGAAGTGCTTTTCAAAGGTGGATGGATCATTTGAGCTCTCTTTCTCCTTCTCTCCACTTCCTGGCCACCATGAGGTGAACAGCTTTCTCCTAGAATATTCTAAGTAAAGTGCAGGGAGAAATACAGCAGTACCTGTATCTATTTATATAGCATATATAGAAGTTCTTCAGATCCAACCTGTAGAAGAGGAAGCTAAGAAAATGCTTGATGGATGGTTTGGGAAATTTATGGAATGTGAAGTGCTAGGTTACAGCTCAGTAGAATCTTCTGGAAATGTTTCCATTCTCCAAGTCTTGGAACAAATGAATCGCAGTGGTCCGCCCTAGGTCTGGACTCATAGCAGCCCCGGGTCAAGTCCCACCGAGGAGTCTCAGGGGCAAAGAAGTCACTTGAACACCACCTGGGCTCCACGAGCAGGAACATCTCTCCTTCACCATTTCACCCCAGCAACCCCGAGGCCCATAAGAGAGCTCAGCATCCAAGACTTTCCCACAGGAAAGCAAATTTAGAGACTCTGTGGATCAAGAGTAAAGATATTTTGGTTCTAAACTGTATTTAAATTTAAATAAATTTAAAAATCTGAACTCTGCTTTTAAAATATTGTATGACTTTGTCTAGTTTTATCTCTTAGAGCTCTTCATGATCTACTATAAAGCCAACCCAGTGAGAAAAGCTGTGAAGTCTGTAGATAAATGTGGCTTGAGGGTTAGGAAGAAGGGGAAGAAAAAAGGAGAAGGAAAGAGGAAAGGAAGAAGAAACAGAAGGAGGAAGAAAAGAAAAAGGAAGAGGTAGTGTGACAATTCTGATAGATTTTCCCTTGCTACAGAGTGGTTCCATTTTAGGGAAAGAACTTTGGGAAAGCCTGAGATTAAACCTTCGGGGATGAAGGAGACAGTGTATTTTTGTGCTTGGTGTCTTCAGGATGCAGTTACCATGCATCTGTCACTTTTCCAGTAAGGTGTTTGAAAGTTAGAGACTAATGGAGGAGACCCGGATGTGCTGGCCGGGGCAACGGCTCCTTCATAACTGGGTCGTTTTGAGCTGAAGCTGTCTGAGGTCCAGAACTCCCCTGTCTGCCTAGATTCAGAGCCTCCCATAAGAATTTAACTGCCATAAGCCCCTTCCCCAGGAGCAAATGAGAGACAGACAGACAGACAGACAGACAGACAGACAGACAGA
>NW_004524580.1:2411172-2425108 GCF_000260255.1 Octodon degus
TGCAGCACTGACTTCTTCCCCATCCATTGTAAGGGCACATTTACCTGCCAGAAGGAGTCTTCTGTGTGCACAGAAGTTCCCTTCGTCCTCTTCTACGAAGTCATCTGTGCCTCTGGAAGCACCCCCCCAACCTCCTTTGGTCTCAAACCTCACCACCCCTTTGGCTGTCACTGCCTCTGAGATGCCTCCATACAGATAAAATTTAAAAATTAACACATTGTATGCCTTTTCTCCTGTTGATCTGCCTGTTGTCAATGTGCCTCAGTTGTAAACTGTTTTACTTGCCCTACACTGCAGATCTGTTTTCTTTCCCGGTACTGAACGTAGGGCCTTCTCACTGTGCCGCATCCTCAGCCTGTGTGAGGCCCTGTGCTGCTAAGCTGCTGAAGTGCCCATGCAGGACTTGCAGCTTCCATCCCCGTGCCTCAGACCCCTGAGTACTGGTGCTGCAGGTGTTCGCCATCACTACAGCTCAACTAGGAACCTTCATATTAAAGGCATGTGTCTAACACATACAGTGTTGGGGAAAGGTGATAAAAATTAGGTAGAAGATTTTTAAGAGAAATATGATATTTATGTGAAATCGAAAAAGAACTTTTATATTTTCTGCCCATGAAAAGCATATCTAATCATGATTTGGGAAAACATTCATTGGTAAAATATATAGAGGCTTTGGGGCCAATATGAAGCTACTTGGTTCAATGTAAGAAAAATGGTAAACAGTATATGTCTGGTATTATCCTGCTGTGCCAGGGCCCTGGCAGCTCTCACCAAAGTAAAGGATCTGAAATTAGAAGCAACTGTGCCTTGGCACCTCCTTCAAATCATTTGGTTTACTGTCTTTCAAGTGAACTTTGGAGATTTGGAAGAAAAAGATTGTTTCTTCAGAAATATTTATCACACTTAATCTTATTTATCCCTTGTCTTCTCCCTCAACCATCAGCAACAGATTATCATGAATTATTTGGCTTAAAACAGGAGTCTGGAACCCAGGGATGCAGGACCTGTCTCGACAGCCCATAGAGGAGCTTTGGTTGCCATTCTAACCTCCAGAGGCAACAAGGAATCCTTGATCTGGACTATATGAGGCAGTCTTGGTCTCCAGGGTCACATAGCCATTGTCTCTCCATTCTGTGTCTCTTCTAGGACACCTGTCATTGGGCCCCAGGCAGATAGCCCAGGATGACATTTTTTCCAAATGAGTTCTGACAGTTTACACCACATGGCTGTCTGTCGTGGGGCCACCCCTCTTCTCCGCAGCAGGACCCATGTTCCTAGAGGCACACACACATCAGCCCCCTAGATCCTCATGTGGTGGACCATGTGAGCACTACATAAACACTAGTGGAAGAGTAAACAGCAAGGTGAGTTTGCAGCAGCATTTTAACTGTGGTGGGAGGGACCTGGACTTGTTGATCATAACACTGTACAGATTTGCAGACATGCCAGCAGCTCTCCCCCAGCCTGACGCCGTCCCAGGAGTGCTGCCCCAGGTCCATGCTCACCCAGGACCAGCAGCCGCTGCAAGCAAAGCCCGTACCCAGTGCCGGAATGATGTTCAGCTTGTGACTCTGCTTTGAAAACAATCCACCATACATGAGAGAAAAATCATCTTTTTCTCACCCTTTGCAAGATTCATGACTGAGGACCCAAGACAAAAAACAGAGGAGCATTAGAATTTTACATTCTGTGAAGCCTTTCTAAGGAAATGAAGCTAACCCAAAACAGGGATGTTGATGTTGTAAATGGATGCGCAAAGATGTCTGGTGGACCAAGAGTTAATGAGCGAGAGGAGGGGACTGAGGGGCCTGTTTGTGCAGCCTCCTCTCAACGATGCTGCATGGCATTTCTCCCCCAGTGCAGGCCAGGATGCCCATCACAGGGAGGAGGGAACCTCTGATGTCTCCCCTGGCAGCTCCAAGGCCCCACTTCCAGGAGGCCAAGGCCGAGGAGAGACAGCCTTGCTTCCTCCGCAGCCGCACTGTGTGGATTCTTGAAAAGGTTTTCCATGTCCCAGTCATGAATGGGATGTCGTGCCATGGAGCAAACTCTTCTGATTTTGTTTGTTTGTTTGTGTTTTTGAAATCTTCTGCTTTAAAATTCAACTCACCACTCAGACTAAACCAGTTTTTTTTTTTTTCAGAATGTTATGTTTCAAAGTGCAAAAAATATAAATTCACTTAGTTTGAATTTTTTTCAATAACAAAATGATGTTTGTGTCCATCTCCTATCACTATTGTTATTTAGACACTTTGAGCAACTTGCTATGAAATTATTTCCACACTTAAAAGGTGTAATCCAGAGCCAGTAAGATAGCTCAGTGTATTAAAGTGCCTGCTTATGGGGCTGGAGAGATGGCTCAGTGGTCTAAAGAACCTACTTGGAACAAGCTTGGCAAAGCACAGGGACCGCGGTTCGATCCCCCAGCACCACATGCCAGCCAGCCCCGCCCCCTGGTGGGCTGAGCTGGCCACACACACACACACACACACACACACACACTAAATAAATAAATGTTAAAATAAATAAATAAAGTGCCTGCTTAGGCAGGTTCATGGACTGGGATTCAATCCCCAGAATGTCGTGCTGGCCCTACCCCGGACTGAGACTGGGTGTGGTGGCACATGCCTATAATCCCAGCACTCGGGAGGATGAAAACAGAAGGATCACTACGAGTCCAATCTGTGTAGTGAAACCCTGTAGACCCTGTGGAAAATACATAAAGATAAAATAAATAAAAATAAAAGATGTAATCCATTTGTTACAGAAAAGAACTTCTCTTTATGTAATTAAAATAAGACATAATTCCATAGTAAAAGCAACATAAAAATTTGTCTCAAAAATTAAAACAAATCTTTAAAAGTCTATGTAAATTAGAATGAAAGGATTGTTTTTCCACTGCTTATAAGCTGCTGTGAGTGGTCAGCAAAGTGCACATGAATGGCTCTTTACATAATGACAACCACTCACAAAGTTTTAAAGACAACTTTAAACTAACATTGCTGGTTCGCATTTCCTGGCAAATTCCCTGTGGTCCTGCCCCATAATGATGCCAGTGAGAGGTCCTGCTTCACGCAAATGTCTTTAGCTCTTGTCAGCCGCTAAAACAACTTGTCCAAAACTCATGTTAGTAAGTAGAGACTCTGCAGCCTAGGAAGGAGAGGAGGCCTGTGTGTGCCAGAGGTTGCTCCACGCAGTAGGACAGTAGTGTGCTTCTCCAGCACACCTTGGCAGCACATCTGAGATGCATGCTTGCCACACTGAGCTAGATCAGACTGGCCTAGGGTGCCCCAGGTTGTAGCTCTGCCAGGCATTCTCTGTAAGGTCTCTGGTCAGTGGCACCAATTTTTCACAAAACTAGAACAGCCTGGCCTCTGGTTTTATCTCCATGAAAGCCCAAACACAAGTGGTCTCTCATTTACTTGATTTACCATCTTCAAAAGACGTGCCCAGCCGAAGTCTATAGAGTGAGTACCCCTCTCAGAACACCACCCCCAGCCCACCCTATCCCCATAGCCTTGGCTGTTGTGCAGATGTTGATGGCAAATTACCGTCCTGGAGAAACATCTTAATTCCTGAGATGTTCGTGTTGGACCTTTAAATAATTTGACACTGCCAAACATTTTTAATGGGCTCCTTCTTTATGCACTCTTCTTGCTTCTTTAATCTTAAAGACATTGAGCTTCAAGAGGGAAATTGATTTTATTTTATGCAGATGCCTACAGCAGCTGCACTGATTGGAAGGAGATGATGTTTCCCTCCCTTGAGTGTCAGCATCACTTGGGCTGGGCTCCAGGGCAGACATCCCTCACCAAAGGCCTTCAGCGGGAAAGAATGGAGCGCCTGTCTGTAAAACAGCACAACCACAGTGTTACGTCAGGGTACTGGTGAGGACTGAAATCCTAAACTAAATACGCAGAAGTCCTGGATCCCTGAGCCTCTGAAGGCTCTGGCACTCCCATTTCCCAGGCAGTGACAAACCTGAGGCAGGAGAGCGGCCAGAGGTGGGGCTGCTGAAGCCCAGGTCCCTGCTTCCTGCACAGATTCTGGGCCCTCACCACCCGGGCTCCTGCCCTGTGTGACAGAGCCCTGCTTCCAGAGTCTCTGCCAGCTCCATTGCTGTGTTCCTCTCCTGAGGGTGGACCGTACTCTGGGTGTGACCGTGTCCACATCCACAGAGCCGAGGCGTGGCTGCTGGTGAGAGCTGGAGGAAGCTGGACACAGTTTTCTGGGGTAGCATGTAGACCAGCCTTTGGTGGTAGCTCAGGAGAGAGCAATGAAGACAAGGCCAGGCTGACTGTCCTGCGCCTGCTGTTTCCTCAGAGGCCAAGGTGCCTGGTTTTGAGGTAGTGTGTTCTGAGCCTGTCACCTCCATTCACAGCCCTGAAACCAACCAAAGGAAGCCCATCCAGGAATGTGAAGGGAGCTGAGTCAGGACTCCTCGACAAGCTGCGGTGCTTGTGCTCACCATCACCGCCCTTGCCGTCCATGTCAGCGCCAAGTGGCCACGCCTCAGAGTGGCTGGGGCCGAGCCCTCCCCACACCCCAGCTCTTCCAGACACCAGCTCTAGTGACTCCTCAGAAATGAGCTGCCCCTGAGATGCAATGGGTAGCTCCTAGAAGGAATGAGAGCCTGGGGGGGACTCTGGTGAGGACAATGGGAGGGCCTTGTAATTACATCCATTTTAAGCTCCAAAGTCTGGAATTCCTAGATTCGAACATTTGCTCTGCTGTTTGACACTTACTATTTATTTTCCTTAATGTCTAAATAGTAAAAACCATAGTATTAGTCATCGAGATAGCTCAGTGGACTAAGGGCCTGCTTAGGCAAGGGAAGGGCCCGGGGTTTGATCCCCAGCATTATCCCGAACCACATGCCACACTGGCCTACCCTCAGGCATGCTGAGCCCATCACGGATACCTGGCATGATGTTGCAAGCCTGTAACCTCATTAAAATAAATAAATAAACAGCATTAGAAATAGGGACTTACAGTGATAAGGGTGAAGAGTATTATTTTTATATGGAGTGTTAGGCACTAGTGTGTTCTCAGGAAGGGTTTGCTCTTAGTAGAGTTAATTACCTTATTACTAGATAAGAAGGAAAGGGAGGTGGCATGGTGCCCATGGCTCCAGTGCTCACCAACAAGCAGGAGTCCTCAGGTACTGTCCCCCACCAGTCCACACCACAACCTGCTACAACCCACTACAGCATAGACTCTGCTAACACAGAGCTGGCCAAGCTGGGGAGGTAGTTTAGCAGCACTGCGCCTGCATGGAAAGTGCAAGATCCTGAGTTCAATTCCCAGTATCAAAAGTAAATAAACTAAAAAAGAAAAACAACCCAAAGAACTAGCAAACATGCAAGTGTAGTCATTTTCTCAAGGAAAAACTTTCTTTTGAAAGTTAATTATATGGATTGGGGTCCCTGGAGGGTCCACTATACCAGTTGTCCTGTGCTCTGCCATGGGCTACTGCACCCTTCTCCTGCACTGACTGAGCAGGCTCTGCATATGGTGATGTGAAGTGGATTCACAACTCCAACTGTGACTGTGGTATTGCTTTTGCACCGGAAAACAAACAGAATGAAACTTAGTTGTTTGGTTGTAAAGAGAGCCTGTATTCTGGTACAGCTGGATGCATAAAAGTTAATATCTTAATATTCTTAGCACATGTAAATAAATAAATGAGATGATGAATATGTTAACTTGTTTCATTTAATTATTCCACAATATATACATACATCACAATAACATAGAGTTCGTGGAAATGGTACTAATGATGAGGTGGGTTGTAACATCAGTTGTAAACAAAATAAATCTGATACACCCAATTTCACTGTTCAGTCAGGCGGTTGGCAAAGGTGTGCACACAGAAGGAGGAAAAACAATTGCACGCATTTTCTTCAAAATATTTCAGGATATTAAGTGGTGTTCTATAGCCTGCTGCCAAATGGGGAAATGAAAGCCTTCCAGGTACTGAAGCATTTTCATGTGGAAGAAGCTGTTTCTAAACAGAGCAATGCTATTTACAGCCCTGAGCTTTTGTAGCCATTTTACAGGGGTATGCTTGACACAAGAACCTGTACATATTTGGTGTGTACATCTCAGTGAGCTTGCAACAGCTATAGATCTGCGAACCATCACAGCCCATCCAGGCAATAAATATGCCCATCATCTCCCCCGGTTTCCTCTTGCTCCTCTTGTCAGTGCATACATATCGGCAGAAGTACTGGCCTGCAATTTTGCTTTCTTATAACATCCTTGCTTGACTTTGGTATGAGAATCTTGTAAAATGACTTTGAAAATGTTCCCTCCTTTAATTTTTTTGGAAGTGCCTGAGAAGGATTTGCATTAACCAGACTCTAAATGTTTGATACACTCTGGGATGCTCCGTCACCTGCTATGTCTGGAAGCTACTATCTCACACTTCTGCAGCTCCATGGACCTTCACCTGGATTCGCCTGGTATTGCAACACCACTTTTAACTGCCCACATCCCAGCAGACTGCTGGCCTGCAGCCCACTGCAGTGACTGTTAAACCAGCAGCCTTCCCTCACCGAGACTGAATTAGCCGATTCTATCAGCCTGGGTCCAGCTGATGCTGATGGTTGGTCATTTCAGATGTGTACCCATTACGAGCTATTAGCCTTTACTTCCCTCCTGGGATTTTGCTTGACTTGACTTGCTAATCTTCAACATCCCCTTGGTTCCTTTTTCCATTGAAAAGGCATGAGTTTCACTGGCTGATGTTTCTCAAATGGCTGCTGAAAGGAAAAAAAAAAAAAAAAAAAAAAACTATAAGAGAAATTCCTCTTTTTAAAACTTTGTTCTTTCAAAATCTCCCAGCTCTGTAACTGCTTCATGGCTTTGAAATTACCATCTTGACCCCTGTAACCACGAAAGCAGAACTGAACATTCAGGATGCCTGACTACCACAGTACCGAGCTTCATAAACTCATGATCACTTACCTATCCTTGTAGCACATGATCTCACCTGCCAAGCCGATCAGAACTGCCGGGCTGTTCTGTCCTGCCTTTGTGTGTCCTTTGTACCTCCTGCCAGTGCATCATACAAAAGCCCTAAGCTGTCCAAGATCAGAGCCGATATTCTGGGAATGATCCCAGTCAGTGCCCATCGATGTAGATATAGCTGCTTCTGAGTCCTGGGTGTGGTGTGGTGCTTCTGCTTGCCATCACACTACTTCTGCACAGCTTGTTCCCTTTCTCCTTAGCTGTGCTGGAACTGAAACAGATCCACTGCTGGAAGATTTCTCACGCTGCCTCCCCACCTCCCGATGCTGATGTGACATCTCTTCTCCTTCCCTGTCACTGTGAGTAGCTTAGATTCTTCCTGCAGTCTGGCTGGGAGTCTTCATTGGAATAAGGGTGTGCGGTGTCTGTAGAGTCCTGGCAGTCATCTTCACTCTGCCAAGAAAAGGGAGACCTTGGGGACGAGCCCTCAACTGCACCACAAGCTCTACTTACACGTGCATTTTCCATCTCCATACTGTCCAGACAGTGAGAATTTCTATCTGCCATAAAGAATGTAAAGTGACAGTTGATAACTTCTGGAAAGGCAGCTGTTGTAGTCATACCAATAAGTGACAAAATTAATTCAGAAGCAAACATTCTGAAGAATAAAACGTCACTGGTAGTTCCAGTCATGGGTGCTCCATTAGTTCTTCCTAGTCATTCAAGCCATCAATGTCTCTCTTACGAGTTACCATGAACAGGAGAGTTTGATTCAATAAACTTTAGAAGCTCATGACCACCACACTTGTGTACACTAAGCCATTGCATGCCAGGCTTTACATAATCCTTGGGGGACCTCTATCCCTCTGCATTACACAGAGTGTGTGCTAGTGGCAGGCAATGGAAAGTGACTTTAGTTAGACAAGAAGGGGGCTATATTACACTGGTAAGGGGGGACTCCCCCATCTAAAATGGATACCAAGGAAGATGGCTTGATGCCAATAAGAAAGGACTATATTGTAGGCTGAATCTGATCCTCTGAAATTTGTATATTCAAGCCCTAGCCCCTGGTACCTCCCAATGTGGCTGTTTAGAGATAGAGCCTGAAGATGTGTTGAATGAGGCTGTTGAGGGAGTGGCTAGAGCTCTGGTGAGGAGAGCAGACACAGAGAAAGCGGCACAGAACACATGCTCGGAGGAGGACACAGCAAGGAGCTAGCCAGGAGAGAAGCCTGAGGAGCAAGCAGTGTTGGCAGCGCCTCGACGGTGGGCTTTCCGTCTCCAGACAGGGACACCGCTAACTCCTGCTCTGTAAGCTGGGAGCTTTCTTGGTTATAATACACAGGTGGACAGAAGCACTGAAATGTCCCCCAGGATTTGGAGGCAGATTTATTTACATGGACAGGCTCTGATAGGTATTGGGTCCCAAAGTACAAGGCTCCAAAGGCTCAGGGAGGGGTTTTATGGGCTTGCAAAGGGGAAGCACAGAGGCAGAATGGCTTGTAACTAGGAATTTGGTCCATACAGTGTGCATCATAGTGAGCAGCCATTTCCAAGAAACAAGTAACGGGAACTGGAAGAGGAACTGAAGTAACCTGGAGGTTACCTGAGTGACTAACAGACACTGAGGTACACTGCCTGGAGGGGCCATTTTCTTCTCTCATAGTAAGTGACCCAGTATGCTTTTGTCATAGCACTACCTCCCAAAGACTCTAGAAGGTGACTGCTCCAGGCAGCCTGGCAGCAAGCTGTGACCCCCACAGGACACAGATCCTCACCACTTCTGTCTGTCCCTATACAAAAGTCCTGACAGAGACAACCGCAACACCTGGGTTTGAATTTAGGTCACTCTCTCACCAGCTTAGAGTTGATGGTGGAACAGCAAAGCCCTGGCATCTCCCAGAGCTGTACACAGTAGGCAGAGAGGGAATCTTCCTGCAGAAACCCAGCAATGGCAAGCAGGGAGCAGATTCTGGGAAGTCAAAAGCACAATTATTCTCTGCACTCTTCTTCTGGTAAATATTTGTTAATAAATTAAACTAATTTAAAATTTAATTTATACATTTGATAGAAAACAAATATTCACTTCATGTCTTGCATGCACAAGGCCCTGGGTTTGATCTCCAGCACCACAGAAACAAACTAAAGAAAGAAAGAGGTTGGCCAGATAGCTCAGGGATTAAAGCACCTGCTTAGGCAGACACAGAGGCTGAGGGTTTGATCTCCGGACTACCATACCAGCCCCGCCCATAGAGCATGCTGAGACAGGTGAATGAGACTAGACAGGGTGGTGCAATGCTGTAATCCCAGCGCTTGGGAGACTAAAAAACAGGAGAATCACTACAAGTCCAATCCACATAATGAGACCCTGCAGACCCTGTACTAAATACAAAAAAAAAAAACAAAAAAAAAAACAGGTTCCAAAGAAAGAAAAGAAAAATTCACATTGGCCTGCATGCCTGTGGGGAGCAGCTGGGGCTGAAATCTATCACACATAGATTAGAGCAAGGCCAGCACCAGAAACACAGAGCACCCGAAGTAAGCCTCAAGCACTAGCTGGTACAGCCCCGAGAAAGCAGACACCCAAGGTGAGCCAGGTGAATAAGTTGTCCCAGCCCTGAGAACACCAGGCACCGAGGCAAGCTAGGGGAGCAAGTTGTTAGGCAGAGGGGTTGTACTTGACACCAACTTGTGGAGTGTATAAACCCACTTCAGTACTTGGGTAACTTCTTTTCTCTGAGAGAGGGCTCCCTACGGCCTTAGCTTTCTGCATTTTCACTCTCACCTTCATTTCTTCAGTCCTTCCCAGGAGCTTTTGAGACCTGTGTAGGATGTGGCACATGACTTCGTTTTTCAGTGCCCTGTGCAGTCCTGGGAAGAAGACACCTTTGAGTTGAGCCTCTGCTGCTGAGTTTCGGTCTCCATGCCAGTCTACCTTCCAGACCACACCAGCTAGAAATGCTGCGACTTCCATTTACTCATCTGTAAATCAGGCAGTAACAGGTTGGAATGTGGCAAACACACAAGCTACAGGAGTACAGCAAGGCAGTGCAGGCTGCTGGTGACTTATCATGACTTATCAATGAGGTTCAATGACCTTGAGATGCAGCTTCTGCTGTGGATGAGCAGGCAGTGCATGGAACAGACCCTGACACATGAGTTAGACCTGAGCCCACAGACAGAATAGCAAGCCGGGCTGCCAAAGATGCTTCTTTTGGAGCTCTCTCCTGATGTTTAAAGATGGGAACTTCCCAAATTAGCCTCAATGAACAAAAGCCAAGAGCTAGGCATACTGAGTGACGAGAACCACTGACGCTGGGAATCAATCCTGTGTGAGAGACCAGGATGAGTCCTCACTGCCTAGAGCCATGAAGCTACCTCAGACTTGAGAACAAATCCTGCCTGGACATCACTGGTTACCAGTAAATAGGCAACCTTGTGTCTTATAACTTTGCAAAGGTAATGTCCCTACAGTTGTTCTGGGGTTCTTTGCCAGTCAGGCAATAGGCTACCACCTGACCTCAGATATTATCTCTTTGTATTTTCTAAAACCTCTCACCATTTTCTCCCAGGGGGCACTGATCCACTGAGAGACCAACAGATCCCCACACTGAAATGTCAAAAATTTTGTTCATTTGCACATTGAAAACGCAGCTGCAAATCCTTCATGATTTGCTTCAGATAAGCAGCAGCAACACCCATGGTGCGGACAAAGGCGATGTTTGGCAGAGGCCAGCTTCCATGTTCCCTTCTCTCTCCAACAGTAACGCAGCCCTTCCCAGATATGTGACTCACCAGGGTGTGGATAGGTTTGCTTGGCAGTGTCACGGGCAGTGTACAGGACACTTCAGTGCAGCCCTTCTTTTGGAGAAAATCCAGATTCTGGTCAAGTTTCAAGAAGACACAGCTGCTGGGTGCCCCCAGTGCCCCAGGTAAGCGCTCTGGCACAGGCAGTACAGACCTCTGGTCTCAGGTCTGAGCCGTGGCACACTGCCAGGGAGGCTGTACTGGGCTGCAGCATTCTGCTCATCTCTGTGGTGCTGGCTGTGCTTACACAGTCTCCACAGTCCCCTTTACACAGGAGAAGCCAGAGGCTCGTGGAGAGTGATCCATGCAGCCTGATACTGTCAGGTTGAAAGGAGCCAGGGTCTAAGAAGACACTCAATTTGGTTTCCATGTATTTCTTTTTTAAAGAGAATAAAAAATAGTAAAAGAACACAGAAACTACAGTTTTACTAACCAAAATGATAAGAATTCAACAATGGTTGTTATAGTGCATATTGTTGCCTTCAAATTAGTTGCTCAGATTACTAGATATAAGCATGTAGAATTGACCAAACAATTAAAATGAAGAAAAAATAATTTAAGCCCAGCTTAAGAACTTATGTCTGCAGAGTCAAAAATGCTGACTTTCTGGCCCTGTAAAGAAAGATTTGCACCTTGCGGCCTGGGTGATCCTCCACCTCTGCAAAAAATGGCACCTTCTTCTCTGTTTCCCTCTGGGCTTCCGCACTGAAGGGAGCAGCCGACTCCTGGGTACTGAAGATAGTCTTTAGCAGTAAAATCCCTCTGGTGTTGGTTTTCCTGAGGAGCTTTTTGGTTTCCCATCACACATTGGCTCCACCTCAGGCCTGCTTCTGAGAATATACAGGAAACAGCTAACTGTAACTGCCAAGAGCTTTCAGCCCTGTTCAGATTCTGGCTTTGCTACTTTTGTCTTTGTGAGGAACCTTGGGAAAATATGCTTATGATTCTTCAACTTCAAAAATGACAACAGGGCAGAAGGATAGCTCACTGGACTAAGCGCCTGCTCAGGCAAGCGCAGGAACCAGGGTTTCACTCCCCACACCACAGGCCACACCAGCCCGCCCACAGGGTATGCCCAGCCTGCCACCACCGACACTAAAGGGAGCACAGGTGCCCAGGTCTCCAGAGGCCACATGCTGGCTGGAGCAAGAGTTACTACTGCAGGTGAAATATGCATAAAACAGGCGAAATAATGAAAGATACAGCTTTTATTTTTATTATTTAGATTCCAGGGATGACAACTATTGGTTATTTTCAGTGGATCAAGGTCCCTGCACCCAGGGCTGAGGACATGGCTCAGAGAGCATTGGTTTTGTGCAAAGGAAAAAAATTAAAAATAAAAATTTAAAAATCTTACACCCAGGCATGCTGAATAACGTTTGCTCACCAGCTGGTAGATGAGTACAGCCAGTCTCTCTGCTGTCGCCAGGCTGTCACCCTGCCATGCAGTGGACACTTACTAGTTCACCTACATGTCTTTCCATCCTACTGCTCTGCTATTTCATGCCTGCTGCACCAGGCACACAGAGATTCCCCTGAAGGCCCAGTCTGGGTGTCAGCCCTGTGCAAGATTTAATACTGACAAAAGGCTGGGACTGCGGGCCATCAGCCACGCAGTTCCTTCCTCCTGGGTAGTTTCAGTACAAACATGCAGTAATCTACTAAGATTGATTTTTCCCTCCAGTGTTGCAGCCAATCAGAAGATACTTTACAGTGCCCTGGGGAGACTCACACACAGCATTCCATGATCCCCATCTGTCTGATATCCATCATATAAACGGAAATGCTCAAGGGAAAGAAAACTCCTCAAACTGAGCTGATGTTCCTAACCATGCATCTTTCTTTACTTTGTATGACAAAAAAAAGCAAGTGTATGCTTTTAATGGTTCACCTTTCAACTTACTAACACATGAAAAAAGAAAGGACTATCATTCTTTTTACTAAAACTCATTTAATTCGTCAACATTATAATTCTGCTCATTGATATTGACATTTCTTGTGAGAAAACTGGAAATTTATAATCTATATATTTTTCAGTAAGACAATTATTTCAAAAAGAAAGAAATGATGGGGCCAGTGAGATAGCTCAGCAGACTAAAGCTCCTGCTTAGGCAAGCTTAGGCAAGCACAGGGACTGCAGTTCGATCCCGGCACCACATGCCACACCAGCCACACCCCCAGGGCAGGCTGAGCCAGCCACAGAGTCTGGGCATGGTGGCACATGCCTGTAATATCATATGAGTTCAAGTGCAGCCTGTGATACATAGTGAGCTACCACCAGCCGAACTACAGTGAGTACCTCAGTTCATGAACTTAATTCTTACCACAATTCTGGGGAAGATGGTGATACAGGAAACATAAGTATGGCCATTTTTGTCACCTGACAGAGAGTTCACAAACAAAAGCCACGTTCTGCCAACCATTTCTGTATGTGAACCGAATTGTTTGAGAATAGAAATATTAGTGAGCTGAGGTATTCCTGTGCATAACAAGACCCTGCCATAAAAAAAGAAAAGAGAGAGAAGCAATGGGTGAGCCAGAGTGGTGACACACACCGCAATCCCAGAAATTGGGAGGCTGAGGTGAGAGGAACACTGAGTTCAAGGCCAGCCTGAACTGTGTAGTGAAACCTTATCCAAACAAAGACAAAAAGAAAAAGAAGAAAAGAGTTAATATTGTCAAAACACTTCATTATTAGAACCATAATGAAGTCCAACAGAGGCTCATTGCAGCTGGAGCTACTTTTCCATAACAGCTTAGGTGCATTCAAAGGAGTAGGGGTGGGGGAGGGGTAAGAGATAACAAGAAATACCGGCCATGTGTTGTCTACACACCCACTCCTCATGTTAAGTGTGATTATTATGTGTTGCAAACACATGCTAATACAAAATAAATTTTAAAAGTCCATTTCCTATGAAAGTGTGCTCAATGAGATATGTGTAGGGCGAGGGCAATAGCTCAGCGGCATAAAAGCCTCAAATGCAAAGTCCTGAGTTCAATTCCAGATACAAAAAAAAGTGTGTAGTTTGAACACTGTAAAAGAAGACTCAGCAAGTGGTGTGGCAGTGAGCTCTGTCAGCTCCACTGACTGGGTGTGCCTGGAAGGGGTGTGACCATGGAAACGACAGCTGCTCCCCTCCAGGACTCTTCTGTCCCA
>NW_004524580.1:2446316-2447740 GCF_000260255.1 Octodon degus
TATGCTCTGCCTAAGCAGGTGCTTTAGTCCACTGAGCTCAGACTAGCCCATTTTTTAAAACATTTTTTCAGCCATATTATCTTAGACAAAGGTGCCAAACATTCACTGGAAGAAAAATAGCTGCTGGAAAAAATGGGCTATGCATATGCTGAAGATTAAAATTGAGCTCATATCTTTCCTTATGTATAGAAAGCCCCTCCTGGTCCTCATCTCAGTCTGGGAAATAATCCCATGGATAAGTTCTTAGAATCCCAGCAAGTTAATTCCAATCTATCACTTCCAGGGCAACCCATGGTGAGAATTAAGACGCTAAGGCAAATTTGTAGTTATGGGGAGCCAAGGGGTCTAAAGTTCAGCCATGATGATGGCTATCTGAAACAAAGATCTTGACCCAAGACTGAACCTGGCTTTTTATTCATTCATAAAGAAAGGAGTGGCTTGAGGATGAGTGACTGTGAGAATGGCAGGAAGTAGGTGAGTGCTGTGAGCTGGGCTGGGTGGGAGACCTGCATTCACATTTGCAATATATAGAGAGAAGGGTATGCAGAAAGAATAAACTGTATCATACAATTGAGATAGTATCTAGTGTTTTGGGGGTCAGTGCTTCAGCTCTGATGTATAATCTTTTAAGTCCCAGGAAGTAGTAGCTTCTGTCTTGAGGCTCATTCCCAGCCAACAGTGTGGAGCATTGGCTCTTCATCCCATCTCAACCTAGTTCACAGAAGGCAGCAGCAAGAGGGGGTTCCAGAGAAATGCACCTTCCATCTTCAAAGACTATCATCAGCACCTCAGCTAGACTGATGTGCATTGCTTAAATCCAATTGAAGGAATAAAGAAAAGTCCTAGCTAACTCTGTCCATATCAATACATGGAAACAGGGTCAGACAGGCAAAATGGAGACAACTGCTCCTCTTTCAAGGAGAGTCACTGGGGTGGTCCTCCACAATGATGCACCAAAGTCAAAATGGATCAAAGATCTAAATATTAAAACAGAAACATTAAGAGAGCTGGCCCCATAACTCAGTAGACTAAAGCACCTGCTTAGGCAGGCTCAAGGACCAGGATTTTATTTTCAGCGTACTGTGCTAGCCCCACCGCTGGGGCACGCTGAGACATGATTGAAACTGGGCAAGGCGGTGCACTCCTGTCACCCCTGTGCTTAGGAGGCTGAAAACAGGAGGATCACTATGAGTCCAATCTGTATGGTGAGACACCATAGATCCTGTACTAAATTTTAAATAGATAAATAATTTTAAAAAACAGAAACATTAAATCTGTTAGAAGATAGAATAGGTAAAACTCTTGAAGATGATGGTGTAGGCAAAGACTGTATGAATAAAAATCCAATCATACAGGAACTATCACAAAGAATTAACAACTGAGATCTTATCTTCTTAAACAACTTTTGTGCAGCAAGAGAAACC
>NW_004524580.1:2448700-2450058 GCF_000260255.1 Octodon degus
TTAATTACTATTTCCTCATTGCCACAACAAAATATCTGATACCTAAAATTATGTAGGAAAGGTTTATTTAGTTCACAGTTAGTGGAGGTTTCAGTTCATACTCAGCTGGCTCCAAGATAGAGTGTTAGTGGCAGAGGGCAGCAGCTCATGGTGGCAGAAGACAGCCAAGAGCAAAGGGAGAAGCAGCACCTATGGTGGCTAGCAAGCCTCTGTTCCCTCCTCATATTTGTATGCAGATTAGGGCAGGTGTAGCACTCACATCCCAGCACTGCAAAAAGAATCAATCACATGAAGCCACCCCATGACTGCATGAGGCTTTGTGGGGACAACTAGACACAAACCATACCACATTTGAGTCAGCTATTCCCCTTCTGAGTATCTTCCCAGATTAAAAACATCATACCAAAGTAATACATGTGCACCCATGTTTATAGAAGCACAATTTGTAAAGCCAGACAATGGAAATCACCCAAATACCCACAAACTGAGAGATGGATAAACAGATGTGGTCTTTTTTATAATGTAGTATTACTCAGCTATAAAGAAGAATAAACTGGAGACTTTTCTAGCTAAATGGATGCAACTTGAGACTCTACTCATAAGTGAAATAAACCAGATAAGCTTATTATGAAAGTATTATTATTTGCAAATTACTCATAGAATTAATTAATTCCATCAAAAGACCCATAGAATTAATAAACAGACTCAACAGTCCCAAGGAAACTATGTGAACGCACAAAAATAAATAACATTCTTGCACACAAATAATAAACTGATTAAGAAAGAAATTACAATATCAAGAAAAATTAAATACTAAGAAATTCATTTAAACTAATCTCTTTAAGAAAGGAAATCAAAGAGGATATCAGAAAATGGAAATATATCCCCTGTTCCTGGATAGACAGAACCAATGTTGTCCTACTGACCATATTTCCACAATTGATATCAGATTCAGTGCAATCCCAATCAAAAAACCAACAGCATGTAGAACTAGAGAAAATTATCCTAAAATTCAAATGGAACCAGAAGAAACCTGAAATGGCAAAAGCAATCCTGGGCACCAAGAGCAGAGCAGAAAGCATAACAATCCTCAAATTCAAGATATATTATATGACTACAGTGATTTTTTAAAAAAAGCATAGTACTCACATAAAAGCAGACACGAGAATCAGTGGAACAACATAAAGGATACAGAAACAACTCCAGGAATATTCAGGTATTTAATCTTTGATAAGGAGCTAAAATGTACATTGGAGCCTGCTTAGCAAATGATGCTGAGAAAGCTGACACCTGCCTGCCAAAGACTGACTCTAGACCTGTATCTCTCACCATATACTACGCTAAAATCAAAGTGGATC
>NW_004524580.1:2451412-2463370 GCF_000260255.1 Octodon degus
GTATTGAACTCAGGACCCTGCACTTGCCAGGCAAGCACTTATTCTACTGCGCTATCTCCTCAACCCAATAAAAGTTTAAAAAAAAATTAATGAAGGGGCCGGGGAAATGGCTCAGTAGAATAAGCGCTTCCCTGTCAAGTGCAAGGGCCTGAGTTCAATCCCCAGTTCCGCAAAACAAACAAAATTAATGAGGCTCTCTGCTCTGGCATACCCCTTGACAGTCATTCTTCCCATGCAGCCAGCAATGATCCAGATAAGATGGTAAAAGTCATCGCAGTGAACAGATTTGGCCGTATTGGATACCTGGTCACCAGTTCTGCTTTTAACTCCAGCAAGGTGGATGTTGTGGTCAGTAGCGATCCCTTTACTGACCTCAACTACGTGGTCTACATGTTCTAATATGATTCCACCCATGACAAGTTCCATGGCACTGTTAATGCTGAGAACAGGAAGCTCATCATCAATGGAAAAGCCATCACCATCTTCCAAAAGCGAGATCCCACCAAGTGGGGTGATGCTGGTGCTGAGTAAGTAGTGGACTCCACTGGTGTTTTCACCACCATGGAGAAGGCCAGGGCACACTTGAAGGGTGGTACCAAAAGGGTCATCATCTCTGCCCCTTCTGCTGATGCCCCCATGTTTGCGATGAGTGTGAATCATGAGAAATCCGACAACTCCCTCAAGACTGTCAGCAATGCTTCTAGTACCACCAGCTGCCTATTCCCACTGGTCAAGGTCATCCATGACAATTTTGGCATTGTAGAGGGACTCATGACCACAGTCCATGCCATCACTGCCACCCAGAAGATAGTGGACGGCCCCTCTGAGAAGCTGTGGTGTGATGGCCACAGGGCTGCCCAGAACATCATCTCTACATCCACTGGTGCTGCCAAGGCTGTGGAGAAGGTTATCTCAGAGCTGAATAAGAAGCTCAGTCATGGCCTTCCATGTGCCCACTCCCAATGTGTCAGTGGTGGATCTGACCTGCGGCCTGGAGAAAGTGGGTGACTATGACAACATCAAGATGGTGGTGAAACAGGCATCAGATGGTCCTCTCAAAAACATCCTGGGCTACACCAAGGACCAAGTTGTGCCTTGCAACTTCAACAGTGACACCCACTCTTCCACCTTTGATGCTGGAACTGGCATCACCCTGAATGACCACTTTGTCAAGCTTATTTCCTGGTATGACAATGAGTTTAACTACAGAAACCAGGTGGTGGACCTTATGATCCACACAGCCTCCAAGGAATAAGTGGCCCCCATACCACAGCCCAGCAAGACCAAAGGGACAGAGAGCCCATGCTCTAGAAGTCACTGCCCTACTCAACCCCAACACTGAGAATCTCTCCTCACAGCTTCCATCCCAGGCCCCCTAGAAGGGGAGGGGCCTTAGGAGACCTGGCTCGCTACCCTTGCACACCATCAATAAAGGCAACTGTATTCCTCCCTAAAAATTAATGAAACATTTCATGTATATGTGCCAACTCCCCTAGGAAGAATGTGATGATTATGTACTACAAATATGGGCTAATAAAAAAAACTGGAAAAAAAGATGGATATGTTTATGTACCAAAAATGAATGTAATTACTATGCATAGCAACATATACTAATAAGAAAAAAACTGGGGAAGGGATCAATCTTCTGGGTGGTCAAGGGAGAGGAATGTCACCTACGTCAAGGGACTGCCCTTGCAGCACTGGATGGACACTCCTAATGTCCAGTAGAGATCCAAGCACTTTACAGTACAAACTCTTGGTGAGATCTACTTTTGCAGCTGCTTCAAAGAAGCAGAAGTCTAGCTCAAGCTGAGCTGTTCAAGGTCTCTCTTAAGCACATATGGAACACAAGAGGGCTTTTCAACATAAACTTGCTCCTTGTTTCTTTTCTTTTTTCTATCCAGGGATATAGAAGGCCCTGGAACTGTCCTTGCCAATCAATGGTGTCAAAACTGCTTCCTCAGCTGTGGTGGGGCCTTTATAGCTAATGTAGTCTATGTTCCTCAGACCTTCCAATAAGAAACTTCTGCTCCAAAATAAAGTTAATCTTATTAAGTCAGCAGAAGGGGACAAGGATTTGACAAACACAGATCCTGTTTGTATCACTTAGACACTATTTTCACTTTTCTGTGTTAACAGCCAGACTTGTCATTTCATTCCTGGGCTAGCAGACATGGAGGGAACCTATTAAAATGCCAAATATGTTCACTGTAAATGTAGCAGAACATCTAAATTATGCAGCTGTGCTAATTTGGATTTTTTTTTTTTTATTGAGAAAGTAAGCAGACCCCTTTGCTCTCCCTGCCAGCACCAATTTCCTTATTGACTTCCTTTTTTGCTTTTGAACTTTGGGAGTGTTGCCTGTTTTTTCCCCCTAAATGTGCATCACTTAACATTTTTGTCTTCACATAATCTGAAAGAATTTTCACCCTCTGAACTACATCAGACCAGGTAGAACCTCATGGCAGAGGAGAAAGGAGACAGAAAGGGAAAACATTGTGAAGGCCTGGTTTTTATGCATGTAAAATTTGTGCACCTTAATATATCTAATGAACACTAGTTTTCCAATGCCCTTATTCAAAGATATTAACCTGAACCCCTCCTGTCATCACTAAGGAATCCCCATCTATAGTCTTCTATTCACAGATGCAAAAGTTCTCAGCAACTGCTGCAGAGTTGAAACTCAGCCTCTGGAGTCTCTACCAATAGAATCTAAAAGTAGTATATAAACCATAAAGAGTGGAATTTACTTAATCATGTTAGCTTAAATGTGTCTGAATTCGGCATTATTTAAGGATTACTTTTATACAGATACATATCAAATCTGTTTTCTCCTTCCAAATTTGTATACCTCCAGTGAAATTTTTAAAAAATAACTTTAAAGTACTATCTTTTCACAAAAAAAAGTATAAGCACAATCATTATCTTTCTGAGGAGAAAATAAAGTTCAGTGTTTTATTTCAGTCTTGAAATATCTGAAGGAGAAACAATAAGCAAAATGACAAATCTAGGGATCTTTGAACAATTGTGGCTTAATAGTTCTGATTTTTAAAGTTATGTCATACCACAAGCATGCCCTGAATGCAGCTGGAACACTGATGGGAGACCCAGTGTGGGCAACGAGGTTCTACACAGTGCTCTCCTCCCAGCTGGCCTCTTTACAATCTCAGGCACCCACTTAGGTAACTGGAACATTTCCCAGGTGACCTTGGGATTCCAAAACACTCAGTGTTTGCTTGGGTGCTACCACGGTCCCTTCTTAGAACTGAGTGTTAGGACTTTTAACTTCAGGGAGGATGCTTCCAGAATTTCCCAAGCATGATAGCTTCCCAGCATGGCAACAAACAGTGGGGATAAAATAACTTAAAAAAAGTTCATTTTGGTTTACCATGCCAGAGTTTTCAGTCCATGTTCCACTGGTTCTGTTGCCTTGGGGCTGGGACAACACAGCACTGTGGTGGAGAAAGCTTTTCATCTCATGGCAAGAGTATCCCCTTCCAGCGCACACCGTGTGATCTAACACCCTCCCTCAGACCCAATTCCTAAGGCTTTTACCACCTACTTCCCCCAGACTGCCAACCCTGCTTTCAGCAAATGGTTCTCCTGGGTCATTTAAGACCCCAGCTATAACAATGTGCTCAACCAATTTGTGGGTGTTTTTAGAGGAAGCCTGATAAATGAGCGAATGGAAATTCCCAATAACTATTTTTTACAATATTGCATATTCTTCCTAGAGCCATTTCTGTGTAGATCTGGCTTGACTTCTTCGGACCACAAATCTAGCGTTGAGACTTTGGGATGCTAACTGTAAGGCTAACACAGTAACTAGCAGTGGAGCCTCAATTTTCTCTGGTCTGGTGCTCCCAGGCTGTCTTGGTTACTTTTCTCTCATTGATAAAACAAAATACCCAATGGCCAAAGTTAAGGAAGGGAAGGATTATTTAGCTTACAGTTTTTAGAGGTTTCAGCTGGCTCTAAGGCAAGGTGACACGGCAGAGGGGCAACCATTCAGGGTGGCAGAAGATACCAAACCACAGGACAAGAATGGGGAGAAAGTCTTTTTCCATCACTTATATTGTATGTGGGCTACCCATGCTAGGGTGGGTGTAGCACTTACACCCTTAATTCCAGCACTAGACCATGAATTAATCAAAAATTTTAGATTAACTCATTGCTATCTGTTTATCAATAAAATTTTGAAAAAAAAATTTTAGATTAAGCCACCTCCCAAAACCCACCACCCCCATGTGTGCATGAGGCTGTGGGGTAACATCCAGACATAAACCATAATATTCTTTCCTGTCCTCCCAGACTCAGGTACATTCCTTTTCCAAAAAGGCATTTAATCCAACTGTAAGAGTTGCCAAAGTCCTAACAATTTCACCACTGCTAAAAAGTCCAAGTGCCAAAGAGATCTAAGACAAACTCTTCTCTGTGAGCTCCTGTACAAATGAAGGAAAAGTTACACACTTCCAACCTTCAATGGTACAAGAAAGACATATTCATTCCAAGTCACAAGCAGGGAGATATGGAGGAATAGGACCAAAGCAAGTCCAAAATCCATCATGGCAAACATTAAGTCCTATATTTCTATGTGCATCACCTGAGTCAATCTGTGGCAAGATACAAACTCCACATGGCTTGGGTGGCTCTGTCCCTATGGCACTTCTGGTGGTTGTAGCTCCCTTTCTCTCTTGGGCTTTCTCTATTCCTCCTTGCAGTTTGCTTTTACATGATCCACATTCCTGGCTTTATCAAACTTCTGGGGTCTCCCTGCAACTTTGACTTCACAATCATAGCTTCATACACTGCCCTTTCAGGTGCACACTACCTGGCCTCGCAGACCTTCTGAATCCTGGGTAGAAACCTTCTTAACTCCACAACTCTTGCATTCTGCCAGCACGTCATGAATGATGTCAAGGTCTGCTGTCATCTGGAGCAGTAGCCAAGGTCTCTTCTCTCTTGGCTGTAAAGGTCAAGTGCCAGGACCACTGACCACTTGGAATCCAAATCTGAGGAACATATTCTCTAGGTTGCCTTTATTCTGAAACATGGTGCTCTGTGGCTTTTTTCTCAAAGCAAAGTACCACTTGTTCCATTTTGAAGCTGCAAAGGGTGGAGTCCTGCTGCTTTTTGTGATGCCCTCAAGCCATCTTTTACATTTTCCTGTTCCTTCTCAGAAACTAAGAGTTCCTCTAATCTATCTTTGCAGTCTACAATTTTACTAGAGCTTCCTTTGGGGCCAATCTCAAAATGCTTTAAAATCATTCTGTTGAGCTCTTTGCTCTTGATTCTCAACATAAATCTGGATAAAAGCTCTCAACAGCAGCCATACCACAATACCTCAACATTAGAATGCCTTAAAATTTTTTCTGTCTGATGTGAGTTTGTTTCCCTTAATCTCAGTGTCAGTCAAAGTCTCTGGACATGAGCATAATGCAGACAAAGTTTCTACCAAGCCATAACACACATTGTCTGGACTGCAACAACCAATGCAGTCATGCTTCCCAGCAGAAACCTCCCAAGCCTGGTGTTCACCTTTTGGATTTCTATCAGTCTTCTGGTATTCTGAGCTCTGGCCAGAATCTCCCATACAGAACAGCCTAAGGCATTCCAGCTCTGCACTTTCAACTAGCATCTTTGAACCTTTCCAATACCTATGCTGTGGACACTGAAGATCAGAAATTATTTCTGAGAAAAGTAAGAGCTACCTCTACCATTTATGTACAATTCAAAGGGTTATAAATTCCCAAGGCTTACATTTACATTCAAAAGAGTTGTGATATCTAAGAAACTTGCTTTTCTCCCCAACATATTAAAAAGATAAGCTTTCTCTCCTTCTCTGGAGAGGACAGGTCTCCTATGTAGCAGTCCTCATATAAGCACCTAGCTTATTTTGAAGTCTTGCTGTCATCTTACAGCCTTCCTCTGTACTTCTGTGGATGCAGGCTGACATCTTTCATTAGACCAACCCAAAGCGAGGGCCAGGAAGCTAACACAAACACAGTCTATGAGTAAATAAGCAGTCTACCTCTGATGCAAAAATCCTCAAATCTGCTCACAGGAGAAAATAAGTACATACAGATGTTTAAAGCTTATAGATCTTTAAAGTTTATCAACTAGAATGTTACAAATATATATATTTGTAGTTTTTTAAAGGTGAGAACTTAGTGTATGTAGAATGTATTTCCTTGTATTTTTGTTTACTTACAATCACTTTTTATATAAAATTGAATTATCTACAAATTAGTGATAAAAATGTTTACCTTCTTTCTCAAGTTGTTGTAGCAGATGACTAACTGCTTTTTTTTTTTTTGCAGATGACTAATTGTTGAAATTGTTTTGTGAGTGTCTTTCTGTCCCTCCCCATACCACGAACTCTATCCATTCAAATCAAGATTTCTTTTAAATATAAGGCAAGAAATCTATACCATCAAGTCTTCTGACTTGCAAAGAAATGTCTTCCCCACCCCCATCTTTTGCTGTGATGGCTATTATAAACACTGCTGAAACCAAAAGACAGTCCTAGGTACATGGCACTAGGGAGATAGCAATGCCTGAGAAAGTGGAGCAACATTATTTTATCCTTGAATTAATACTGTTGACAGAGACCAGACTGCTTTGTCAATTAACAGAAGTTATTAGTCTCTGTCCTGTCAGGAAGCTCATTTACCCTCCCCTTCTTCACATTCACTTTCCTGGGCTTACTTGAAATTCAGTCTTTTTAAGCTTCTCTTTTTTTTTGTTTTTGTTTTTGTTTTTTAATTAATTTTATTGAGAAAGAAGTGGCAGTGAGACAGTTTCAAAACAGGTTAGTAGGACAGTTACAATAATTAATACACTGAATATTGTTGTCTTCATAGTAGTTATTCAGAGTACAAGTAATAGTGTTTATTTATTTTTTTTTTCGAGTTCTAATTTCTTTATTTTTTGACAACATGGAGAACAGGTACTTTAATCTCCCTCCTCTCAGATTGCATTCCTATAATTCTTTTTTTAATTTATTTTTTTTTTATTTTTCAACAAATAATACACTGCATATATTCTTCTTAGTGGTTAATTGCTGTACAACATGCAGACTTGTGATCCTACTTACAAACACCATTAGAACAAATCATTCTATTCATTAAGAGAATGCAACTATATACCTATCCCAACCACTTTGAATACACAGATACAAAATGGACATTCATAGTTATATCCCAATTTTTTTAAGTTCCGTTGTTGAATATTATAGGTGTGTAAACTCAGCAAAATATTCTAAAAGAGTCCAGTAGCCCATAATAGCATTGGGTCTTCTGTTTAACTGGCAATGTCAGAAATTATTGACCTGAGTCCCCCACAGCTCAACTTAACAGCATGGCTTTATTTCTTATAATTTCGTCTTCATACTTTTCTGCTGGATGGTTAAGACCAAGGTAAAGCAGGACCTATGCAACAAGAGTTGTATAAGCTTCTCTTTTGAATAATAACTTGAAACAACTCTTCAATCAGGAAATGAGTTGCAGAAGAAGCAACCCAATTAAAAGAATTGGGGAAATGAGATGTGTTCACTGGAAATCACCTGTTACAAACCTTACCCTACTTTAGGATACCAGATATTAGGTTTAGATATTAGATTTAGATGAAACCTCTATCTACCTAAAGTGCCATTCTTTCCTCACCTTCCTACCTTAAGCAGTCAAGAATGAATTTATCCTGCCATGAAGGCTCAAAGGTGCCTACATCTCCTGGCTACACAGTGACTGCTCCTTCGTGGCAGCCATCTTGGGTGGTCCTACCACTCCTACCTTCCCCTCTCACATAGGCCCAGCCTCTGAAGTTTGGTGCCTTCAGACTGTATCCCCTGCCTTCCAGAAAGTACTGTAAGGCTCTACATTTTCCATGCTTCCTGTTAACTCTTCTCCAAGTGAAAAGAACAGAGTTGACATATTAACCCAATTTACAAAGCACTTCTCTTGTGAACTAGAAATTCATCAACTTTTTATCTTTTGGACATGTGAAGAAATTCACATAGCCAAGAAGTTTAGGAACTGAAATGCCAGATTTTAGAGCCAGTACTGTTTTAGGATGCCACCCCATTATCCATCAGCCCTCTTGTGGCTACCCTTTACTCAGACCTTAATTCTGCTGCGTACTGATATATAAACTGGATAATTTATATTCATATTGTACTATAAATACAATAGTACTTCCGAACTTCACAGTCTGCTCAATCATAAAATCAAAATATTAATACTGCCCAGAGAAAAAAGAGGAAAAATAACATAAAATAAGTTAGTCAATAAAAAATATAAATATATTAATAATTTGATAGACTGAACAGGGGAGGGCAAGGATATATATATAAAAGAATAAAAATGTATTAAATATATGTATCAACTCCTCACAATGAATGTAATCATTATTTACCAGAAATAAGTACTAATAAAAATAAAAATTTGAAAAGAGATAGATTAAATATTACTATCTAAAAACTAAGATTGTGGGCCAGGAATATATCTCAGTAGCACAACATCTGCCTGACAAATGCAAGTTCAATTCCTGATGCCAAAAGTATTAAGATTGTTAGTCTGAATTGAAAAGAAAAAAACTAAATATATGTTTCTAATAGAGGGCATAACTAAAATATAAAGACATAAAAGAATTCAACATGAAAAGTTTAAAAAGTGAAAAACCATACAACTATTAACCAAAAGGTTACTGAGAGTGCCAATGTCAGCAAAAGTAGACTTTCAGGCAAAAAGCATTAATTCATAGAATAAGAGCTACTCAAATCATAAGTAGACTCATTTGGAAGGCAGAGTAGTACAAGCCTACCTGAAATACACAGCATAGCTTCAAAAATAAAGAATAAAAATTGATAATAATAAATAAATCCACAATCAGAATGAAATTTTTTAAATCTCCTTTAACAGCTCATAGAACAACTGCCTGAAACACTAAGAAAGGACATAGATCAGTAATAACATAATTAATTCACTTGACCTAACTGACATTTATAGAAAAAGGTACTCCATAGGGACAATTCACACCCTTTTCAAATATACAGGAATCCTTATAAAAATTAATTGTATAGCAGATTATAAAGCAAGCATAAGTAAATCCCAGAATACTGAAACTATGTTCTCTGAGATTACAGGAATTACATTAGAAATCATTAACAAAGTCACAGTGAGAAAATAGCTGTCACCTTGGAAACTGTGCTGGTCAGCTGTCTAGCCCTGATGAAATACTAGCGATAATAATAAAAAGGAAATACTTATCCCAGCTCACAGTTTTCGTGGTTCTAGGCCATGTTTAGCTGGCCCAATTGCTTTGGACCTGTGGTGGTGCAGTGCCCACGGAGGGAACACATGGTGAGAAAAACAACTCACCCCATGGCCAGGAATTCAAAGAGAAGTGGGCCAAGTCCCCCTTTCCCTCCTCAGGACTCTGCCTCCATGACACACAGACCTCTTACTAGGCCTCAGGGGCAAAAGGTTCCATCTTCTCCCAACAGCACAGGCTTGGACACCAAGCCCTCAATATAGGCCTTTGGAGAAAATTCAGCATCTAAAGTAGAGCAGAAATACAGCAAGATTCACTACATAACCCATAAGTCAAAGAAGTCACAACAGAAATTAGAAAATAATTTAAATTGAATGAAACATATCAAGACCTGTGGAATGCAACTAAAATTGTGCTTAGAAATGTATGATCAAAGGGGCCAGCCAGATAGCTCAATGGACTAAAGTGCCTGCTTAGGCAGATGCAGGGACCAGGGTTCAATCCCAGCGTGCAAGGCACACTGAGATGGCGACTGAGACAGGGTGTGGTGGCGCAAACGTGTAATCCTAGGACTTGGAAGGATGAAAAAAAGAGGATCACTATGTGTCCAAACTGTGTATTGGGACCCTGTAGACCCTGTACTAAATACACACAAAAAGAAAGAAATTTATGATCATAATTATAATATTAGGGGAGAAAAGTTTGGTAATCCTTCCATGGAACCTCTATCTCACTGTATTTACTTATGGAAGTGGCTGCTAGGAATGGAGTTCAGTGGACCATATATGCTACAGTCATTTGGACAAAGCTACTTTGGCCAAAGCTCTCCTATTACTGGCTCCTACTGCTGCTGGAGACCTGGACCAACAATGCCAAATCTCACTCAACACAAACCAGTCCAAAGGGATAAGCCTCCTCCAGGGATCTGATTGACTGAAATATCAACCCCAGCCAAAAAAACTACCCAGTAATCCCAGAAGACCCGTCTTAATCAGAGCCAGACTTGCCCACATCAAGTGTTCTGCAAGTTCAAGCCACAGTGCTGGTACCTTATCCCTGCAGCCCTCGGGCTTCAACATCTGTGTTATTGGAGACTGAATGCTCATCTGCATTTACCCAGGCTGACCTAAGACATTCCCTACCAAGCTGAGAGAGCAACGCAAGTTTATAGGATCCTTATGTAAAAAAAAATCATTCCTACATAGAGCCTACCTTTGATCATTGGCAGCAACAGGAATGCATTTGTAGCAGAGACAACTAAATAGAAACAACCTACAGTATATAGGCCACAAAGCTCTAAAAATTCAAGAAAATAAAACATAACCCTACAGCTTGTAATTGGCTCCATAAAAGTTTAAGTGAAAGATCAGCTATACCTTTAGATATTTCTGCACACATGTACAACTCAGATGCATATTAACTACCTCCAGAGCTCCTACAGCTTCAAAAATCCAGCTTTAGAGCCACCATTCCAGAGTTAAAAGAGCCCATCCAGATGGTGGAGAAGTGGTCACCTGGCCAATGAAGCTCACTTTGAAGAAAGACACCTTCAAAGCCCTGCTCTGGTCACTCTGGTTGCTAACCAGTCCACACATGACTGAAGCCCGAGATCACCATTCCCAGGACTGCTCTGTACCTCAGGGCATGACTCCCCTCAATTGCTGTGCCTTTTTGGGCTGCTCACCCCAATCCTTGCTTCCACTCCTGCTTGCGTATGTTCTACTGCCCAACTTGATTTTTGCTCCCCATCCCCTGCTGGCTGTGGTTTTTTTTCACCTTTTTTTTTTTGGTGTGTGTGTGTGTGTGTGTGTGTGTGTGTAGCAGAACCAGGGATTGAACTCAGGCCCTGGTGCTTGCCAGGCAAGTGCTTATTCTACTGAGCCGTCTCCCCATCCCTGGCTGTTGTATTTGACAATTAGTCAAACACTTGACCAAGATTTGATGAGCATCCAAGATACACTGGATACTTTCCTAGATCAGATTAGCTCCCTCACTCCCTTCCAGAGCAAATCATGACCGCGAAGGGGGAAATGTGCTTCTTCCTAAAAGTGACTTAGGCAGAGACCCTATAATAAGGGAAAACTTCCAAATCTTGGGAACTTGGCAAGGCCCCATCCTAGGACCACTGACAGCCCTATTGTTACTGCTTCTAGTTGGGCCTTGCATAATTAATTGGCTTACCTGGTTCATGTCAGAAGACCATATATAGCATACCCAGCAAAGGTTTGCTGGGGAAACTAACAGAGAGGGAAAATGTAGCAGAAAATAACTCCCACCCTATATTGTTCAGCCACCCAGGTAGCAATATTGCAATTGCTCCCATTGCAATGTAGCAATATTGCAATTGCTCCCATTGCAATTCCAGTTACTTCTATTTCTTAGAAATGGCTGGTACCTGCGATGCTTGGATGGTCCCTGTGATGCTTGGTCAGTTCCTGTGATGCTTGGCTGGCCGCCATAATACTTGGTTGGTCCCTGTGATGCTTGGCTGGTTCCTGTGATGCTTGGCTGGTCCCCGTGATGCATGGCTGGTCACCATAATACTTGGTTGGTCCCTCTGATGCTTGGCTGGTCCCCATAATACTTGGTTGGTCCCTGTGATGCATGGTTGTTCCCCGTGATGCTTGGTTGGTCCCCATGATGCTTGGCTGTTCCCCGTGATGCTTGGCTGGTCCCCATAATACTTGG
>NW_004524580.1:2464761-2465944 GCF_000260255.1 Octodon degus
GTGATGCTTGGCTGGTCCCCGTGATGCTTGGCTGGTCCCCGTGATGCTTGGCTGGTCACTATGATGAACATTTTAATAATAAAGACAGCCAAATATTCTACCTCTGTGCTTCCTCTTTGCAGACCCCATAAACACACCCCGGCCTTTGGGGCCTGACATTTTGATGGGATATTGACTCCATGTCAGTGCCTGTCTCACATTAAATAAATACACCACCAATGCTGGGGACATCTCAGTGTTCCTATTGCTATGGCACTACAGGCTGCATCTGAGACACATGGCAGGGGACACAGCAAATTTGCGAGTGATAAGGGCTTTCTGCGATGGTGGCTCCTATTACTTCCATGTGCTTCTCATGGGAACTCATACAAGTTCTATATACTGCATCCTGGCATTGCCCTGGAGTCTTGTTATTGGCAGGTCCTGCTCAGGTCCCAGCCGGCTCTGCCCCGCCCTGCCTCCTACAGCCAAACCTTTCAGCTTCCTTTAGTTGAGACAATTCACGTACTGTAGACTACCCAGATCTTAAGTACAGTTCAGTGAGTTTGGAGAACTGAATGAAGCCATCAAGGTGGAGAACACGTTCATCTCCCCAGAGATTTTCCTATGTCCATTTTTCTTGAAGTTCTCACATTCACTTTGTAAAGCATCTTCTTATAGTAAAATGAGCTACCTCAGAATTTGGCAGTAGTGTTCAGTGTCCTCCCTGCAGCTGGCAGAGCTTGAGCAGCCAACAATTTTGTGACCACTCAGTTTTCACATATGTAAAAAGTGTTGACTAGATGTTCTTGTATCACCCAGCTCTGAGAAATCTGTGCTGTGGCTAATGGCCCCAGGATTCTTAAGCCTTAAACTCCAGGGTCCACTGAAGAAGCACAAATCTTTTTCTCTTCAGAGGCAATATTGCTATTGTAATGATTCCCTCTGGACCCATTTCCCCTACATCATTGTGAAATCTATTAGTAATTTTCTGGAAAGCAATCTTAGGTCAGATAGGAAGCTCACTGATTTTTGGAGAACAGTCAATGATTTTAACAGTCTGCTGTCCACAACACCTATGGAAGTGTCTTAAATCCCAAGAAGAGGGAGTGGAGAAGTCACAGGACCTTTCATTTGCATATCAGGCCCCTGGGGCTAACTCAAATCACACAGCTACCTCAGCTACCTAGGGAGCAGCTGGTCT
>NW_004524580.1:2466100-2471057 GCF_000260255.1 Octodon degus
TCGAGCCAGTACCCAGCCACAGCATGTGTGGGGGTGGGGGATCGAACCGCGGTCCCTGTGCATTGCCAAGCTTGTTCCAAGTAGGTGCTTTAGACCACTGAGCCATCTCTCCAGCCCCTACCAGGCTGTTTTGAGTATGATTCTTCTGAAGAATGGGTTCCACCACTGAGATGGTTAGAATGTCCCTGTCTGCACTGTTCTGGGACACCTCACTATCCCAAACCTCATCAGGGCTCTGCTACCCTGGTCCCCCTCCCTTCCTGATGGCAAGGTCCAGGGAACTCTCCATCCTGACACCTTCCCAAAGATTTCTCTCCTTATAATGCCAAAACCAATGAAATATCAGAAACACTTTTTGTATTCAAAACCTAGATTAATTTTTATATATTATATGAAATTTCATATATATACATATATATATATATATACATATATAAAATCTTACTTTTTAAGAGCTTTTTTATAATACCCTAGAAGCTAAGGTGCACCTTGTTCTAACAATCCCAGTATACAAAGTTCCCAACTAAGAAAGTGACTAAATAGACATTGGTTTTTCATTTTCACAAGATATCTCTGTCTTCTGAAGGCTGTAGTGTCCCTTGATGCACTTGAAATAGTTTCCGGCATTTCCATTTCCATGAAGTTTTTTAGAATCATACCTGTTAGTGTGTAAATGAATATTTATGCCATTTTTATTTTTCTTGGACAAACCACTAGAGAAAAGGGTTATTAAAATTTTTGTGGACATATCATGCTGGTCAGTGTCTATGGCCCTTCTGATGCCCTGGCCTCAGTACCTAAAAGGAGGATTAAGAAAAGATTCTCACCTGGCTGTTCAGGGAACGCAGGCAGTAGCCTTGGTCGAGCTCCTGAAAGCAGAGCTGAGAGGTGAACAGGAAGGGAAAGGCAGGCAGCTGCTTCTTCATGGTGTGTGACATACAATGGGCACATCTGACTGCCCAGCTCGACCATCAGACGGAATAAGTCCAGGGAAATGGAGAGAAACATGCCGGAAAACAGAAATTTGAAAAATGAAAAAAAAGTCAAAGGAAATGATGGCTATGTCCTCGGTATCTGAGTGACAGCCATCATGACCATTGTGTGGTCCATAATGTGCCAAAATATGTTATGGCTATGCTTTCATTATGTGTAGGTACAAATACTAACAGACATTCTATACTGAGATAGTCATCAATAATTAAAAGTGAAATAAAAAGTCCGTTAAAATCAAAATGAAGACCCAGTGTTACAACTGAAATAAACTATCTTTTGTCACATTAGCACAGTTAGATTTGTTCTGGCGCTAAATTGACTTTCCAGGAACACGTATCCCCAGATCAGTGTGTGCAACATCGCTGTCAGCCAGGGCTCCAGACTGAGAGCAGCTCGCAGGATGTCCTGCTGGTTTCGCCACCTCCCAGAGAACTGAA
Organism: Octodon degus; assembly: GCF_000260255.1. Lineage (NCBI taxonomy): Eukaryota > Metazoa > Chordata > Mammalia > Rodentia > Octodontidae > Octodon > Octodon degus. The sequence goes on from NW_004524580.1 coordinate 2,467,531, forward strand.
AAACATGATCTCCGTGAATGTAGAGCAGAAACCACAAGCACCAGAACTGCTCTGCAAAGCAACCTGGAATATATGCTGCAAATGCTGCACGACACGTGTTGCAGTCTTCTCCCACTACTCACAGTGAGTGTCAGGAAGCAATCAGTATTCCCCCAGAAATGGAAGCTCTCTTACTTCAGCCTCTAACTTTGAACATAGCCTGCATTAGATTGAGAAATGATCATCTTCAAGCCTAATACTGGCGACATTTTAAAGCAGCTCTAACATAAAAGAAATCAACACCTTTAGAGATGAATAGGAAAACAAGAGTGAGGGTCATTCATCTCTGAAATCCTGCCTACAAAACCTGAGCAATATTACACAATACAAGATGGCTCAGTAGAATAAGCACTTCCCTGGCAAGCACAAGGGCCTGAGTTCAATCCCCAGTTCCAGAAAAAAAAAAAAAATTACACAGCCCAACCTACAACACACTAAACTGAGAAGTAACTAACCTATCCATAAATGCATGACTTGGTATAAAAACAAATTAAGGGAGTTGACTCACATGAGAAGAGCAACACAGGCACATCATCAAAAAAGAAGATGAGTTAAAATAACAAATATTGGGCTGGCCAAATAGTTCAGTGGATCAAAGTGGTTTCTTAGGCGGATGCAGGGCTGGGACTTCAATCCCCTGGTCTGCAGGGCTGGCCCCACCTCTGGGAGCACTAAAACAGTGATTGAGATTGGGGGTGGTGGCACACAACTGCAATCCCAGCACTCGCAAAGCTATAAACAGGAGGATCACTGAGTCTGATCTATGCAGTGAGACCCTGTATGCCCTGTACACCCTGTCCTAAATACAAAATAACAAAAAAATAAAATAAAACTAAAACACAGGGGCTTCACTATATATTTTTTAAAACTCTACATTCAGTTTCAAAATGACTTTTAAATGTTTTCAAATGATCAGGCCTTTTTTGCTGTCTCCACATGGGCCCACATGTATAAAGGAGCAGCTCCAGTATCCTGCTCAGTGCAATTTTTAAATTAAGGATACCATTGAAGCTTAAGTCAAGAAATTACAACTTGGTCTCTTTCTTAGACTTACAGTGAAGCATTCTAGCTAAAACAAAAACCAGGAGTTGGTGAGCTATGGGTAAGAAATAAGTACATGGACAGTATCAGTGCAGCAGCAAAACACAGTTTGGATGAACCTCATTTATTATTTTGTGGAAGAAAAATGGCCACAGTCTGGCCAGTTCCAGATTTCAAACTAAATTAAACTAAATTAGAACAGAGCAAACTATGCTTATTTAAAATAAATGAATTAAACTCATCTCTCACAGAAATTATTCTTATAGACATAAATCATACAGCAAATAAAGTACAAAACTAAACATTAGTGCCAAGAAAAATGTTGCTGAGTGTTGTATGAGAATAGTTTATCTTATAATAAATGTATTTTACATTGTTTTCCATCTCTCTTATGCTATCAAGATCAAGCCAGCTGTCTGAGATACATGTTTCACTTTTCTTTTTTTTTTTATTATTAGTTTGTTTGTTTTTTAAGGCAGGATTTCACTATGCAGTTCAAATTGACCTTAAAGTCACCTTGTAGCCAGGCTGGCCTCAAACTCATGGCAATGCGCCTGCCTCAGCCTCCCAAATGCTGGGATTAGAGATGCACACCACTACTCCCAGCTTGTTTCCTTGCTTGCTTGCTTGCTTTTTTTGACTGAACTATAGCCATTGACTGCAGTTTTTCTGTGACCCAGAGAACCCATGGTATGTTTTACCACATGTTTTATGTGTGCTTTTGTTCCTCTTCTCAGCGTTCTCTCTGCTTCCAAAATGATGGCCCAGAGTCCACTTGTGCACCTACCATCCAAGAAGAAAACACCGCTGGGTCTAGGCAGCACCTTTGTGGCTCAGAAATCTTGGTCAGCAGGGAGGTCAGATGGCAGGAAGACTTGAGGCAGGGCAGCTCGACCAGACAGGACAGAGCGGCACTGGGGGCTGACAGGTGCCACTGCTCGGGAGAAGCCGTGAGCGCCCAGGTGGCACAGAGGCAGCGGACTGCAGGCAACGCGAAGGCTGCCCATTGCCCTCTTTCCAGGTTTGCCCGTGCTCTGCTAGGGCTGCTCATAGTCACACTCTGAGTCCTCCAGTTTCTGGATGAGGACGAGCTTTTGCTGGACAGCCATCCGTAACAGAGTGTGAGTGCCTCCTTCTCATCCTCTGCACTGCTGTGTCTGCATTTCATCCAGCTATGTGACACATTCATCACCTCTTGCTGTAAACTAGTGACACCTGCAGAGTCAGTGAATTTCTGCAACCTTCTTTTTATTTATTTATTTTTTATTTTTTTGTATTTTACGGAAGGGTTTACAGGGTGTTCAGGGTCTCAGTACTAGATCGGACTCGTAGTGATCCACCTGTTTACAGCTACCCAAGAGCTGGCATTACAGGTACATGCCACCTCACCCAGTCTCATTGCCATCTCACTGCACCACCGGAGCGGGCTAGCACAGGAGGCCCAGGGATTGAACCCCCAGCCCCTGCACCTGCTTGCTGGCACTTTAGTCCACTGAGCTATTTGTCTGGCCCTCTATTTACATTTTTAAGAGGATTTTTTTTCTTTTGACATATTATTCTATCCATTTCTAATGTATGTACAGATTTATGAAACCATCACAATAATCAATCCCACCACTTGGATAGAAGATGCCATCCAATATTTTGTAATTAAATCCTGCCCACACCTTTAACCCTTGACAGCCACTAAGTTACTTGGATTCTCTGCCCATGGAGGTCTTTGTGTTTGGGATTTTCTTTTTTGTTCCTATGTTACTTATCAACTGCACAGAAAGAGTAAATCACTGCATGCTTAGGAATAGCCTTAGATGTTGTCACAGTAACTTTTCTCTCATTACTGGGACAAAATACCTGACATGAAAAATTAAGGAAGGAAAGGTTTATTTAGTTCACAGTTAGTGGAGGTTTCAGTCCCTACTTGGCTGGCTCCAAAGCAGAGTGGCACATGGCAGAGGGCAGCCATTCATGGCAGTGAAAACAGCAAAGAGCAAAAGGAAGAGCAGCCGCTGCAGCTATTAGCAAGCCTCTCTCCCCTCCTCATACTGCATGCAGAGTGCCCACCCCAGGGTGGTTGTAGCATTCACACCCATAATCCCAGCTTTGGATCATGACCCAATCACCAGCTCTAGAAGCCTGCCCCAGTGACTGCATGAGGCCTTGAGGGGACAGCCAGACACAAACTATGACAGATGTATACATCTCCTTGAAAGCTGTGTATTGTTTGTATGAGGTTTCCTATTAGTCTTTTGAATTTTTACTGTTTTTAATGAATATAATTTAGTGGTATCTTAGTTACTTTTCACAATGCTGAGACAAAATACCTAACACCCAAAATGTTTTTCTATTTATTTATTTTTATTTATTTATTTTATTTTATTTTAATTTTTTAATAGATTGCAAATTGAAAATAAATTATTTACAAACATAAATGAATATAACAATAAAAA
>NW_004524580.1:2471252-2483731 GCF_000260255.1 Octodon degus
TCCCCAGCCCTGGCAATAAATATTTAAAGATTTAAAATTTCTGAATTTAGTTCAACTTACAATACCACATTTCCAAGAAAAATGAACCTTTTTGCACAAGAAATTTAAATAAAATCATACCAAGATACACAAAAATGAAATTGTCCAAAACTTATTGTAAAGAAAAATCATTAAAGCATATACATAAAAAATATTAACTATGGAGGAACAAAATTTAATAGCATCTTATTCCATGTTAAAAAGAAAAAAAGGACCAAGTATGTAGGAAACTAGACTAATTAAAGGACTGAAAGAAAAAAAATCTGTCTTCTTTGAATTTTATACTTAGAAAACATACCTTTGAAAATTAATAGTAAGATTTTGTAGTTATACAAACTTGAACTATTTTAATACCTCCAGATGTAGCATATAGGAAATAACAAAGAGCAAAATTCAAAAGGCAAGAGAAGTTGCAGTATGCTCTCAGATGAACAATAAAGAGCTCTCAATATGATAGTTATGCAGGATTATATAAAATATATTAGATGAACCCTTATTTAAAGGTCATTGAAGATTCCTATGAAACAGTACCAATCTTATGTTGCTAACACCCAAAATTAAAGGAGGAAATATTTACCATAGCTCACAGTTAGTAGAGGATGTTACAGTTCATAGTTGGCCGGCTCCAAGGCAAGGTGGCAAAGCAGGGTGGTGTCACAGAGGAGAAAACAGTTCATGGAGGGCCGAAGGCAGCAAAGCAGCAATGTAGCAAAGGGGGTGCTCCCCACACCCAGCGAGGGCCCTCACACTGTTCACACTCAGAATTATGCCAACTGATCAGTGGGTTACTTTAGTAACCACACACACTTCACCCTAGTATCACACAGTAATCTGAGCATGATACCTTAAATCCAGCCACCTCTGCAAAGCTCCACCTAGCACCTCATGAGGCTTTGGGGAGCCATCAAACATAAGCCAGAAGAAACAGTTTCTAGTATAGTCATGGAGTTGTGCAGCCACCACTGCCATCTTTCACTAAAACATTTGAGTCACCCCAAAACAAAATCACATGCCTATTAACAGCCACTTCCATCTCTCCCAACCCACTTCTTGGATCCTATTTTCTAATCATCTATTTTTTTCCCTCTGTGGTGTGAACTTTTCCAATATTTTATGAAAATATACAATTGTGTCTGACTTTCCCTGTTCAGCATATTTTCTAGGTTCACCCGTATTCTGATATGTGTCAGCACTTTACTACTTATCACGGCCAAATATTACTCCATTGTGTGGATAGATCACATTTCAATGGATTGTTTCCAATTTGGCCTACTATGAAAATGCAGCTACACATGTTCAGAGAAAGATTTCATGAAGATATGTGTTTCCACTTCTCTTGAGCAAATAGCTAGGAATGGAGCTGTTAGGTTATATGGTGACTTTATGCTTAATGTTTCAAGGCAATATCAAAGTCTCAAAGTTACATAGCCAAGTCTTTCAACACTGTTTTGTCCCATCCCTTACTCTGCATTTATTTGTGTATATTTCAGAGCCAACCTGTTCATTTCTATAAAAAGCTCTGTGCAGTTTTGGCTCAGATTTCTGATGGGTCTGTGCTCATGAAAAAATCTGCCTTTTTGCCATGGTAGCAAGCCAATATGGCATGGGGGACCCAAAGACAATAATAGCATCACTTCCTCCTCCTCCTTCTCCTCCTCCTCCTTCTCTTCCTCTTCTTCTCCTCCTTCTTCTCCTCCTTCTTCTCTTCCTCCTCCTTCTCCTCCTCTTCCTCCTCTCTTTCTTATTCCTTTTTCTTCTTTTTCCTCTTCTTCTTTTTCTCCTCCTCCTCCTCCTTCCTCTCTCTGCTTTACCTCAACTTCCTCCTTTCCTTTTCACTCTTGCACTAAGCCATCTCCAATCAATGCTTATCCCAATGGCCCATGTAAACTCAACCCCCAGCCAGACCTAATAAATACCCTATTCCTTTGTCTCTGGCTCCAGAGTGATCTTGTTTCTCTTTACCAGCCCTCCTGAGCCAAGCAATAAAGGCTTGTTTTATCTCTCTTCTATCTCTCACTTGTGCCAAAGAAAAAACCTTACAATTCCATTGCACCTACACATTAATTTGGGGGTCTTGGCATCTTAGCGATACAAGTTTTCCAACTCATGAGCATAATTTATCTCTGCTTATTTAGCTCTACTCTAGTTTCTTTCAGAAATGTTGTGTAGTTTCCACATAGAAATTTACAAATATTTCTAGTAGCTTATAAACAACAGAAATGTATTTCTTGTTGGGTTGTCTGAGACTACAAAAGATGCTGTGTGAAGGCCTGCCTTCTGGCTCCTAAATGGCACCTTCTTGTGTCTTCATATAGTGGAAGAGGCAAATGAGCTCCCTTCAGCCTTGTTAATAAGGATACAACTCATTCATGAAAGCTACCTCCATGACATAATCTATCCCTAATGGACCCACATCCTAATACCACTAGTGTGCGGGTTAGGATTTCAATGTTGTACATTAATTTGGAGGGAACACAAGTATTTAGCCTATAACAACCAGTTAGGATAATTTCAGTTAAATGTCTCTGTTGACATACAGGAGCACTGTGCTTAATGCTTTTCATCAAATTATGGAATTCATTGAGAACATGAGTATTTATATACATTTTGAAATTACTTGGGCTTGAGACTAACTGCCCAGCTTGCCAATGCCCTGCCACAACAACCCCAGCACTGACTTCCCTGTGTAGAATCATGCCCAGAAGTGGCAGGCAAATTCAAGGAGGCTGTAGGCTAGATCCCAAAGGAGCAAATGAAGAGGGTCAGAACGAAAATTATTGTAGATTACTGGATGTGAAGCCTCTTATGTGAACGATCTCCACTTCTGCTCTGCTATCTCAAGGGTCAGAATATTTGAATAACTGTTCCAGTTTCCTTCTCTCCCCAATCCTGGCAGGGGAAGTACAGTGACCCAACACAATCAACTCTCTCTGAATTATATAGCAAAGACAGGCTCCCCCACTGTCTCAGGACTGCTGCCCACCCCAGTGCCTACACTGCAGAACGATTCTCCAGGCAAGGGAGAAACAATCTATTTCTTCCCTAGTTCTTTTGACTTTTTTTTTCTCAGAAATCAAATCCAGGGTCCTGTGCTTGCCAGGCAGGTACTATAACACAGAGCTATATCCCTGGCCCTCTTCTCAGATGTTGAACTGGATAAAGTTTCTCTCCTCACTACCACACACAGAATTTATATCCTTGTTTTAGAAGGTGTGTACTAAGTCTATTTAGAAAAAGCTCTCCTACAGTCAATGTTATATTTCTACTTTAATTCCCAAGAATGCGTTTTGGGAGCTGAGCAGATATATAATTGTGGGGAACCACCCAGACCACTTCAAAGGTCAGGGGCATTTGGGGACACTTGAGGATACAATCCCACTTGTCTAGTGCAGGTGCAAGTGGGTGCCATTATGTCACCATGAGGTAGCATACGCACAGGTAGCACGTGTGTGCTGGATACAGCACTATGTGGGAATGCAAACACAAGCAAACCCCCTATATGAGAATTAAATACTAAAGATGCAAGCAGCTCTCTTGCCCTCTGGCTCTCTGGCCCTCTGCTCTGCTCCATGCTACCTGCTGTTGCTGCTGATGCTTTGCACATGTGCATTATTTAACCTTGAGTCCTAACCTGCAAACAGCTCTCTTGCCTTCTCCCAGCAGGCTGGCAATATTTTTTTAAGAGAGGATAAAAGACCCTAGATCTAGGATCTTTCTGCCTAACCTAATCAATTTCAGATAAGGAGTCATGGCTCTGGGCTTGAAGCGACCTACTCAATCTTTTCTGGCTGGTTGGTGACAAATCTTAGGCTGAAACTGAAGGTCCTGAAACTCCCTGCGGCTTTCATCTCATCAGGACTCGCATAAGCGCTAGGTACATAGCGTGACTGGCTCTTCACTGGCCAAACTCAGAGTCCTCATTTCACATATGCCAACGCCCACTTAAACACAATTATTGTCACTTACATTTCTAGGAGCACTCTTCTTCCCTTAATGAGCAAAATATGAGAAAGATATGGTAACAAATTTTTGGGAAAAAAATTAAGATATTTCTACAGGATGATAGATTTTTTTTTGTAAGCTTTGCAAGTTACTGTTTCTTAAGTTATTTGAGATATATAAGAAGCTACACAAAATATAATTCATTTTCCTTTTCTCTGTACATAAAAGTTTATTCATACTGGATGATGAAGCCATTAAAAAATGCATATTCTAAAAAGATCCTTCACTTCAAACATTTTATAATTTAACTCTCAAAATTTCATTTTCTGAACAGACCACAAAGCCTAATCTTTATGCATAAACCAGTCTGTCAGAAGAAAAGGAAAACCATAACCTTTTTCACTTGAGATAAATATGATTTGACAAGCAAAAAAGTAAAGGAGGGAAAGCCTGCGCAAAGGAACAGAAGCTCAGAAGCCTGCCCAGCACTTTAGACTTGAGTGCTGCGGTTAGAAACAGGGCGTCTACTGCCACCAAGCGGCTTGCTAAATCCATTTGACTCTAACTAGTGTTTCTTAAATTCTCCCAAACTGGAATTTCTCGCTTTAGTTCAAAGCCTCTTGTGAGGAGCAGTGTGAAGCAGAAGCGAGGACGACCCCCAGGCTGCCCAAAGCTGCAGGTGGCTGCCCAAAGCTGCAGGTGGCTGCATCTCATGTCTAGTGCCTGTGACCCGCCGCCGTCGCCCTTATACCCAAGAGAAAGGCTGAAGCGGATGCTAAAGGTGATAAAGCCAAGGTGAAGGATGAGCCACAGAGAAGATCTGCAAGGCTGTCTGCTAAACCAGCTCCTCCAAAGCCAGAGCCTGAGCCTAAGAAGGCCCCTGCAGAGAAGGGAGAGAAGGTGCCCAAAGGGAGAAAGGGAAAAACTGATGCCAGCAAGGATGGGAAGAACCCACAGAAAATGGAGATGCCAAACAGGCCAGGGACAAAAAGCTGAAGGTGCCAAGTGAAGTGTGTGCATTTTTGATAACTGTGTACTTCTGGTGACTGTATGGTTTGAAACACTATTTCTTTTACCAAGGTTTTTTTTTTTTGGTTTTTTTTTTTTTTTTTTGCAGGGACCGGGGATCAAACTCAGGACCCTGAGCTTGCCAGGCAAGCACTTATTCTACTGAGCTATCTCCCTGGCCCCTTTTATCAAGTTTTATAAAAATGTGGAATTTTGTTTTACTTTACTTAAACCTATGTTGTTAGCACACAGAACACTTCATTGTTGTTTTGGGGGGAAGGAGCATATGTCAGTAGCACAATATCTCCAAAGCTGGATTGATGTGGGGAAGGCGCCTTTCCCTGCTGGTTCTAAGAGACTTCCTCTTGGCTCTCAGGAGGAGGGATTCCCTGATATTGACACATGTGGCCACCTTGGCATAAATGCCTTGTGGTACGGGACAGCTCCCAGTTCATTTTATATCCTCCTTTTCTCTGCCATCAGCATAGGCTTAACTCCCTTATGCCCAGAGACCTGTTGGGATCTGATTCCCAAAAGCGATGTTACCAGTGTGTCAGGCAATCTGGACTTGCCAGTAACATTGAGATGGTGTCCCACATGGACAATTGATTTCTTTTTCTAGATTGTGGATCTTCAGATTGATAATTCTGCCATTTTCATCTCCTGAAAGTCAGAGTCGGCTTGTGAAAAGTTGTTAAACAACATGCTAAAAGTGAAATGTCAACCCTCACTCTAAACTTTCCCTACTTCAGAGTCTCAAATTAAGATTTCATGAGATTTTATAGTTGCTTGCTGATTTTTGGAAGTCTATCCAAGAAGGGAGTTTGAACGTTGTTGTATATGGTATAAATTATGTGCCCATGTCCTGCCTGAAATACTATGATTGTTTATGAAAAATATGTTTAATAAAGCTGGATACAGTTTGGCTTGGGAAAAAAAGCCTCTTGTGAGGACAAGCCCGCTAGCTGCCAGCGGGGCCCCCCAAGCTCTGGTGGACAAGATACTGGTCTAGGGGCCCTTCAGAACATTCACTCCTGGCTTTCATCCCAGATGCTCTCTCTAATGATTATAGGAATGACTTACAGGGTTTTTAAGTATCTCTGGGTAACCCAGAAGTGTAAGAAATGTAAGAAGCCCTATGGAGAGGATGCTATATCACCAGAGAGTTAACAAACCAGGAAATCTGGGACACCAGGTGATGAGGTGGCCCTGTTCCAGAACTATGCTTATTGTAGTGCTGATCCATTGAATAGAGCCATTGAGATACCATCTCACCCCAGAAAGAATGGCTGTCATAAAGAAATCAACTAATAACAAATACTGGAGAGGCTGCAGGGGAAAAAGGAACCCTTCTCCACTGCTGGTGGGACTGTAGACTGGTACAAACATGATGGAAATCAGTGTGGAGATGCCTCAAAATCTAGGACTGGCAATCCCATTCAACCCAGCTATTCCCCTTCTGGACATTTTCCCAAAAGAATGGAAACATCATATCATAGTGACATATGTGCACCCTTTTTGCAACAGCACAATTTGCCATAGCCAAATCTTGGAGACAGCTAAAATGCCCATCACTTGAAGAATGGATAAAAAAGATGCGGTATTTTTATACAATGGAATATTACTCAGCTATAAAGAAAAACAAACTCAAAGCCTTTATAGGTAAGTGGCTGCAAGTAGAGGCTATACTCATTAGTGAAATAAATCAGACCCAAATGTGTAAATATCATATTGTCTCCCTAGGGTAAGAACCTAAAAGAAGAAAAAAAACCTGAAAGGTATAATAAATATAGTAAAATGGAAAGAAATTGGAGTTAAGGATTAAATAACAAAAATGAGGGAAAGGAGAAAAGGAAAGAGGGAAACATACAAGTATATATACAGCTTGGCTGAGATGATTGTACTAACAATTTCCATCAGTTTTTTGAAAATAGCAGTTAATGTGCAGAATTTTCACCTTGACTAACTCTGTAACTCTGTATGCTGATGTCTGCGATCTGAACAACTACATAAAGGGCAGCAAATGTGTAATACAAAACCCAGAGTGAATACCTCTCATCTTGGTCTTCTAAATGTGTGCTGCCTCTATGGTCTTATCAATTATTATACTCTCTTTGAAATGATTTTTTTTTGTGGTGGTGGCACTAGGGATCAAACTCAGGACCTTGCACTTGCTGAGCAAGCACTTATTCCACTGAGTTAGCTCCCTGGCCCCTAAAATAATTTTTTTTAGAAAAGACAAGGAAAAACTTAAGATTTCCTGAAAGCAAGTGCTAATATTCAATCATTTGTCCAATCTTGCATACATAACTATTTCTGTTAATCTGACAACAGATTTGATAATAAAAACAGATAATACAACAACCACTGTTAATTAGCTCTTCCTGTTTTGAAAATCTGTAACATATGTGTTGTTGTATGTTACTCTGTTCGTGTCTTTTTTCTTTTTGTTTTTGCTTGTGTTTTATTCTTCAAAATAAAATATAACAAAATAATTTTTTAAAGTAAAGAAGACAATAAAATTGAAAAAGTTAAGATTTCTAGGGCCAAATAGCTCAGCCAATTAAAGTGCCTACAAGCAGGTGCAGGGGCTGAGGGTTTCAATCCCTGGGCCTGCCATGCCGGCCCCGCCCCCAGGGCTCCCTGAGACCGCAAATGAGACTGGGTATGGTAGTGTGCACCTGTAATCCGAGCTCTTGGAAGGCTGTAAACAGGTGGATCACTATGAGTCTGATCTAGTAGTGAGACCCTGAACACCCTTTCCTAAAATTAAAATATATATATACATATATACATATATATATTTCTTTAAAGTAAGTGCTAATAATCAATTATTGTCTTGCATAACTATTTCTGTTAATCTGAGCGATAGATCTGATGATAAAAACAGATGATATAACAACCATTGTTAATTAGCTAATCCTGTTTTGAAACTCTATGACATACTTATTTTTGTATATTACCCTGTTTCTGTCTTTTTTTCTATTTGGTTTTGTTTCTTCTCTTTTTTTCTATTTGGTTTAGTCTTCAAAATAAAATGAAATTGAATTTAAAAAAAGAATTATACAGTAACGATACAGGCATCTCTTGCCCTTGACCCTTTGTGCTCTGCTTTGCTCTGCTCCGTGCCGCCTGCTGCAGTTGCTCATGTCTGGCATGCATACATTCTTTAACCTGGAGGCCTCTCACTGGAGAATCGCCCTTGATCTAATCATTTAAAATCACATCATCCTTACAACACTTCAATTGTACAGTTTCTATTACTCCTGTTTCACAGGTGAAGAGACAGAGAAACAAGGATACAAAAGTTGTCCCAGAATTCATAGCCAGTACAGTTACATGTTGGACTTGAACTCAGGCTTGGTTTCAAAACTAGCTTTCAACTACTACACTTAATAGAGGTTGGCAAATAAATTATTCAGCAGAGCCTGCTAAGTAGTAAGCCCTCAATAAATGGAGGCTCTGATCATTCTTTTCTTATTCCAAGGAAAGCTTGGTCCGACTCAGTAATCCTGAGGAATATTTCCATACCATTTGTAGGGCTACAGAGACATGAAATGAGTTACTACTATGGCCCCAATATCAGTTGGGAAAAGGGAAGTGTGGAGGACCACCTGAGCAGCTCTCCTTGAAAGAAGAGCGACTGTCTACATTTTGACTGAGCCTGACCCTATTTCCTCGTATTGTTATGTACAGAGCTGGCTAGGACTTCTGCTTATCCTTCAATTGGCCTTAAGCAATATGTATTGGTCTAGCTGAGGTGCTGGTGATAGTCTTTGAAGGTGGTGTGTGTGTTTCCCTGGTAACCTACACCCGCTGCTCTTTAATGTGAGCCGGGTGGAGACAGGACAGAAGAGCTAGTGCTCTATGTAGCCAGCTGGGATCGAGCCTTGAGACAGAGGCTATAACTTCCTGGGGCTTGAAAGACTACATCAAAGCTGAAGTGCCAGACCCCCCCCCAAACATTAGCTACTATGTCAATAGCATAATGGAAATTACTTTCTCTGCGTCTCCTCTCTGCATATGGCCCAATGTGTGTGTGTGGGGCAAGGGCTAGTTGAGGGCTGGGGGTGGATTGGGCTCCACCACAGGTGCTGTTGGGCAGCCTGGGCTTGGGGTGTGGAGGGTGCTACCACATGCATCAGGGGAGGGTAGAATAAGAGCCAGACATGCCGGAAGACTGGCTGCAGCCCCCAACAAGGAGTGGGGCACCTGTGGGCAACTCTATGGCATCTCAATGTCCTACTATATTTCTTTTTGTTTGTGTGTTTTGTTTTGTTTTGTTTTGTTTTTTGGCAGAACTCAGGATTGAACTCAGATCCTTGCCCTTGCTAGTGAAGCGCTTATTCCACTGAGCCATCTCCCTGCCCCTCTTACTGTATTTCTTACTTTTAAAAAGAGCTGATGCCTGTGTGTCAATTTGCTAGGGACGTCATCAACCACAGACATTGGCTTCTCAGCATTCAGGAGGCTGGAGGCCCAGGTCAGGGTTTTCCAGGGTGACTCCTCCTGCAGTGTTTGCCCTTGGCCTCTAGATGGCGGTCTTCTCAGTCCTCGTGTGGCCTTCCCTTTGGGAGCACCCACACGATGCTGTTTCTGTGTTCACAGCACCTGACACAGTGAGCCCTTCCTGGTAGCCTTGCTTTACCAAATCACCTCTTCACAGGCTGAAGCTCCAAGTACCACCGTACTGGGAGGCACTAGGTGCTGGGAGAAAAGGCACCAATCAACCTCATAGAGTAATATTTAATGAGTTAAAAGGGATACTGCAAACAAATTACTTAAAAGTACCAGGCAAAAAAGTACTGTTCCATAAACAAGGAAACTTTCTGGAATGATGACAATTCCAGTCTTTATTATAGCGGTAAGGATCAAAACTCATTGATTCATGCACTTGAAAATGTGCACTTGAATATTTGCATACTATTCCTCAATGAAGCTGATTCTAAGTTTTAAATCACTACCTATCCCCTTCTCAACTTCAAAGACTTTGCTTTAAAATGTCATAAACTATCTTTAAATATATAACAAACCTGTTAGCCAGACCCCAGTGACTAATTATCCCCAAACAATTCTCAAGACATCTTGCAATGCAGAACCAAGAAGTCTTATGTCTTAAGTTTTTGTATATTTAAATATTCAAAAAAAAAAACCCTAAATTATCAAGGAGGTTTTTGGTTTTTTCTGGGAAATTGCATCCCTGAAGGTTTCGTCAGAGGTGTAGTTGTCCATAAGAAGCAGAGAAAAAAAAAATAAATCAATAAATAATTTTTTAAAAAAGTGAAACTCTACCCTTTTTAGGGGCTGGGGAGATGGCTCAGTGGAATAAGCGCTTCCCTAGCAAGAACAAGGGCCTGAGTTCAATCCCTGGTTCCCCCAAAAAAAAAAAAAAAGTGAAACCTAAGAAGCAGAGCTCCAGGCACAGACCTTTGATGCTGGTGGAGAAGCATTTAGATTCATGTCTTCTGAACTAGCTACTCTGGGAGGCCAGCTAGAGGGATTCACAAGGCTCTCTTTGGAATAAAAATAAGAAATACTGAAAGATCTTCCTGGGCAAGTTTGAAATTGCATCCAAGGCCAAATTTTGGTAATGATGCTTCGTCTTTATTTTTTTTTTTATTTTATTTTATTTAGTTAATTTTTTTTTTTTTGGTGGACCCAGGGATTGAACTCAGGCCCTTGCCCTTGCCAGGGAAGCACTTATTCCCTGAGCCTTCTCCCAGGCCCATTGCCTCATCTTGAAAGGCATAGCCTTCAACCTTGGCTTCCTGACTCTGCATCTCTCCTGGGAACAGAGGGAGAATCCACAGGCTAATATTAATAGAGACTTAAGAAATCTCCACAATAGAATTCTGCCAGCTATATAACCAGGGATAAAGTTATAGGATATTTTAAATCTTCCTTTAAAAACCTATACCCATTAAAGAATAGTCTCAGAATATAATTTTGAGTAAAACATAAACAGATATGTATGTGCACACACACACAGTATGGAGTTTTACGGTGTTCTGCATGCCACCAAAAGGTGCTTAGAATCTGATTGATCTTTTTTGACTTTTAACAAGAATGGGGGAGAAAGAGTTTCAAAGCATAACCTAAACTATTTCAGTATCTATTTCACATAGTGCATGGATGTGGGTTTGCATATTTTATATGTTCTGGCCTATGTAGCACGTTTTATTTTAAAAGTCATGGCAAGAAGAGTTTATTATTACCCACCTGAGTGAGCTTCTACTGTCAAATTCATTGCCTTATGACCCTGAACAAGCGCTGAAATAGAACAATACTTCAGTGGACGCCCTCTAGTGGAGGCACTAGGATTATAGAAAAGAACTGGGTGTAAGCCTGCGGCAAGAGACTTGCAGTCGATATTCTGTTATGTATTTGAAAATAAAGAAAAGCATAGGCAGTTTCATTACAAGTACACAACTCTGACAATTGATGGGTTGTATCAAGGTAAGCGCGAGTCGCAGGCCTGGCCTCTCCTTTGGGAAACATGAAGGTCTGCATCTCACACAGAACCTAGCAGAGAAGAGGTAATAAATCTCTGCTAAACCATATCGTTAAGTTAAGGTCATTGTGATAAATAATTGCTAAATTGTACCAAGCCTAAAGTCATTATGGAAAACATTTTTTTTTTCAAAGTCTGCCTAGCAAACTGCCTTTCAGGTAAGATGGCGAGGGAAGGAATTCCTGCGAGGAGTCCACATGGGCTTCCCCAAGAACTTCAGCCTCTTGAGCCAGAGCAAGGTTGGGTACAGAGATGAGGACAGCCAGGTGACTTTGAGAGGCAGCTGGGCAGACACCCACCACACAGATACGGGCCCATGGAGAGGCGGGGTCTGCTCCACAGGTCTGGGTACCAGAGCCTGCCTTGGCCCGAGCCTGGAGACTTCGACCTCCACTGTTGGGCCGTGCTGCACAGTAGAGTCCTGGGGAGAGCAAGTCTCCAGGACATGCAGGTGCTGGGCCAGCTTGGTTCCTACAGCCAGGGGACTGCTGTGGCCACTCAGGGTCACTGCCTGTCTTCAATCCACACTGTCTCATGGGGAAATGGGAGTAATAATAATCATGAGAGTGGGTCACGTATTCACCTCCTGGGATCCCATTGAGGGCCTCCTCTGGATGCTCAGCCAGGCCTCCTGCAAACACCTGGGTTTGTTGGATGAGAATGATTTTTTTTGGGGGGGCTGGCTCAGGCTGCCTTAAGGGCGGGTCTGGTAAGGCAGGTGGAGGTGGGGATCAAACTGCATTACCCTGTGCCTGACTGCATTTGCATGAGCAGATGCTTAAACAACTGAGCTAACCAGTAGGCCCCCATAAACAATCTTTTTTTTTTTATTTTAGGGAAGGGTCTACAGGGTACTCAGGGTCTCACTATGAGATCGGACTCGTAGTGATCCACCTGTTCACAGACTCCCAAGAGCTGGGATTATAGGCATGTGCCGCCATACCCAGTCTCCCATCAGTGTTGGATGGTGGCCTGGTGG
>NW_004524580.1:2484252-2494688 GCF_000260255.1 Octodon degus
TTTACTCAACTTTCAGTGGAAATGTACAGTAAATCTGAGCTTTAAAAAATGAGACATAAAATATTTTTTAAAAGTATAAACAACATATTAATAAAGATCTACCAAGATGGTTCCCAGGAGAACACCAAGGAAGCTGCTGACATACTGAAAGGCTCACTGAATGGTCCCAGGTTTGCCCTTTTGCATTCAAGCTCCACTCTGCTGGTGGCTTCAGCTGGTGCCTTCCCAGATGATTGTTCCCATCCAATTATGACAGTTCTATTTCTTTAGCTGACAATGTTATGAACTAATATTGCACAGATTTCCCACGGAGGGCTTTCTTCTGCAGTTCATATTGGACATGGTGTTAATTTACTTGGGCAGCCATAATAAAGTATCCCAGACTGTGTGGCTAAAACAACAAAGCTTTGTTTCCTCATGTTCTGGAGGCCAGAACCAAAGTGCTGGGAGGGCTGGTTCTGGGGCAGCTTCTCCCCCTGCCGGCGAAGGCCACTTTCGCTATGGCTGCTCCCTTAGAAGAGCCTGTGCTGGCATCTCTTCCTCCTCTTACACAGCACAAGTCCTCGTGGATTGGGCCTATACCCTCAGATCTCTTTACGCTCAGTTATCATCTTAAATGCTTCATGCAGATGGAGTTATGCCAGAGGTGGGGGCTTTAATATACAGAGTTAAGAGGAACAAACTGCAGCCCGTGGAAGTTATCTTATACCTATAGCAGTTTTGTCTTCACATGAATTGCAAGTACAGTTTTCTCATACACATACTTACTAGGCAGCAAGATGGGACAAGAGAATCCACTACCAGCCAGGGATATATCCTCTTTCACCAAGCAGCAAAATGTGTCAGGAAAATAATCCTGAGGCTGTTTGCAGGTGTGACCGTCTTTGCTCATCAGCCCACACTGAAGAACCCGATGAATGACGATGTTTGAACTCTGCTAAAATTCAGTTGTGGACATCTAGACAGAACCTCTTCAGACCTCTCAGAAAGCCACAGAAGTTATGAGGACAGACTCCTGAGAACAGCATTCCTAGGGCATGAAACTGCGATGGCTTTGGACCCTTTTTAATTTGTTTCTAAATGACTTAGTTTAATGCTACCGTGCAATGCCTGGTTCCATGCTGCACTGCTGCTGAGATACTTTTTAAGTAAGTTATTTCTTTTCTCTAAAATGATATATAGTTTCACTAATACAAGAAGAACCTTCAACAAACAACAGATTCTTTATAAGGTTCATGCCAGATAGAATATCTTTAAGGTCAAATTCCTCACCCTTGCCAGATAACCTATAGTTATATCTAATGGTTTCTATTTAATAAATCACATTGGCATTTGTCTAATGCCCAATTATATACTGAGGTTGAGTCAAGGTAGTATTTATTTAATCAAGGAGAATTTTCCAGGAAACAAACAGATGTTGGTTTTTCCATGGCTGTGATGAGTGAATTTAACATGGACTTAAATAGACATAAACTAGATTTTTAATTATACTCTATGATGGTGAGCATTTTTGAGCTTATATGCCCTAGGTTCGCTACCACTGCTCTGTGTTCTATCCTCATCCATCCATATGTCTGTGTCTTTTTAAAAAATTTTATTCATTTTAATGTGAAAATAAAATAGCAATGAAACAGTTCCAAAACAGGTTAGTAGGACAGTTACAATAATTAATACACTGCATGTTGTTGTCTTCTTGGCACAGACTCAGGGATGTTTTTGTTTGTTTTGTTTTTATGGTAGCAGGGATTGAACTCAAGACCTTGCATTTGCCAGGCAGGTGCTCATGTTGCTGAGCTACATCCCCCATCCTAGACTCAGGTTTTCTGAACATAATCTGCTGTCTTCATCCACAACGCCCAGCCCACCAGCTGAGAGCCCTTCTTTGCATGAGCCGACAGATGCACTCCCCTTGGCTTGGGAGGCTGGCAGCCAGCAACACATGGAACCCTTGCGACCTGTAAACCAGGCAGGAATCCCCCACACGTCCTCACCAGACAGCTTCCCCTGGGTGCTGCTGCCCCCTCCGCAAGTGCAGTTTGGAATGTGCGACCCGTCTGACCTATTCTAAATTTTACTCTCTTTTCTTTTCTCGACAGATCATTGGCCAGCTGGAGATCAGGGGTTCTTCATTCTGTTCCTTCGTAGAACTGCTTTGACTGGAATGCACTCGCTGTGTGGATTTTGAGGTTTTTCAGGCTTGTCTCCTCACTATGGCTCTGAGCTTCTCTCCTTCTCTCTCTCTCATAGGGACCTTTCACCTTTTTTTTTTTTCCTGACAGAGTCTTGCAAAATTGCCTAAGATGGGCTCAGACTTGCAATGCTCCAGCCAGAGTGCTGCAGCAGCACCACATCTGGCTTTCAGTACCTTTGGCTGAACTGAGAGGTACTACTAGCACCTCAGCACCCACCAACCTCCCGCCCCAGGGACAGCAGCACCAGGACTCCCGTGCCCCCCAACTTTTTATCATCTGAAGAATATACTAAGCAATCTAATGTCTCATTTAGTTTAAGCTTGAGCTAGAAATAATAATAACAGTAAGAATATAAATGGGGCCAGGGAGATAGCTCAATAGAGTAAGAGCTTGCTTAGCAAGCGCAAGGAACTGAGTTCAATCCCTGATACCACCAAAAAAAAAAAAAAAAAAATCAGAATCTTTTAGGGCAGGGAAGATAGCTCAGTAGAATAAGCACTGGCAAGTGCAAGGTCCTGAGTTCAATCCCCGGTACCGGGGTGGGGGGGTGGGAGGGGGGCAGGGAAGAATGTAAATGGGAAAGGGGATTTACAGAGAGGAGGGAGGGAGAGAAGTTGGAAAAGGGATCCAAAGAGAAGCAAGCTGCATCAGGAGCATGCCGCTCTTTCCCAAGATGAGTGCAGACTTTATGCCCTGGAAACATGCGCTGAGAAAATAAAATAATAACAGCTGAGCGCAGCCCCAACGTTCATCTCCAGTCTTTACTTTTAAGTCAATAATTTAAATCTTTGTTGAATTAGTGTTATTCCTCACCAAATAATATATGTGTACTAAATTTGAAAAGACAGTTTACTCTCTCGATAACACCCTGAGGTTTTTAATGTATTTGTATTACAGAGGACAAAGCTGAATTTTGGCCATAAATGGCTCTGTGATTTCGGATTAATAAGTTCCAAGTTGGCAAAAAAAAAAAAAAAATTACTATTTAAAAATGACTGTGATGAGTTCAATCCCCGGTCCCACAAAAAAAAAATAAATAAATAAAAATGACTGTGATATTTAATGACCTTGAAATTATTTTATCGTATTTTCTACTATATTCTACATTTATTCTTATTAGAATTTTTTTAATTTGAGGAAGAAGTTTAAAGTAGAACAAAAATGGACAAAAATATTGATTTTTCCACCTCATTTATGGTTTTTATTTTTGTTTTTATATATTGGTTGTTGCAGGGTCTCACTATGCAGCTCAAACTCGTGGTGATCAGCCTTCACGCTTTCAGCCTCCCCAGCGCTGGGATTACAGGTGTGCGACATCATGCCTGGACTCTGGCTGGCTCAACCCCCACTGGCGGTGAGGACGGCATGGGATGTGGTGCCAAGGATGGAACCGCAGTCCCTGCAGTTGCCTAAGCTTGCCCAAGCAGTGCTTTAGTCCACTTGAGCTATCTCACTGGCCCCTCATTTATGTCTAAGAAATGACAAGTGTCACTTTTTCAATTGGTAAGATGGTCTTTATCTAAATAAGAGACAACAGTAGACTGTTAAGAAGTTTTGCATTTCACATAGTTGACTATATGAATAATTTTAAAGAAAAGTATCACATTAAGGCTAAATAAACCCTTTCCTAAATCCAAAGGTCACGTGTCCTTTGCCAATCTTAAATGTGACCCTAAAGCACCACAAGGTCTGAGAATGTAGCTGAAAGACTGCAAAGGACCTCAGGGCCCCAGATTCGAGCCCTGGCCCACCTGCCAGACTTGCACTGTCCAGTGGCCCTCCGTCCCTCCACGGGCGTAGCTGTCAGAATACTTCCCCCATGGTCTCCGCTTAAAGCTGAACCCCCACTGCTCTCCACTCCCCTCATTTGCCACTGTTTCCTTCCACTTGTCTTCCTGGTCTCCTGGAGGCTTGCATCATCTCTGGATTGTGCATGTTCCCCTTAAAATCAGACACCCAGTGATAACCAAGCTTGCTGGGCTTTGGTTCTGTCCAATGTAGGTCAAATAAGGGTGCTCAGCTCCCTTGGTCTGGACCTGTATCTATCTCAGTATCCCAAAGTCACTGTTGGGCTTTTTCTTCTGAGTGAGTGTGTGACTCACTCTGGAGGAAAGCAGGAGCTAAAGCCAGGGCCCTCTGCAGCTGCGCCCTTCAGCAGGTATGAAGCTAACTTCTTAAGCTGGAGTGTAAGAATACATTTAATCACTTTTTCATTTCACTTTCTTGATATCAGTCTGGAACTTTAGGATTTGGAGGACTTCTTTTTCTGACAATGGATGGGTAACCAATCCTTTTAGTTATTTTTCCTGGAAAAATTTGACATGAACATCTCCTAAGGTTTTAAATGATTAACTCCTATGCTGGAACGATCAGCACCAGATAGAATACAATTCTTACATGTGAGCAGAGCCTTTTCTCCAAGTGGACCTTTATCTGAATCAGGATTCCTGCTGAAGTGTCCAGCCAGCTGTGAAGGTCCCCGATCATTATCATCTAGCTCGTGCTGCTCAGTCCTATCTGCAAGGTTTTCTTTTCTTTTTTTCTGGTACCAGGGTCTGAACTCAGGACCTTGCATTTGCCAGGCAAGGGATTATTCTACTGAGCTATCTCCCCAGCCCCCTACAAAATTTTTGAAGATCAGATTTTCCCAAATGCTATGCTGAGACCATTTCCCTGATTGAGACTAATCACTCCTATCACTATGAGTCTGGGACTCTCTGTTCTCCTTGCTTCTACTGACCACCATTTCCTGCCTTTAGAGACAACAGCATACATAGTATCTTGTCTAGAATTAATAATCTATGTAGATTTTATCCAAATACTTAAAAATTAGAAAAAACACAGTCTATAATTTAAAAATGAACCACAA
This sequence comes from Octodon degus, assembly GCF_000260255.1. Taxonomy (NCBI): domain Eukaryota; kingdom Metazoa; phylum Chordata; class Mammalia; order Rodentia; family Octodontidae; genus Octodon; species Octodon degus. The sequence goes on from NW_004524580.1 coordinate 2,489,314, forward strand.
TTAATCTGCAATTCTCCATGGATTGTGCTGCACCTATATATTGCCTAATATTTGTGTAATGCTTTCTCAGTGTTGAAGCCCATCTGAATCTAACAAGTGTGCTTAGGGCATAGACATTATTCCTACTATGAATTTGAGAGTGGACTGGGGGGCAGGAACCAGGAAGACTGACAAGTATGGAAATAGAGCTCAGAAGTGTGCTCTGGTCAGCACAGAGAATTTAAAATGGAGTTATTTGTAATAAGATTTAAAAGTTGAAGCAGATTACAAAAGCAAGGGCAGGAAGACCAACACCAGTGTCCAAATTTGAAATTAATAAACAATAGGCAGGAAAAGTAAGCTTGTACAGAAGGGAAAGAGGGCACTTGGGGGGGTCATTATAGTCTTCATATAGTAGAAGAGTCTATGGTACTCAAGTAGAAGAAGAAAAAGAAAGGGAAGTCTGAGCTTTCCTGATGCATACGCCCAACAGAAGCAGAGTGGGAGAAAATAGGAAAATCAGAGAATCTTCAGCAGTGATTTCCTCCCCAATTACATTTATTGTCCACAAAAAAAATACTGAGCCTGGAAAAAGAGAAAACAAATAAAAACTCATGTGATCAGCCATCTGAACACGAAGTGATTGTTAGGTATGAACCCATGCAATTGACCAGACCGGGCATTCTGATGCAAGATTTATTGTAGGAGCAAGGGAGCTAGCAGACCAAGACAGCAGCGAACAAGGCAAAGCACAGGGCTTTGGGGTTTTTTGGGGGGAGAGTGTTGTGGGCTGGAACAGCTGAGGGAGAGTTAATCTTGGCAGGGCTACCTGGTCTGTGGAGGACCTTCAATGTTAACAAAGGAGAGGTTCTGTGGTTTTCTGTCCAGGACAAAAGTTGGGCGGACCTGTTAGACCAGGGTACAAAGTGGGGTGCGGTTGGGGTTGGGGTTTGGGATTGGCTCTGTGTGGGGCCAAGGGAAAGAGAGTTTGGAGGCAGGGTGTCCAGGAAACTTTGAGTCCTAGCCTATCAGTTGTCCTCATCATTTTGGTATAAAGTATTTCCTGCAAAAACTTTGTAGGGGTTCAGTTCACATGTCCATATCATATCCATGCATTATAATAACATATATCACATATAATGTATATTTTCCTTGGAACTACATGGAACTAAATTACTTTAACAGCATTTTAGTTTTTATCAAATGAAAGCTTTGTCAGTTGTTCAATTCCCTGCCATTTAGATTCCTTCTTGTCCAGAGAGGGGTGCAAGCAATGAACATTTATGCTTTTGGTTTTCCTCAAATATATTTTGAATTATTTTCTTACACTGGATCCCTAGGCTTAGAATGCCTGGACCTGAAGCACATGAATATAGCTCATGATGGTGCCAGTTTCTGCTCTTACTAGCAACAGTCAAGCTTCATGCCTAAATGTTAGTAGGGCCTTTAGCTTGCAAGAACACCAAGTGGCTGGCAGCAAGAGGCGCTGGAGCTAGAATGAGCACTTCGGTTTAACCTTCCTCATAGAAGATAAACCAAGCAGAAATAGAGAACTAGGGCATTGCGGTAAAAGATGAACCTGACAGGAATCCCTATGAATTCTTATTTGCAGGTGAAGTCTAGAGAGTTCAATGGATTGCCCAAGGTCTCAGAAGTTGCAGATAAGGAGAAAGAGGAGGAAGTAGAAAAGGGGGCTTATAAAAGACAACAAATTCGAAAAGCCACTGAAGTGAATGGTGAAAACGTTGTTCAACAAGAAATTCCTGCACCTGTGCCAAACAGCAAGAAAGAAAGGAAAAAAAAAAAAAAAAAGAAAGGAAGGTAAATGCTCAGCTTGGGAGGGTGTGGCCTCTGGCTGTAGTTTTTCTCTGCTCCTGTCTTATGTCTGAAAACTGATCTGTCCCCAGATCCACATATGAACTTCAAGCATTTACAGACATTAAAAGCTGCCTGGTTCTGCCCCAGTTTATGTTCATAAACAATAAAATAAATATAAAAATCAATGTATTAATGATTCTATCTGTGTGTAAATTATTATTAGCCTCAGGTTTGTGAAAAATAAAAAAAAACCCTAGAATGATTAACTCAATAACACATTCATTAAGTATTTTCATATTATGCTTTTTGGTATATTTCTTCATCCTGCACATAAAAGCAAAGAATATTAGACTCCATATTGCAGTGGAGATCTAAATTAAGCAATCCAGGGCCGGGGAGATGGCTCAGTGGAATAAGCATTTCCCTGGCAAGCGCAAGGGCCTGAGTTCAATCTCCAGTTCCACCAAAAAATAAATAAATAAATAAAAATAAATTAAGCAATCCAGAGTCATTTGCATAATACTCAGCAATGAAGAAGGATAAGCATGAGACATTTCTAGTTAAAGGGATGCACCTTGAGGCCACATTATTAAGTAAAATAAATCAGGCACACATATGTAAATACACATTGCTTTCTGGTATGAGAAACTGAAAGAGTAAGTAAGGTCAAAAATGTACAATAGATACTGCAAAATAGGAAGAAATTATTCAAAAGAACAAAGAACTAGGGTGGAGAAAGGGCAAAGAAAGGAAGGGAAAAGAAGTGATCAAACAGGGATAAAATGAAAACAAAGCTTTGCAAATAAGAAGGGAAAGAGGGGCTTAAGGGAGAAGGGAACATTGGGGAAAAAAAGAGTAGTCAAGGTATAAAGGTACAAATTCCCCATGATGGATATGATTACTATGTATACCTAAAATGGACCAATAAACTTACATAAAAAAGAACTGTTGTAAACTTATGTTTTAAACTACACATTTCTCACAAATACAATGATCTCATAAAAATTTTCATCTTTCCATGATAGCTAGTAGAACTGAATTGCTAAATCTAAGCTAATGAGGTTCAACCATGATTCAATGATTATGTGACTCCACAGTCTCCTGAAGGTCAAGTGCAAGCCAGGCATTCAACATGAATTCCATATCCAAGTTTTCTTTACAACACTCTCAGTATGGACAGTCTCCAAAACTTTGCGACAACTTGTTACTATAGAGAATTCAACTAGAAAAAATGAAAACAGAATGTCCACAGAGTGATAATTATGTTAGTATCTCAGAGGTAACACCTTCAGCTCAGTAATAAAAATGTGTAAGAAGATTGTACCAGGTGCTGTCAAAGTGCCAATGCTATCCCACGCTGCTGCATCTGCTCTTAGTGACTCGAATGTGTGTAGACCATGAAGATGTGGTTCAAAAACCTTCTGTAATGATCAGAGCTTTCTTTTGAGAGAGAGAGAGAGAGAGAGAGAGAGAGAGAGAGAGAGAGAGATAACAATAAAAGTTTCAAAACAGGTTAGTAGGAGAGTTAACTGGTACATTGCATATGGCTATCTTCATAGAAGTTATTCAGAGAACAAGATATAGGCATGACATCCTGTCCAAACAATATTAGTACAAACCTTTCTTTTCAATGAACTAAGAGAAACTAGCTATATAACTATCTCAACTATCTTGTGTGTAGATATAGTTTTTCTTTTCCCTTCCTTCCTTTCTCCCTTCCCCCATCACAATTTGTCTTTACTTTTGAAGGGTTTCTTCCCAATTCACAATATCTATTGTACATTTTGCACCTTATTTATTCATGCAGTTTCTCACACCAGTAAGACAATATGTTTACACCTATGAGCCTGACTTCTTTCACTTATGAGTATAACATTGCTTTGAATCCACTTACCTATGAAAGTCTCCAGTTTATCTTTCTTTGTGGCTGAGTAGTATTTCATTATATTAATAAAAACCACATCTCTTTTTTTTATCCATTCCTTAGTTGATGGGCATTCACAAGATCCAGCTATTACAAATTGTGCCACTTGAACACGGGTGCACATATATTGCCATGATGATGTCTTTAATTCTTCTGGGAAGATACCCAGAAGAGGAATAGCTGGGCTGAATGGGACTGCTAAGCTCTTAGTCTTTTAAAAGGCTCTCCACACTGATTTCCACAGTGGTTACACCAGCCTATACTCCCACCACCAGTGGAGGGTTCCTTTCTGCAGACAGTTCTACCAGCAGTTGTTATTAGTGGATTTTTTGGTGCTAGACATGTTTTCTGGACTGAGATGGAATCTCAGTGTTTTAATTTGCGTCTTTCAAATTACCGTGATGTTAAACTTTTTTTCACGTATTTTTCATTTATACTTCTTCATCTGAGAAGTTTAACTTCATGTCAGATGCCCATTTTTGGATTGGGTCTTTGGATTTTGTAATTTGTAATTCTGATGTTTTTCATTTCTTTATATGTTCTAGATATGTGTCCTTTGTCTAATGGACAACTGGCTGTATTTTGTTTCCCACTCTATGGGTTGTCTTTTCACTCCATTGAAGATTTGTTGTGCAAGAGCTTTTTCTCATCCAGTAAATTTATTCTATTTCAATATTTCAATTTTTGAGCCATTTTCACTTTAGTTTAATGCATGAAGACAGACATGGGTTTAGTTTTAGTCTTAAGCATATGGAAAGTATTTTCCAGCACCATTTATTGAAGAGGCTTTCTTCTAGGGAACATGTTTGGCTCCTTTTTTGAAGGCAAGGTGGCTGAGTGTAATTAGGATTGTGTCTGTGTCTTCTATTCTGTTCCCTTCATCCTCACATCTGTTTTTTTGCCAATATCATGCTGATTTTATCACAGTAGCTTTGTAGTATAGCTACAGGTCTGGAATTGTGATGCCCCCGACTTGCCTTTGTTGCCCAGAATTGCTTTTGCTATTCTAGGTCTCTTCTAGCTCCAAATGAATTTCATAAGTGTTTTCTCTAGCTCTTTGCTATATGCTAATGGCATTTTGATAAGGATTGCATTATCTGTATAACCATTTTTGGAGTATGGCCATTTTCACAATGTTCATTCTTCCTATCCAACAGCAAGAGTTATCTTTCCATTTTCTGGTATCTTCTTCAATCTTCCTTGATGCAATTTTCACTATATGGGTGGTTTATATCCTTTTTTAAATTGATTCTAAGTATTTTATTTTTTTAGAAGCTATCATGAATGGTGTGGTTTCTCTGATTTCTCTGTGACTTTGTTGCTTACATATAAGAATATTGTTGATTTCTGAGTGTTGACTTTGTATCCCACTACACTGCTGAATTTGGATATCAAATCTACAAAGTTTTTCATGGAGTTTCAGGGGTCTTCTATGTAATTATTGTGTCATCTGCAAATAATAATTTAATTTCTTCCTTTCCTATGTCTATTACTTTTATTTTTTCTCTTGTCTAGTTGCTTTGGCTAATGTTTCCAAAACTATACTGAATATGAATGGTGATAATGGACATCCTGGTCTTGTTCCTGATTTCAGAGTGAAAGCTTTTCATTTTTAAACATTTAATATGATATTAAGTGTTGGTTTATTATAGAT
>NW_004524580.1:2495264-2498580 GCF_000260255.1 Octodon degus
CTTTTTTTTTCTCCTTTCTCTCATCCCATTGTTTTTTTCTTCTTGAGCAGTTTCTTTCCCTTTTCCTATATCTATTATACGTTTCAGATTTTATTTACTCTTTCAGGTTCTTATACTAGGGACACAATATGATATTTACACATATGGGTCTTATTTATTTCACTTGAGTATTGCCTCTTGTTGCATCCATTTTCCTAGAATAAACAAATTCACTAATGTAGCAGGATACAAATCCAACCCTCAAAAATCAATAACATTTCTGTACACAAACAACAAACTCACGGAGAAGGAAATTAGACAAATCACACCCTTCACAATAGTATACCAAAAAAGTGAAATATTTAGGAATCAATCTAACAAAGGAAGTACCCCTGTGATTGACAATGTCTTAGAAAATGGCAATCCAAGCATTAAAGATTCAAAAGATAAGTAGGGTGGGTTTGGAAAACTGCCTGAACTCTTTTATTCAGGTAGATGCCCCACACCAGAAAGGAACCGAGACAAAGTCAGGACAAAGTATCCCTGTCCCTAGAGGCAGAGCCTGGTGAAAATTCTTCAGCAAAGCATACCTCACTCAGTTCAAGCAACTCCAGCAAGCACAGCTCGCCTAGTAGGACCGTTGCTGCCTGACACCTTTTAACTACAACTCCAGACCTAGGAAAAGCAGCGTAGATAGCACTTCAGCCCAGCCATCTCAGATGCCCACACCGGTGCATAATAACACAAAAATCAAGATTCAAAGACCAACCGCATAGGAGGCCAGTGAGAGAGTACAGCGGACTAAGGCACCTGCTTAGGCAAGTGTAGGGATCATGGTTCAATCCCTGACACCACATGCTACACCAGAGTCTGGGCATAGTGGCCCATGCCTGTAATCCCAGCACTGGGGAGGCTGAAAGCAGGAGGATCACCATGAATCAAGCTGTGTAGTGAGACCCTGTAACAACCAAATACATTAAAATAAATAAATGAATAAATAAATAAATAAATAACCAGCAGTGCAGAATGCAGGGGAACTCAAAGTCCTAAGCATCATTATGGGTCTTACCTTGTGATATCTGTTTAAAGAGCTGAAAGGGTGAAACTAAGAAAACTAGATGTTAATTGCAACTGCTCTAAGAAATTTCATTTCAGATAAAAACCTAAAAGATTGAATAGTTTTGTAAATAGGTTTTATTCTCATTACAAGGCTTTTGTTCTAGAAGCCTTCCTCCCCTCCCCCCGCGGTTCTAGGGATTGAACTCAGGACCTTGCACTTGCTAGACAAGTGCTTATTCTACTGAGCTATCTCTCTGGCCCCTTAGAAGCCACTTTTGATAGCACACTCTGTCTTCACTGGTCATAGTTTGGGAGGCCCTCTTAATATTTAGGAAAAAATGGTAAGGCAACCTGTATTTGTACAGTATGTTTTACATATATTTAAGTAGTATCCATCCCATTATCCTTTAATTATGGTGTCTTAAAATAATGAACACTATAGACTGCCCCCGTCGTGGGTCCCAGCAGCCCTGGTGGCAGGAGGAACGGCAGCGGTCCAGCTGCGTAGCTTTGCGAGGCTCCCGTGCGCCTCTACCCGCAGCCTTCGCACGCGCCCCGCGCCGCCAAGATGCCCAAGAGAAAGGTCAGCTGGGCCTCAGGAGCGGCGAAGGAGGAGCCCAAGAGGAGATAGGAAAGATTATCGGCTAAACCTGTTCCAGCTAAAGTGGAAATGAAGCCAAAAAAGGCAGCCGGAAAGGATCAATCTTCGGACAAAAAAGTGCAAACAAAAGGGAAAAGGGGAGCCAAGGGAAAACAGGCTGAAGGGGCTAATCAAGAAACCAAGGAAGGTTTACCTGCGGAAAATGGAGAAACTAAAAATGAGGAGAGTGCAGCTTCTGATGAAGCAGAAGAGAAGGAAGCCCAGTCTGATTAATCGCACACCATGTCTTATCAGTGCTCCCTGTCTCCCTTCTTGTACAATCCAGAGGAATATTTTTATCAACTATTTTGTAAATGCAAGTTTTTTAGTAGCTCTAGAAACATTTTTAAAAAGGAGGGAATCCCACCTCATCGCATTTTTTAAGTGTAAATGATTTTTTTTAGGGTGAAATCACTCTCTGGTTGTTTATTTTTTTGGTACAACCAAAAATAGTGTGATATTAAATTATGGCAGGTTTTGACTGTCTTGGGTGTCAGCTTAACATTCCATAGGTGGGGGTGAGTTTTATATCCTGCAATACAAAGCATACTAAATGGTAATTTGGAATTACAGTCCTGCATTTAATATGTCTTGGATACTTTAAATGACTTCTAGTCTCATGATTTTTGGTAGAGTTGTTTCCTAAAGAAAACTACATCCTAATTGTTATCCTGTCAGAATCATGTGCACTCTGTAACATCTTTGGTAGTGGTAGTCCAGTTTGCCTCATTTTGTTAATGTGCTGTGAAAGATAAAAAATTTGAATATGTAGTATATGTGATACAAAATTGTGAATTGGTGGGACTTAAGTAACACTGTCAGCATTTGAAGACACTGGTACTTAATCCTCTTAAAGAAAATTTGTCTCTAAATTTGAAGCTGGAATGTCACTGGGACAACTGAAAAACAATACATGGCTTTTTTGGGTGTATGTGTTAAGAATTGTGTACAAAGTGAATCATGTGTACTGATCCTCAACACAACCAATAAAATCTCAAATATTGAAAAAAAATTAAAAAACAATGAACACTATAGATAGAAAATATATATTGCTGTTATCAGTCATTTCAAGAATATAAACTTACATTGGGGCAAATTTGGTATTTATGCAAAGAAAGTTTTAGTCCTAGCGAATCCACCTAACATCATAATTAATCACGTGGCTGTGAAATTCACAATAATTTGGTTCCTGATGAATAAGTTTTCCCAAGCTGCTTTGCTTTACTGCTTGAACGAAACTGATGGTTCACTTTCACAAGTAATGATTAACAGTTCTGTGGTTACATGATATGAACACAGATAGCTATAGTGTAATAATTCTCATCATTTTTGTAACTGTAATACACTGAATGAAGCTATTTTGCCTGACCTAGATTTTATCTAGAAGTAGGTAGACATTTTGCTATATTGCAATTATTGTAGATTCTAATATCTGAGGTGAAATGGCTGCTCTTTTATTGAGACATGGATTGTACCTCAACAGAAACTAAGCAAACATTTCAGAATAAATTATTGCTGTATGTAAACTATAACTGAAATTGGTATTTGTTGGAAGGACTTTTAATTCACAGCTAAAAATTGCCAAAAGGTCTTCTTTTAAGAGCTTATTTAATTTTTTTTCTTCAGATAGCCAGCCAA
>NW_004524580.1:2499315-2504992 GCF_000260255.1 Octodon degus
ATCTATGTTCATTAGGGAGATCAGCTCATAGTTTTCTTTTTTTTACTTGTGCTCTTCTATGACTTCAGAATCAGCATATTTACTTCTAATAATTATTTGGGAAGTACTGTTTTTGTTTTCCCATCAATTTTTTAAAGTGCTTCAGTATTAGAGGTATTAGTTCTTCTCTAAGTTTCTTGTAGAATTCAACAGTGAATCTGCTTTTCTTTGTTGAAGACTGGAGATTTCAAGAGTATCATTTTTAATCAAACACTACAAATGTCTTTCCTGAAATGATACATTAAAGTCAGTTCTCCCATATTATGACATTCAGAAGTAAAATATAACAGCAAATAAGACTGATTCAAAGTACAATTGCTTTTCTTCAGCTAAGATATTAAATAAATACAATCTTTTTTTTTCAACCTAAAGGTTTTACAGTCATTTCTGGATAGCTGCACTAGATTTCAATTTTGAATTTTAAAAAAGTAATGAAAGATTTCAAATGACTTCATATTTTAAGAATGAATCTTTCCAACAAATTCAAATCCAAGAATAGCTTCAAAACTTCCAGAATGCCCCACCCCAGCCCTACTGTAAACACATGCCCTGAGACATTGTTCCTAAGGCTAGAGGATTTTCCAAATCTTCCCAAAAGGACCAATGGAAGTTGGGGATATTGCTAAATATTTTCTAAGAAACATGTAGTTCAAGACACAGCAATTCAAAAGCTGAAGCAGACCTACCTCTTCTTTGATAGTCTCTCTGAAAAAGCCTTCCCACTTATTTGTCATCAGTGCAGGCATTTTATGAGACTCTCCAGTTCAACTTTCACCTGGAGTCAAACCATTTGACATTTATTCCCCTCTCCATTTACCCTGCAGCTCTCAGGCTCCCCAGTGATTTGGAGTTTTCTAAGCACCTACAAGTATGTGCTGGGATTCCCCATTAGATTTTTGAAATTTATATTGAGACAGGGTCTTGCTGGTCACCAAGTTGTCCAGGCAGGGCTCAAACTCATGATCTTTGCAGCACAACCTCCCAGAGTCGCAATTTAATTAAGAGAAGTTCATCATTTTGAAAGTAAAACACTACGAATTCCAAATGTTAAAGAAAAGTGTGACATGAACCACAAGCTCAGAGGAATGGCACTCCTCGGAGACCATAAAAATGGGGAGTTGACAGGATTACATCAGAGGCCATTAAGTGGTTGACCTGTGCCATCTCAGTTTATGTTGCCCAGGGACAAAATCACCTAGTGACGGCCTGGGGAGATAGCGCAATAGAATAAGTTTGATTGTCTGGCAAACTCAGAGTCCTGAGTTCAATCCCCGGTACACCCCCCAAAAAAAATCACTTAGTGACACATTACTCACAGGCTCTTCCATCACTGACATGATTTGTAGTTACAAGTCACTATCTGTCTGAATATCAAACATCTTAGACATACCATGGAACAAGTGTTTTCCATCAAGCATTGGTATGTTAAACTTTAAATCCTTACAGAATGTGAAGAAAAAAAAGAAAAAGAAAAAAATATTTTTAAAAATAGGAATAAACAATTACATATTTTGAAACAGAAATTTAGAAATCTAACCATATACAGCTTTATAGCAGGATAGTCCTATGACTTTTTCTTCTTGTCTCTTGTTTTCAATTATTATCCTTTTTTTTAAAAACAAACATTTACTCGAGAGACAGTATGGCAGTATGGCATGACAAGCAGTACGTATTTAAAAGGCCAGAATGACAAGCATTCCAGCCATGACCCTACTATTACACATTGCTATCTTCAGTGCAGTTGCTTAGTTTACAGGTATCAGCATATATAGTCAGGGTGAGAATCCTACCAATTGACTGCTAGTTTCAAAAGCCTGCTGAGATTCTCAGAATCATTGCCTTAACCATCTTGTGGTTAAGGCATATAAATGTATGGCTTTGCCCCTGTCATGTTTTCTAGCTTTTCTCCTTGCCCTCTCTTCATTGTTTAATCCTTAAGTTCTCGCTTGCCTTTTAGTTGTATTATAACTTTCTATTTGTATTTCTTCTTATGAATTCTTATACTAGGGAGACTATACAATATTTACACGTGTGTCTGGTTTATTTCACTTATGAGTATATGTTCAAGTGGCATCCACTTCAATATAAAGGCTTCGAGTTTATCATTCTTTATAGCCGAGTAATACTCCATTGTATAAAAATACCACATCTTTTTCATCCATTCCTCAGGTGATGGGCACCCTGGTTGTTTTCAAGATTTGGCTATCATAAATTGTGCTGCTATAAACATAGGCACACATATATCACTATGATATGATGTTTTCAGTTCCTCTGGAAACATTCCCAGTAGGGGGACAACTGGTTTGAATGGGATTTCCAGTCCTAGTTTTCTAAGGAGTCTCCACACTGATTTCCATAATGGTTGCACCAGTCTACATTCCCACCAGCAGTGGAGAAGGGTTCCTTTTTCCCCACAGCCTCTCCAACATTTGTTGTTTGTTGATTTCTTTTTTTTTTTTTTAATTTTATGGAGAAACAAATATCAATGAGACCGTTTCAAAGCTGATTAATAGGACAGTTTCAATAATTAATACATTGCACATTGTTATCTTCTTAGTGGTTATCCATAGTATAAGAAGCAGGCAGAATATCCTGTTCAAATACTATTAGTACAAATCTTTCTTCTCATTGAATTAAGTGAAAGTAGCTATATATCTATCTTAACCATTCTGTATATACAAATACAAAATGGTCCTTCCTTTGTAGCCCCTTTTTTGTTTAGTCTTGTCAAAGATGGGTATTCTATTGGCATCTAAATACTGTAGGTGCTTGAATTCAGCAAAACAATCTAACACAGTCCAGCAGTCCACAATAGTAGTGGGTTATCCACAGAAGTTGTTGACTTGATCCTCTTATAGCTCAGCATATTAATATGGCTTTACTTTATATACCTCATTTTTATACTTTTCTGCTAGATGGTTAAGACCAAGATAAAGCAAGACCTATATAACAAGAAATGTAACTTTTGTATCTGATAAGGTCAGTTAAGTACCCTGGTTGATTTCTTTATGATAGCTTTTCTTTCTGGGGTGAGATATTATCTCTGTGTTGTTTTAATTTGTATTTCATGGATGGCTAGTAATGTGGAGCATTTTTTCATATATTTATTCACTTCTATAATTTTGTTCAGGACCTTGCACTTCCCAGGTAAGCATTTATTCTACTGAACTATCTCCCCAGCCCTGCACACTGAGTATTATAAGAACAGTTTAACAAATATTTTTAAAGCATGCACAAGATATATGGTATCACATTAAGTACTAATAATTAATTTTGGGGCCGGGGAGATGGCTCAGTGGAAGAAGCACTTCCCTGGAAAGCACAAGGACCTGAGTTCAATCCCCAGTTCTGCAAAAAAAAAAAAATGGGGCCGGGGAGATGGCTCAGTGGAAGAAGCACTTCCCTGGAAAGCACAAGGACCTGAGTTCAATCCCCAGTTCTGCAAAAAAAAAAAAAAATTATTTTTAGTCTTGTCAATATAAATGAAAATGATGTGGCATATTAATTTAATAATAATGACTAACATTGAATAGTATCCATCATATGTCAAGCACTGTTTTCCATGTACTAACTAATAGAATTCTTTCAATAATTCTGTGAGGTAAATACTAATTTTTTTTCAAGTACTCACAGATCTAAACATAGTTTTATAAGCTACATTCCAATTTACAAATACATTGAGACATTTTTGTTGTTGTTCTTTTGTTTTGTTTTCTCAAGACAGAGTCTTGCTTTGTAGCCCCCTCTGGCCTCAAACTCACAGCAATCCTACTGCCTCAGCATCCCCAGTATGGGATTACAGGTGTACACCACCACATCTAGCCTTGAGAGTTACTGAAATAGGTCAGAAATGCTATCTTTTGGTGAAATTATAAGGAATTCTTCAGACATATAGCCACATTAACTACTGACCTCAAGAACACAGAAGTAGTATATATTTAGGAGTGCAGATGTTATATGAATAAATAATGTTATAGTTTAGATTTTTGGATTGAGACAAACTGTATTTTAAGTCCTCAGACACAAATCTAACATGGAATCTGATTACAACATCTGTATGTGAAAACAGAAGCATCATAAATATTTCTACCATTCTATTTTTTGGCCTTTTCAGAGTTTTTTCTTTTTCTTTGGAAATAGCATATTCATCTCCTACATACATTTTTGTAGTATTGCTGGTGGTATTCATTTTCTTAGAAATTTTTAGTGAGTCCTAGTATATCAGGGATTTTAACCCTATGACATTTATCTAAGAAGTATCTTTCCAGGTCAGCCCCACCCCCATGGCACACTAAGACTCCTACTGAGACTGGGTGTAGTGGTACATACCTGTAATTCCAGGGCTTAGGGGGCTGAAAACAGGAGGATCACTATGAGTCTATCTATGCAGTGAGACCTGGAAGACCCTATACTAAATACATTAAAAAAAAAAAAACAAGTATCTTTGTAAGTTATTTTCCGCTTACATTTTAATGAAGTAAAGTCCATCTTTCTATTTTCAATATTGGCTAATAAGGGCTAGCCAGATAGCTCAGCAGACTAATGTGCCTGCTTAGACAGAGTGCAGTGGCTGGGGTTCCATCCCCAGCACCACAAGCTGTGCAGCCCTGCCCCTGGAGCGCACTGAACTGGTGACTGAGACTGGGCTTGGTAGCACACGTCTGTAATCCCAGTGCTTGGGAGGCTGAAAACAAGAAAATCACTAGGAGTTGGATCTGTGTAGTGAGACCCTATAGACCCTATAGACCCTGTCCTAAATACACAAAGAAAGATTATTATTGTCTCTTATCTGTAGCATCACTGTAATTTTCTCTTATAATGCTTCCCATGTGTCATTATTAAAACATCTATATTTATGTTACAGAAAAAAAATCAAGTCAGGATTTATGAAAAGAATAAGAAAAATTAATGAAATAAAAACAATGTATCCTTCCAGAAGCAATGTATCTTTCATAATATATTTTAGTGTCTTTAGCTTTGTTATACTAACTTTCATTAAATGCACACAAAAATAAAACTTTGAACCTGCTGCCTTTCATCAAAAGCAGAAAAATTATGAATTAGTTAATTTTCTTAAGGTGTCAAGTACATTATACAGAAACAATAAATGAGTGATTTTTAAAAGTCCAAAAGCACACGATATAAACAAGAGGCTTAGTTCCCTTATTTCTAAAGCACCCTAGTTTTTAAAAGGAAGTAGTATATTAACTATGACCACATAAAACAAGTACCACAAATTCAGCACTAGTAGGATTTAAGTAAAACATGAAAAATACAATTTTCCACATTGCTTGTAAAGAAATACTTTTATCAGTATTCTCTCAGCTATTCAGTACCATCAAGAAGCTTCATGTGTTAAATTACTGCATCACCCTCAAAATTCAGAAAGTTGAAGATCCTGGAGGGCTTGCTGAATAGTTTAGCTACTTGCTCATTGCTGAGACACCATATGCAACATCCACACTTTAAAGAAGGAAAGGTTTATTTTATCTCTTGAATTGTAGAAATTTTAACCCACAGGCTGACTCCAAGGCAAGATGGCATGGCAAAGGGGCATAGTGGAGAAAGAGAAACAACTCATAGCATGGTGGAAGGAAGCAGAGAGAGGAAGAGAAAGGGATGGAGGGAGAGGGAGAGA
>NW_004524580.1:2506075-2513389 GCF_000260255.1 Octodon degus
AACGTTCTCAGCAAACCCTATTCGTTCTGCAGTAAATCATCTGGGTATCTTTGCACGCTCTTACCTTTATACATCTATGTAGTTACCTGCCTTTGGAAACTAGCTCTAAATACTAAGCAAAAGATGGGCCAGGGAGATAGCTCCACAGCCTAAGTGCCTGTCTGGCAAGCACGAGGACCAGATTTTGATCCCCAGCACTGCATGCAATGCCAGCCATCAAAACTGGATGTGGTGGTGCATGCCTGTAATCCCATACTGGGGAGGCTAAGACATGAGGATCACTATAAGTCCCAGCTGAATAGTGAGACCCTATACCAAATATATAAATAAATAAATAATCTTTTAAATTCAAAAAATGAATAATTACTAAATCATACTAGTTATATTAATTTCAGGCACAGACATTTCAGAGCAAGAAAAGTTATTATTAGGAATACACAGAGGTATTATGTTATGACAAAAGAGTTAATTCTTCAAGAAGCATACAACTAATAAGATATCAAAAATATAACAGAAAGTATAGATAAAGAAATGGAAAAATTTACTGTTACAGTTAGGAACTTCACCACATTTTCATTATATATGTGCAGATCCAGCAAGCAGAAAATCAGCAAGAACAGAACTGAATTCAAAAGTAACATGAGTGAACTACATGTAACTGACATCTAGAGACTACCTCACCCCACGGTCACAGAATACTCACACTTCTCAAGCTCCCTTGGAATACTCATCAGTGTACTCTACGTTCTGGAGCTTAAAAAAAAATTAACATTTGATAGAGGAGAAATCATATAGTTCTTGGACAAAGAAAAATTAAATTGCAAATCAACAAACAGAAAGATAACAGTAACAAATCATATAGTTTGTTCCCGGACAATGATAAATTAAACTGCAAATCAATAACAGAAAGATAATTATAAAATTCCAGAACACATAGAGGTTAAATAATGTACTTCAGAATGAAATCCCAAGTGAAACTACAAAATATTTGAAGTAAATAAACACATAATTTAAAAATGTATGAGAGGGAGCAAAATCAGCATTCAAAGGGAGACTGAATAGATATATTAGAAAAACTGCATTTATACTGAGCAGCATTGCTAGTTAGAAGACAGATTTAAATTCATTCAAGCTTTTCATCTTAAGGAGCTAGAAGATGAAAAACAAATTAAATCCAAAGTAAGAACAAGAAAATAAATAATGGGCCAGGGAGATATCTCAGTGGCACAGTGCATGCCTGCCAAGTTCAAGGTCATGAGTTCAATTCCTGGAACCAAGAAAAGAAATAATAAAATTAGACCAAAACTCAATAAAAATGAAACAGAACATAACTGAAACTCAAAGATGTTTCTTTGAAAAGAACAATAAGTTGATAAGCTCCTACTCTGGTTAAGGAACAAAAGGACATAAACTCCTAATACAAAAGTGAACAGCGAGGGCCAGCCAAATAGCTCAGCAGATTAAAGCACCTGCAAGCAGGTCCAGGGGCTGGAGGGTTTGATTCCCAGGACTGCCATGCCGGCCAGGCTCCTAGGGCCCACTGAGATGGTAATTGAGACTGGGTGTGGTGGCGTGTGCCTGCAATCCCAGCTCTTGGGAGGCCGTAAATAGGCGGATCACTACGAGTCCGTTCTAGTAGTGAGACCCTGAACACCCTCTAGACCTTTCCTTAAAATACAAAAAAAAAGGGGGGGGGGAATATCACTACAGAGATCTCATAGACATTAAAAGGATTTTTTTAGGAATGAAATGCATCAATTCTTTGAAAGATACAATCTTCTACAACTCACACAAAAAGCAGTAGACATTTTGAATAGGCACATATCAATGACATAAATTTAATCGGCTGTTCAAAACAGAAAGCATGAGATCCAGAATGCTACTTATTAATTCTACCAAACATTTATGATAACTATTATTCCAATTATCTAGAATTTCTTATTCAAAAGACAAGATATAAATGCTTCCTAATTTGTTCTTTAGGCCATCAGTACCACAATGCCAAGGCACACTTAGTAATATGCATTAAAAGAATAAATGCATGAAGGAATTCATTTTATAGGTATATTGCTTTTTAATTATGTTGAACAGAAGATGATTTTGAAAGTATTTTTCTCTTTATATGTTTTATCTGACTAGTTACAATCTTTTCTTTGTGGCAAAATTCTGTCCTAATGTTAGTGCTTTTAGCTATCTTAATATGTAAAATATAAATGTGTACTCTAAAACAACAGACACAATTCTTTGATGCCTAGAATTTAAACTCCTCAAAGCATTTTTTTATAGACCAAAATGTTTGCTGGGATACACCAGGTCAAAATCTGATAAACTGTTAGCCATTTTTGTGTGAAAGACAAAACAAAAAATGAGTTCTTGCCTACTGTGAATGTGACAGTTTGTCAGTCAAGAACATGAACATTAACTCCTCTAGAGCAATCTTTCTAAACAGTGTTGGTGAGAAAGAATAGAAACATTCTATCTTTATGTGACCTTGGATGATCTATACTCTCATCTCTAAATCTTGAGCTTTCTGCTCTTACATTTGGTTTTCTATGAAGTTTCATTTAAAATAACAAAACCTGGAAGAAAAAAAATCTCAAAGAAGTCTGCCTTAAAGACATTATTCTTCCCACGATAAACAAATGAATAAATGGTGAATTATGCTGCAAACCTCTAACTCAATGAATAGGGATTGAAAAAAAAAAAGGTTAATTGAATTTTTATCAGCAATCCAGAAACCATTTTTCCGTTGCATAGGTAGAAGAGTCCTCAAACATATTATTCAGCAGCTGGCATTTGTCATACAAACTTACAAGTACAAAGACCCAGCGTCCTATTTCAGAAATCAACTCTAGATAACGATACTTTGCGAGACTAGAACAGTGAAAAGCCTGTACAGCACTCATTTAAGTCGTCCCCCATTCAGTTAGTAGGTAGCAATTACTGCGAGCTTGCTCCACCCGGAAGTTGCGACTCGCCCTGTCCCTCCACTTCCTCTTCCGCTTTCTGGTACCCAGCCTTCCCCGCGGCATCCGTAGCTGGGCAGGCGCAGGGTGGGCTGGCGCATGCGCAGGCAGCGTACGGTGCTGGTGGACCATGAAAGCGCTGAGGCCCGTCCACCTGGCATGGTGCTCGCAATTGCTGCCTCTGGTGCTGGGGAGGTTTTGGAAGCTGTGGTTTTGTGAGTTGTGGATACTTCTGTTGGGTTCCGGACCGAGTGCCAATTTTTTGCCGCACGAGGAAGACGTAGACTTCATCAATGAGTATGTGGACCTCCACAATGAGCTCCGCGGCCAGGTCTCGCCTGGAGGGGCGAACCTGCGCTTCATGGTGAGGCGCGAAGGCGGTTCCCTAGGCCTCCCGCTTCCCTTGTCATGGGGCTTCCTTCTGGGTAGGTAAATTTAAGCCGCCTGCTCTGAGTCCTGAGAATCTCGAGAACTCTACTTATAATTTAGGACCTCAGCACTGAACACGTAAGTGCGCCGCCCCGGCAATACGTGGTTACCGCATGATGTGGTGTAGGATGCAGCCCGAGGCAAGAGGAGGCGGTCGCCAGAGGTGCGAAGGCAACAGGCCACCAGTTCAAGGCACTTTAGAGCAATGAGGGGTTTTTTTTTTTCCCCCTTAATTAAAAATCAGTGCAGAAATATCAGTAATGAACATTTAATTTTGAAAAAGACAGCATCCTTGGTATGTATTTGAGTCAAACCAGGCACATTTCAGGGAGAGGCAAGTGCAAGTTCAGTTTATGCTTTTATTTAAAATTTTGAATTTTTCCCATAATGGAAGTTTTCACATTAATTCTGACCTTTAAAATAAAATTTATTTTGATTATTGAATTTTTTTGGCACCCACCTCATATTTTCCTTCGTAGTCTCCTTATCCAGATTAAACCCTGATTTTGCATTCTCTAGAGTGTTGTGCTTGCTGTTGCCGCAGCTCTTATCCCATTTTCTTTTAACATCTCATTCACAGTAATTGTCATTGTTGCGGAGATTTTATGATAGTCATTAAAAATGGCTACAAAATCCAACAGGAACATAACTACCCTCCTAGCAGACATTCCAGAGCTTCTGACTTGCCTTATTGCAAAGATGACCTTCCTACACGTCCCTTCATCTCCTTCAGGGTTGTTCCTTACCAACAATCTCAAATTCAGAATAAATAAATTAAGTGTTTGATTTTTGTAAGTCTTATTTTCTGTACCTTTTGTATTATTACCATCTCCCCATATACACAGCTTTTCTTTATATGTACAGCCATACTTTGAGTCTTTACTGCTTTGAAATTCATTGAGTTTGGTGCTCGCATCTTAATGTAAAAATTTTGTCCTGGTGTTCATTGTTTGGCACTGAATGGATGAACTAGAATTGACCTAGGGGATTGCCTCTCATCTGTACCCCTTTCTGAGCAAAACAATGTTTTTATACCCTAAGATTTTGGTACTATTGCGCTTCCTGGAACCAACTGATAATTCACCAGGATACCACTGTGGTCACCTTTGCTGAACACAGTTTTTTCCAAGCCAGACTTTCATCTTGTGAATTTAGCCATAGAATTCTGTGATGTTCAGGAGTTTTAGCGATATATTTCTCATATTTTGTGTTTATTTCTTCCAAATTTGTAATTATCCTTCCTCCAAAAAATTAATAAACATGTAATGTTTTCCAAAATGTTTTATAATTCTAATCTTTAAAAATTATACAATATTTAAAATATAAAGTATAAAACATACTTATGAACCCACTTTCAATAATTCAAAATATGAACATGTTTAAAATAATGATATTTTAACTATAGTTTTAAAACTCCACCTAAGGGCCGGCCAAATAGCTCAGTGAATTAAAGCACCTGCACAGGGGCCTGGGTTTGATCCCCAGACCTGATGTGTTGGCCCGACCCCCTGGGGCGCAATGAGATGGCAATTGAGACTGGATGTGGTGGCACACGCCTGTAATCCCAGCTCTTGGGAGGCTGTAAACAGGTGGATCACAACGAGTCTGATCTAGTAGTGAGACCCTGAACACCCTGTAGACCCTTCTCTAAAATACAAATAAATAAAACTCCACCCAAATTTTTCTGTTTCTTCTAAAAGTGCTTGTATATTTTTACCAAATACTTTGTAGTAAATAAATAATAAATGTAAATACTTTAATACTGTTATATTTAGAGCTCCAAATACAGAATACATGTTCAGAAATCATAGGGTTTTTTTTTATTCTTTACTGGTTGGTCTTGACTTTGTTATTTACATGCTTCACACTGCAAATTCCAAAATTAATAAGCAACAATAATTTCCTTCCTAACATAAAAAGACCTCAAAACACTTAAATTATGAGTACTTTCTTTTTATGTCCATGCTATTAATTTGCTTAACATTGTTTTAAAATACAAAAAAGAAAATGGTTTCAAAAATTAGTGGTAAAAAATACATACTGTAATATTTAACATTTTAGTAGCTTTAGTCCTGATGGTATTAATAAAACAAAACGCTTGTTTTATTAATACCATCAGGACTAAAGCTACTGACTATAACTTGATTTCACCACATTCACCTATCCAGGCTCTTAGAGAACTCCTCAGACATTGTCCAAAGGGGCATCCTTGGAGCTTATTATAGACCTTGACATCATATATTTCATGGTTGTTCAGGCGTGCAGATATAAGAGTTGCAGGGTAATAGAAGCTTCTACTCAGATTTCTAAGGAGAATGTACAGGTTAAACTGTTGAGGAGGAGTTTTCATTTTTTTAAGTGTAATCTGCCATATTGTACACTTTTATCTTATCTCTAGCTTTACTATGTCCCATGACTGAGTACATTATTTTCATTTTTATTTGTACTCTCATTTATCTGGTTTTGGTGATCCATTGGTTATTTTAAGAAGGTATTAACTGGGAATAGTGGTGCCTGCCTATAATCCTAGCACTCAAGATACAGAGACAGGAAGATCCAAGTTCCAGACCCCTGAGCAATATAGTGACTTAATGAAACTATTATTTCAGAAATTTATTTATTTATTTATTTATTTATTTATTTATTTATTTATTTATTTTGCAGAACTGGGGACTGAACTCAGGCCCTTGCACTTGCCAGGGAAGAACTTATTCTACTGAGCCATCTTGCCAGCCCCAAAGAAAGGAAAGTTGGGGGTTTTTTTTCTTTTTTTTTTTCTGTTGGAACCAGGGATTAAACTCAGACCTTTGCCCTTGCCAGGGAAGCGCTTATTCTACTGAGCCATTTCCCTGGCCCCTGAAACTGTATTTCAAAAAAAAATTTAAAAGTCCAGAGATACAGTTTATAAAATCTGAGGTTCAATCCCCAATACCACACACATACATTCACATAGCACAGAAGACATTGTTTAATTATTATTTCATTATAAATTATTTTTAATGTTTGTTCAGATTTATCAAAACCAATTTCTTTGCTAATCATGCCTTCTTATATCCCACTTCTTTCTAGATTCAATTTGTTTATTCCTAAAGTACACTTTTTAACAGTTCATTCAGTAAGGATGTATAAATAATAAAGTCAGTGTTTCTATATCCAAAAATCTTTATTTCACACTTACTCTTGAATGATAGGGTTTTCATTCAGTATTATCTTCTGGCTTTCCCTGTTGCTTTTGATATTTCTTCTGTTAGTTCAACTTAGCACTTTATTATGCCAAAAACATGCATATTACTTGTCAATTTATTATAAATAAAATTCTTAGGCACTTCCCTAGACCTAGTGAATCTGAAATCCTGGATTTTAAACCAAAGTTTGAAATTTCAGATCTAAATTTTGCTCTTTTAAAGTTAATTTGTCTTTCATCATCAGGTATCTTAAATACTGTTTTTTTCTCTTTTGGCCTGTAGTTTTACTATGCTGGTGCAAAGTATGCATTTATTTATTTATTTATTTATTTATTTATTCATTCATTCATTCTGTTCAAGACTTGAACTTGTTGAATCTTTGTGTTGATACCTATTGAAAAGACCAGGGCTGGTCATATAGCTGAGCAGATTAAAGCACCTGCAAGCAGACACAGGGGCCGGGATTTGATCCCCGGTCTGCCATGCTGGCCCTGCCCCCGGGATGAATGAGACTGGGTGTAATTTTTTCAGAATTTAATTGTTTTTTTTAAAAAAAGCTCTTATATCTGCATGCCTGAACAACCATGAAATATATGATGTTGAGGTCTATAATTAAAAAAAATTAATTCTGTAATCCTTGGGAGGCTGTAAACAGGTGGATCACTACGAGTCTGATCTAGTAGTGAGACCCTGAACACCCTATAGACCCTTCCCTAAAATACAAAAAAAAAAAA
>NW_004524580.1:2513489-2517481 GCF_000260255.1 Octodon degus
TTGAACAACCATCTACCAGAGAGACAGCATAGCAGCAAATAGCATATCATGACAACCAGCCTGTATTCAGAAGACCAGAATGACAGGTACTCCAAACATGAAACTACTATTACAAATTACCATCTGCAGTGCAGTAGCTTAGTTCACAGGTGTCAGTGTATATAGTTAGTCAGGGTGAGAATCTTTCCAGTTAACTGCTAGATCCTTGTTTATTTTCTTTTCTCCTTTTCTTCATCCTAGTTATTACTTCTCTTTAAACAGTTTCTTTCATAGTATCTATTGTACCTTTCGGATTGTATTTACTCTTTCAAGTTCTTACACTAGGAAAACAATACAATGCTTACATATGTGTGTCTGACTTATTTCACTTATGAGTTTGGTCTCTAGTTGCATCCATTTACCTATAAAAGCCCCAAGTTTATTTTTCTTTGTAGCTGAGTAATACTTCATTGTATAAAAATATCATATGTTTTTTATCTGTTCTTCAGTTGATAGGCATTTGAGTTGTTTCCAAGATTTAGCTATGACAAATTACACTGCTATAAACATGGCTGCACATATATCAGTATGGTATGATATTTTCAATTCTTCTGGAAAAATACTCAGGAAAGGAATAGCTGGGTTGAATAGGACTCTAGTCCTAGCATTTTGAGGAATCTTCACACTGATTTTCATAGTGGTTGTATCAGTCTACATTCCAACCAATAGTAGAGAGGAGTTTTTTCCCCACAGCTTCTCCAGCATTTACAGATTCGATGCAATCCTGATTAAAATACATTAGTATACCTCACAGATCTAGAGAAAGCATTTGTAAAATTCATCTGGAGCCAGAATTGACCTAGAATAGCAAAAGCAATCCTGAGCAACAAAAGAAAGACAGGAGACATCATAATCCCAGACCTGAAATTATACTACAAAGCTACTATGATAAAATCAGCATCATACTGGCGTAAAAACAGACCTGAGGATCAGTGGAACAGACTAGAAGATACAGACACAACTACAAACACACTCAGCCACCTTATCTTTGACCAGGGTCCAAACAAATTCACCAGAGGAAAGATAGCCTCTTTTAATAAATGATGCTGGAAAACCTGGCATTCCACATGCCAAAGAATAAAATTAGACCCATATCTATTGGCATGCACTAAATTTAAAGTCCAGTTTTATATTTAAATCACAGTACTCGGTTTCAGTGATGTAAGAGTTTCAGAAGAGATAGCTTGCTGGGGTGGGGAGAAAGGGAAGATTGCATCTTTGTGTACATTTTTGAGCTCATTTTTAAATTAAAAACCTTTTAATATTTGGTAAAATTGGTAACCATATTTTTAGATAAAATTCAAAAATTGAGTCTTGTCCTGTTTTCTCCTTTTTTGTAGAGGAACTCTGACTAGAAGACCTTATCATGAAGGAATATTTTGTACTCAATGTGGTGGACGTGACAGATGCACAGATCTCCTATGCAGTAAGATAACTTAAAAAGGAAAAAAAAATTCCATAAAGCAGAGGATCAAAGGAAAAGTGAAATGGTTGAACACTAGCGTTTTATAGTAGTGGTGATATACTTTCTCTGACTCTAATGCTATTACTGTCTTATTGAAGGACTAAAACTCTACCACCTAGATTTTTATAAAACTGTAGTATTTTTTGCTATCACTTGACCCTGTCCCTTCCCTTACACACCAGAATGTCAGAATTAAAAAATGAAAACTAACAGCTAAATCTTGAAAAAGCTTCAAAGCTAATTTCTGAAGCAACAGCCATCTTAACAATGGCTACATTGAAAAGAATGTTCCAGAATAATTTTAAAAGAAAAAAAAAAAGTAAAGTGACATAGCCTTTCTGCATTGTTTTCCCCCACAAAAAAACTTAAAATCTCCCAACTATTCTGAGAACAAATGTAGATCAAGTATTTGAATAAAAGTTGCCTTTTAGTTTTTTCAAACATAAAATTCCAGAACATATATTATAGCTAAAGCATATAATGCTTAGAAGAATGTCATAAGGAACAAATTTAGAACATACTAGGTTTTTGCTCTTAAAAAAAGTTTCAGTAAAAACACTATGGGGTTGAACCCACCTTAACATTCCTGTCCTCAGTTTACTTGAATTAAGATGCAGAGTCTTGCTCTTCTTTGCTTTCTTTCCTTCTCTTTTGAAAAAGTTTAGTCCTGAAGCCATTAGGTGGGGTTATTGCCAGATAGGCAGCTACGCAGAGGAACAGCCAGCTTGGTATCTTAGAGTTCAAGGAATCTTCCTAAAGTGTAGCACGCAGAGTGAGCCCTTACCCTAAGCAAGATGAGATTGATGCCCACTCGGAGTTATGGTCTTTGTATCAAAACAGAGTCCTCATGTGACAAAGCAAAATCCACACCTCAGGTCAGACTGTATGGACTCTAGGAGTCAGGGCAGGGTAAAAGAATGGCCCCCTCAGTCGTGGCTCAGCCTGTAATACCTGCGCTTGTGTAAGGGAAGGAGAGTTTCAGAGGGAGATGCCTACTGTGTAATATCAGAGTCCGAGCAGGTGAGGCAGGTATCCAGTGCTGCATGGCCTGGTACTGGTTGTTGAAAGTAGAGCAGAGTACCGAGAGGAATCATGTTAAGATGGCCTGGCAAGAAATACCAGAACTGATGGAGGTACGGGAAACATGCGTGCTTAGTGGCAAGCTCCCCTGAGATGTGGGAGTCCAATCTAAGACACACTGAAGAAACCCAGTGCTGCATGTCAAAGCTGAGCAAGGTGAGAGCATGTCTCAGGTGGAGGGCCGGTAGATGATTAAACACAGGACACCTGGTTACACTCAAATGTTAAATAAGTAACAGTATGTTTAGTATATGTCAAATATTGCATGGAAAATACTTATACTAAAAAAATTTCCTTTTTAAATTCGAATTTATCTGAGTATCACTTATTTTTATTTGCTACACATAGCCACACCTGAGCACTTTTGTAAGTCTTTTGAATCCAAGAATTGTGAAATACATATGTGGGGAAGAGAGTATGAGCAGTAACAGGAGGCTACAAACATACAGGCAGATTGAGTAAATAAATAACTTTAGGATAGCAGGGGCTAATTTTTTCACAGAGTGAGATATAAATATATGAAGAAAGAAAATAAGCATGATTCGAGGTGATTAATTGGAGTTAGAGCCACTGGAACTTAAGGATATCAGTAAATCTAAAGAAATACAGATAAAATATGTATATGTATATATGTACATAAGTATATTCCCTATCTCTGAGTGGGCCTTGGAGGGGCCCATTTAAATTTTCAGACTGTTTAGAATCAATAGTTTCCCACTTGAATTCCTCCTATATAAGTTCCCTTAAGCTTCTCATATATCATAAATTTGCCTTACATATTATACCTGAATATATTCAAAATGTCATCAATGGGGTCAGGAAGGTACCTCAGTGGAATAAGTGTTTGCCTGGCAAGTACAGCTTCCTGAGTTTGATCCCTGGTACCACCACCAAAAAAAAAAAAAAAAGTCATCAATGATTTTTGTCTTCAACTCTCAAATGAATTTAAGAGGAAAAATACCCTATTAAATAGGTTTATGCAGATAGCCTACTACATTTATCTGTCTGTGGCTTTTCATTAATTCCAGATATCCCAAGCTTTTTTCTTGGCATCATTTACTTTCTACATAAAGAATATATTTTAGCAATTCTTTTATAGCAGGGTATGCTAGCCATAAATTTTCTCCATAGATTTTCTTCTTTTGAAAACATAGTTTTATTTCTTTTTAATTCTTGAAGGCTATTTTTGCCAGATAAAAAATTCTTCTCTGTGAAAATAATATGCCATCTCTTTGCAGCCTCTGTGAATTCTGGTGAGAAATTCATAGTCATTCACCTTTTGTTGTTTATTAGGAGATGTTATTTTCCCTCAGCTCATTTTGTCATTATTTTGTATTTAATTTTCAGCAGTTGATTATGATGTTTAGGAGTGTACTTTTTTTTTTTTTTTTTTTTTTTTTTTTTTTTT
>NW_004524580.1:2517581-2519714 GCF_000260255.1 Octodon degus
TCTGTTCAGGATCCCTCGGCCCCGGGTCGTCTCACTCACTCGCCGGGCCTGCGCTCTGGGTCTGTTCCAAAAAATTAAATTATTAATTAATCAAAAATTAAATGTTTCAAACCAATTGAACTAAGAAAAAGTTTTCATGATAGTAAAGAATTACTAAGAATAAAACAAGATAAATACTAGAATGGCAAATAGATGACCAGCACTTCTAACAGTTTGGGGATAGGATATCGCACAAAGTTCTACTATGTTGTGGACATGGACAGTGTCGATGATGGCTTACTGGTGGCCAGGTGTCATTTGTGAGACTGAACTACTATTTCCTTGATATCCACCCTGCAGACCCAGATAGAATCATGCCCCATGGGGTGCAGGAGAAGTCCATTCGTAGAGTATACTTACAGAAATATTTTGCTGCTGTATACAAAAGAATAATTGAAAGACTGCTTTTGTATACCTCTTATTCTCCTGTGTTTGTTTGCCCTATTTGGTGGGTTCTTTCTATTCTCATTCATGGGGTTGTGGTCATTTTGCTCCCTCTCTACAACATCTTTTGTAGTCTATGTAGGCTTGGCTTTGTCATCATGAAATTCTTAAGCTGTTCTTTGTCATGGAAGTATTTCACTTCTCCATTACACTTGAAAGAGAGTTTTGCAGGGTATATCAGTCTGGGTTGGAATTTGTTCTCATGCAAGACTTGTATTACTTTGCTCCATGCTCTTCTTGCCTTGATGGTTTGTGAAGAGAAATTTGCCATTATTCTGATGGGTTTTCCTTTAAATGTGATCTGTTTCTTTTCTTTAGCGGCTTTTAATATACTGTTCCTGTGCTGAATTTCTGAGATCTTGATTATTCTATGTCTCAGTGTGTTTTTAATTGGGTTCATGTTATTTGGAGTTCTGTATGCTTCAGTTACCAGAATGTCAGATTGTTTTCCCATATTTGGGAAATTTTCTGCTATTATTTCCACCCATATTCTTTTCATATCATTTGTATTAACTTCTGCTTTCTCACTGATGCCTATTAGTCTCACGTTGTTCATCTTTGCATCATCTTGCAGGTATTGCATTATTTTTTCCTGCATCCTAGTTGTTTTTAAGAGATCTTTTCTTATTTTTTCACTATCTGCAATGGTGTCTTTAAGGTCTGAAAGTCTATTTTCACTTTCATTCACATGGTTTTGCCAGCTTGTGATAGAGGTTTTAATTTCCTATATATCACTTTGAATCTGCTTCATGAATTCTATTTCTTTCCTATATTACTTATTCAAGGATTCCATCATTTTTATATTCTGCTCTATTTTTTATCAGTGTCTTCTTTAAAAGCACTTAGTACTTCTTTCATTATACTTATCATTTCTTTTTTTTACTTCAGAAATTGTTTCTGAACCGATATGCTCTATTCTTTTTCTGCATTTGTTTCTTTACTTCAGATGCTATTTCAGAGATTTCATTGAAAACATTTTTTAAAAATTACAAAATGTATATTTTGTAATTGTATGCATTATAAAGTATTACAACATATACTTTATTGAAAAATCAGGTACATTACTCTAACCTATTTCATATTTGAAAATTTTTTATGAAGTACTAGATTGGATTCATGACTTCCAGTATGAAAAATAATGGCCAATTTAAAACATTATGCCCGAGTTGAAAAACTGTAGGGTAGAATTGAGTAAATGTTTATTTTTGTTACTGTGTTCTCTGAGGTAAAGCCATCCATAATTGGAAAGTGCTAAAATATTACAAGAACATATCAGTACGTATAATCCCAGCACTTAGGAGGCTGAGGCAGGAAGATTGTCAGAAGTTTAAGGCCAGCCTGTGCTTGTGCTATCTAGCTATTTTAGGGGTAGCCTGAACTATAGAAGGAGACCCTATCTCAAAAAAAAAAGAAGAACATATCAGGAAGATAATGAGAAGCAAAAAATCAAGTTCTGTGTGGAAAGAGGCAGGAAAGAATTTTATGAAGTGAAAATGTAAGGAATTCTTAATAGACCAGATGTGGTGGCTCACACTTGTAATCCCAGCAGTTGAGAAGCTGAGGCAGGAGGACTTCCATGAGTTCAGGTCAGCCTGCACTACATAATGAGACCCTGTCTCTAAAATAAATAAATAAATTATTAATAGTATT
>NW_004524580.1:2519814-2524770 GCF_000260255.1 Octodon degus
AAAAAAAAAAAAAAAAAAGACCAGAATTCATCAGTACTATTCTGCAGACTTTCATCTTCCCAACATCTCTAGACTCCCCTCTTGAGCTCCTGCTACATGTTTTGCATTTTTATTCACTTTCTTCACAGCAATTCTTTCTCTTCATATAATCTCCTTTTCTCTGTTATTAATTCTGTCATTTTTTTCTTTTCTTTTTTCTTTTTTCTTTTTTTTCGGAACCAGGGATTGAATTCAGGCCCTTGTGCTTGCCAGGGAAGCACTTATTCCACTGAGCGATCTACCCGGCCCCTGTCATTTTTTTTTTTTTCAAACTGCCTTTTAGTCACTAGTTTTCTTTTTGGGGTATATTCTTTACCATTTCTAGAACTTTTTATTTAGGAGTTGCCATTTCCAGTGCTGGTGAGACAGCTCAGTGGAGTAAGTGCCTGCTTAGGCAAGTGCAAGGACCAGGATTAGATCCCTGACGCCACATGCAGCACCGGCCCCACCCCAGACACACTAAGTGGATGACTGAGTCTGGCTATAGTGGAGCATGCCTGTAATCCTGGCCCTGGGGAGGCTGAGACAGGAGGATCACTGTGAGTCTGAGCTATGTGGTGAGACTGCACAAAATACAAAAAAAAAAGAATTGCCATTTCCTCCAGTGTTTTATTCTTCTGATTTTATTTTATTTCTATACTTGCTTTACTAATCATTTTGAATAAATTATTTTTATTAAATATTTTTAGTATCTTATTTTGTTCAGGTGTAATTCTCTTGCTTTACTTCGTATACTTACCTTCAAGTATATGATCATCTTCCGTAGAAATTATGTATGAACAGGTTGTATAAATTAAAAGGGAATATTTCAAGAAAGTAATATTGTGCTTCACTGCTCTCTTAAAATAAGCTTTTATATTAATTTTATTTTTGCATATATAGTAAGCAAATGTACAAGCAGTCTTCACCTGTATGCATAGTGTAGGCCTAGAACTTAAATTTCTTATATGACCTTTACTTTTTTTTTTTCTATTTGATATTGCACTTCCCTGAGTGGGTGTGTAGAATTTATCTTCCAGGTCTAGAACTTGCTTTTGAATGACTGAATCTTCTGTTCCAATATTAGTAATATATCTATACCTATCTATAGCTGTACCTATACACATTTATCTAGGAAAATATGTAGTTGACCTTGAAAAACTTACAGTACAGTTTGACTCACTTCATGTAAGACAAATGAAAAGAATATAATTTTTTATTTAAAAAAAACACTGGACAGATCCATAAAGAACCAGCTACTATCTGTGTAAGGCCTGAAGGATGTGGGAGGCTAGGGGGCAGGACAATAAGACTTGTCAATAATTGTATTTGCTTTTACTTTAAAAAGTACTGGATAACAGCAATTAACCACTAGGAAGAATGTATACAATGTGTTAATTGTTGAAACTGTCCTACCAGTTTGGTTTGAAACTGTCTCATTGCTATTTGTTTCTCAATAAATTTATGGAAAAAGGTACTAGATATATTACTATTAAAAAAATAAAATAGCAATTTATTGGATAAGTGTTATGGTTTGTGTCTAGGTATTCCCCTGCCACCAAAGCCTCGTGCAGTCATGGGGCAGCTTTTAGAGTTTGTGATTAATTCATGATCCAATGCTGGGATTATCCCTGTGAGGGCCACACCCACCTGGGGTGGGTAGCCTGCATACAGGAGGGAGAGAGGCTTGCTAGCTGCTGCAGCCACTGCCCCGCCTCTGCTCTTTGATGTTTTCCACTGCCGTGAGCTGCTGCCCTTTTCCATGTGCCATTCTGCCTTACAGCCAGCTGAGTTTAGACTGAAACCTCCACTAGCTGTGAGCTAAATAAACCTGCCTTTCCTTAACTTTGGGTGCCAGATATTTTGTCCCAGCAATGGGAGAAAAGTAACTGAAACAATAAGACATAGAATAAGTCTCTTAGTATTGTGTTTCTTTTGCTCCTTTGTTACTCTTAGCTACAATTCATTATTTAAATGTATTTTCTAAAATTAGTTATATGTATATTTTGACAGAGACTCTCTTTGACCAAACTAAATACCTGTTCTATCCCTGTTTTTAGTGTTCTATCTTCTGACAAGTTTTATCAAAATTTCTACCTAACCAAATTTAGAAAGAATATCCCACCTTTAGTATTTAACCACCCTGGTCTTCCTTAAGCAAGAACTCCTTAAGTCAGTTTTGCAAGAGCCCCCTCAATTCTTTTTTTTTTTTTATGTATTTGTACAGTGTATACAGGGTGTTACTATGTAGATCAGACTTGTAGTGATTCTGTTTTCAGCCTCTCAAGCTCTGGGATTACAGGCACATGCCACCACACCCAGTCTCAATTGCTGTCTCATTGTGCCCTGGGGATAGGGCCCCCTCAATTCTTGATGTTTCTTCTTAGTAATTTGTCATCCATCGACCTCATCCTATTCCATGGATATAAATCCCACTTGTCCTTGGTATATTGGATTTTAGCCAATCTCTCTATTATTGTGATGGTCTTGGTACCTATCACAATAGTTTTGAATAGTCTTCCTTGTTGTGTTCACAAGTGTCACAAGTATTTTTTTTCTATAACAGTTATGGTGCTTTGACATGGATAGGACCAATTTCACCATAGATCCCTGGATCTCTCAACCAAAGCCCCCAAGCACACACCTTTGAAATCTTAAATCTTCTTGCCTGACTGAGTGATCAGGTGTTTATTGGTGAGTCTGACTCACAAGCCGTTGCTCCAGAAGAGCAGTGAGAATAGAAGCTGAGCCTTAAAATTCTGAGTAAAGCTCTAAAGCTATCTTAGAGTATCAGGCCTCTTTGTCTGAAAGGTAACTCTTGGGTTGGAAATATCTTCCTGTTACATTTCTTCAAGTTGGAATTAATTCCCTGAGTGCTAGACTGGAAGTTATTTCTTCAGGCTTTTTGTTTTGAGGGGAGTTTCTCTTCTTGAGTCTTATGCTGGCAACTTTTTCCGAGCGATTATGAAGTCTGTGTATATCTTATCCTACATTTCCCATGGGAATTTCTCAGTGCATTAGTCCCCTCTCCCCTTAAAATCCTGGTGACTTTATGCTCCACCAATTTTGTCCGGTTCCTTTCCTGCTGGCATGGTTTTACTAAGGATAATTTTGAAATCAGGGGCCTTTTTGTGAAACTTTAGAGTTCCCTAAGAGGATCCTCTAAGCTTCTCCCCTTTTCATTATTAATAACTGTAATTTTACTCATGATTGAATAAATCTGGAACTATCATAATTTATTTGTACATAGTCAGGAGGCAATGAATTAAAATGCTTACAAGCTTGGAATTGAGAATTAGATTTCTTAAATTTAAATCCAGGTTTCAAAATTTACTATGAGACACGAAATAATCTACTTAACCTCTTCATGTCTTACTTGTAACCTCTGTATAACAGAAAAACAGTCACGGTGACTGCAGATATGGTGGCATGTTCCATATAGTCTAAATGTCTAAATGCATGTATAGTAAATTACACCATCCAGGTGTGCCTAGGTATACACTGTGATTTCACACAATGACGTAAGTGCCTGATACCTTTCTCATAATACACCTCCATTGCTAAGTGACCATAACCAAAAATAATACTGCACACTGTATAGTATAGTTGAGAAAATTAGGTCAGAGAGTATATTTAAAGAAATGAAAAATGGGAACTTTTGCGTGATAAAATATGTGAACTATATTCAAAATAAGTCAGTAGGAAGAGAGCTATGAGGTGTTTCCTCTATATTTATCTCAGATATGTTTTCCACTCTAGAAATTCCTACAAACAGCACTCATAAGTACAATGTTAGAATCATTTTCTTTAAATAACAGAACTCCAAGAAAATAACTTAGAAGATAAGAAAACCTTATTACTATTATTTTCTCTGCTTATTGTGGGCTTTCTTTTTTCCAGACCTGGGATGTAGCTCTATCACGAACTGCAAGAGCATGGGGAAAGAAATGTGTGTTTGAACGTAATATTCACTTGGAAGAGGTACAAATGGCCCATCCTACATTTAATCCTGTCGGTGAAAATATGTGGGTTGGCCCTGAAAGTGAATTTAATGCAAGTATTGTCATCAGAAGTTGGTATGAAGAAAGGAAAAAGTATACTTTTGACAATGACAGTTGCTCTGCAGACTGTTCTCATTATATTCAGGTATCTAATTTTTATGTTTTTATGAATTTTACAGACTTAACTGCTTTCTGGTTTTATGTTTCATATTTATAAGTAAATTCAAGCGGTAAAATTATTGCTTGTAATGAAGTCAAAATTCTAGTCAGCCCACTATCTTCAAAAGACCCATAATTCCATCATGTAAACCATATCAACAAAGCCTTCCTTTAGATGTAGAGTCTTGGTTACTTTTCTCATTGCTTAGACAAGAAGCATCCAGTGCCCAAAGCTAAAGAAGGAGAGGTTTACCTGACTTACACCTTGTAGAGGGCTCAGTCCATAGTTGGCTGGCTGCAAGGGCAGGCAGTACAGCAGGGGGCTGTCACAGAGGACAACCAGCAGTGTATGGAGTAGAAGGGGAGAGACAGAAAGACAAGCCAGGGAAGTAGCAGAAGCTGCACAGCAGAAGCAGCCTAGAATGTTCAATCCAAGCTGTGAGCCTATTGGTTAGCACCACTTGCACCCAGGGTGGGGTGGGGCACCCTTAATCACAGCATCATGCATCCTGGATCCAACCTGAAAATTCCCAGGAGCATACATACAGCATGTCCAGAGATGAAAGATACTTTTCTAAAAAATAACACATACGGGGGCTGGTGAGATGGCTCAGTGGTCTAAAGCACCTACTTAGAACAAGCTTAACAAAGCAAAGGGACCACGGTTCAATCCCCAGCACCACATGCCAGCCAGCCTGCCCCCTGGTGGGCTGAGCTGGCCACACACACACACACACACACACACACATAAATAAAAAATAAATGTTGCTTCCCACTC
>NW_004524580.1:2524870-2525890 GCF_000260255.1 Octodon degus
GATTTAAACTTATCAGTCTTTCAAAGTAACAGAGTTTAGAATTTCTTTATCCTTTTGCATTCTTCTGTTAGTCTGTAGTTTCATTATTTTGCACCATTGCATTTTCAGCTGTGTTATTAGGCAACACAAAGGCTGTTATGTGTTGTTAATTTTGTTATTGAGACGTGCAAAATTCCTTTATCTTTTATTCTTCCTGAAAATTGAATATATTTAAAATTTATATTTCCTTCCAACTGCAGTTTTTTAAGAGCATGTATATAAGATGAACTCTTTCTTACAGTGTTAAATGAATTGTGGGGTCATTTTAATAGAACCATGTATAATACCTTTTTTTTTAAATATGTTTTCAGAGCATAATATCTGCGTCCCTTGCAAGGACTCGGTACCTATACACATCTTAATTCTTTTCCATCCCCTCCTGCTCCTGGCCCCACCTCTTGATCCCCTTCCTGTTCAAGAAAGATGTATTTACCTACTTCCTCTAGGTCTCTATTGTTCTCTCGGGTGCACCCCAGGGAGAAAGGGCGGCAGAAATGAGGAAAAGATAGACAAGAAGACAAGAGCTGTATCATGTGGTGGCCCATGCCTGACTGACAAACGACCCCCAGAACCACAGTACGGGCATTTATTTATATCTTTGCAAAGTTGATATCACCTGAAACAAGGTTGCCTAGTGACTAGTAGCTGACACTGACCAGGCAGGATGTTTTTCTCAGGACTGAGGTAGCTTGGCTGCATTAGGCCCTGAGGCCTGGTCCTGCTGCCACACATGGGATCAATTTCCAGCCTAGAGTTGGCCAGGGCAAGCTGGAGGCCTAGACATACTTTACTGCATTCAGAAAATTTGAATTTCGTTTTCCAAGACCTGACTGTTTCTATACAATCACTATTTTTCTCTTAAGGTGTTGCACATTTTTACTTAATGATAATGCTTTATATATCAAAAAATAGCTCTTTTATATAATGCAATTTATAAATACCAGTTTGAAATTTAACTTTTGACTTTACATAAAATGTAAT
>NW_004524580.1:2526036-2527455 GCF_000260255.1 Octodon degus
TTGCATTTTGTTCCTTCTCATCATTTTGTGTAGCACTGTTTTCTGACCTTTGTTGTAGATCTTCTTTGTAGTTATAACCTCTGCACGTACTGAAGTTCAGGTGCAGATCGGGCTTGGGCTAGGACTGGGTCTGGGGATCCCAGAATGCAGCAGAAATTCCTACTCAGCAAGCAGGGTGGGGGAGCTGCTGCATAGTGGTTAGGGGCATCCCAAGGGGGTGGAAGAGTGTCTCACCTGTGCTCCGCCTGGGCTGGGACCAGTTATAGGTCCTGCTGGCACAGGGTAGCCAGAAGCTCTCTCACACACTCACCAGGCCTGGGCTAGGACTGGGTCTTGGAGTTCCTGGAACGGGCAGAAATTCCTACTTGATGGGCAGGGTGTGGGAGTTTCTGTGGTGTGCATCCCAAGGTGGTGGAAGTGGGTCTTACCCACGCTGTGCCTGGGCTGGCACCAATAGTAAGTCCCACTGGCGCAGGACAGTGGGAAGCTCTCCTATACACTCACAGGGCCTGGGCTAGGACTCGAGAGATTTTCAATTCCCTAATGAAATAAGTCACAATTTGGGCACACTGATTTTACATGTAGGCTAGCTAAGAATCTTAACTTTAGTATTATTTTCCAATATCTAACCTAACTAGTATAAGATTGAAAGTGTTTTCAAAAATATTTTATTCCCATATTTATAATAAAATTCAAAGAAAAAGAAAGGTAGATATGTTAGAATTTACCTAAGTAGTTGTAATGGCAAAAGATACTGAAAATTACCCAGGATTTGGAGCCAGATTTATTTTACATTGATGGGCACTGATAGGGACTGCTCCCAGAATTCCAGGCCCCAAAGGCCTATGGAGAGAGGTCTTTATGGAGTTGAAAGGGAAGGTACAGAGGCAGAGCCCTTGGCTCTCTTTAGTTCTTATCATGTGCATCGTAGTGACCAGCTATGCAGTGCTGTGACCAGCTGTTTCTAGACGACAGAACCAACAAAACCTGTCACCTGCGCAACTGAAGTCCACCAGCCTGTGGTGGGCGTTCTGCTGCATAGTAAGAACTGTGCCAGGAATGTATCAGTGGTGAAACATGAAGAACATTTAAGATGTACTTAGTGGAAATAACATTGCTAATTGAGACTACATTCTTACATGTAAAGGGTCATAACATCTTAAATGAGAGCTGTCTTAGTTGCTTTTCTCTCCTTGCTGGGATAAAATACCCAACACCCAAAATTAAGGAAGGAAAGGTTTATTTAGCTCACAGTTAGTGGAGGTTTCAGTCCATACTCTGTGGGCTCCAAGGCAGAATGGCACATGGCAGAGAGCAGCTGATCATTTCAGTGGAAAACAGCAAAGAGCAAAAGGAGTAGTAATGGCAACAAAGGCAACCAAGAGTAAGTCTGAAGCTCAAGGACTTGAGTTCAATCCC
>NW_004524580.1:2537165-2542988 GCF_000260255.1 Octodon degus
ATTTATTTATTTATTTTGTATTTTTAGGGAAGGGTCTACAGGGTGTTCAGGGTCTTACTACTAGATCAAACTCATAGTGATCTGCCTGTTTGTAGCCTCCATGAGCTGGGATTACAGGCATACACCACCACTTCCTGCCATAATGTTCCTGTTATGGAGCCAGTCAACGATGAACTGAATCCTCTGAAACCATAAGCCAAACGAAACAAACATCTATTTTTTAAATTGTGGGTATTTATTTGCTGTGCAACAGGAAGACAGACAGAATTATTTTATTATAGGAAAAAATTAGTACTTTTTTATGGGTTTTGAGATCTGTTTAATACTTAAATATGCCTTCCTAAAATATTATTACTATTTTTTATTATCTTTCGTTTTCCTCTAAAAAGTATTTTATAACATAAATATCTGATTCATTTTCTCCTGGACATCTGGACATAATCACAAATACTGGATAAAATAACTTTTTATACCTTAGAAAATAATCCACCAAGAGCTATTTGCAAACAGACAGTAACTCAGTGGGAACATGATCATTGCCTTGGTTTTCTGCCCTGAGATTATGTCCCAAGATGCAATCAGAGAAAAAGAATTGAATGTGTATTTTGCCAAGTAAAAGAGATAGCCATATCTGTTGATGCTCAGGTATTTAGAATTAGGATCCCAAAGAGCTGGTTGGGAAGATATAACTCTAAAATCTATATAAAAATTTTCACTGGGTCCTCAGCCAACCTTCCTCAAGATAAAATTGAGGAAAGGGGGCCAGCAAGATGACTCAGTGGACTAAAGTGTCTGCCTAAGCAAACTTAGGCAAGCGCAGGGACCTTGGTTCAATCCCAGCACCACATGTTGGACCAGCCCCACCCCTAGGGTGGGCTCAGCTAGCCACATAGTCTGGGTGTAGTGGTGTACACCTGTAATCCCAGCACTGAGGTGGCTGAAAAACAGGAGTATTACTTTGAGTCTGAGCTGCATATGAGACCCTGTAACAACCAAATACATAACAAATAAATAAAATATATTTTGGTATTAGCAGTGCCACTTGAGTACACAAATATCCTTTGTATCTGCTAAGCCAGAAAACAATAGTGTTCCCAATTTATTTTACTTTAAATAAGCCAAGGAATTAATTATGGAGTTCTTGGCAAAGTTTTTAGATGTATGACATGTGACAGTTAAATTGGGTTATCAACTTGATTGAATTGAGAATGATCTGGGGGATTAATAGAGGACACTTCTGAGTGTGTCTGGGTGGGTCATGGCAGCATGATATTGGTACTATCTCTGGTCCCCTTCCTTCCTGGTGTTGCTTTTTTGCTCTGCTCCAAGCTACCATGAATTAAGCTTTGTGCCACCACAACTTCCTGCCGTAATGTTCCTGGTATGGAGCCAGTCAACAGTGGACTGAATCCTCTGAAACCATAAGCCAAGCCAAACAAACATCTACTCTTTAAATTGTGGGTATTTATGTGCTGTGCAATAGGAAGACAGACAAATAGATGAAAATGGTACCAGTGAAGTACAGCTATTAATGTGACTATACATGGTTATTTCAGAAATCTTTGGAATTGGTTTGTGGGAGAAGTTTGAAAATGTGGCCTAGAGGAGCTATAAACTGCTATGAGCAGAGCCTGGTCAGAGCTCCGCAAATCAGAACATTACTATAAATGTGAACAATAAAGGCCAGGCTCATGAGGTGTCAGTCTGAAATAAAGAGTCTTCAGGGAAATGGATGAAAGTCCATGCATGTTACACCCTGGCAAAATATTATCTATAATTTGTTCATGTTCTGAGACTTGCAGAAGGCTGAGTTTGAGGGTCATTCACTAATTGATCTGGCAAAGGCTATTATAAGGCAGTCATTTTTTGGCTGTGGCATGGGTCCTGCTGGATACTTGTAACTAGACTTATAGTAAGAAGCAGAAACAGAAAGCAGAGCAAAACTATTTGTAAAACTTAAATTTTGGTCTGAAAGGGGCTATGTGTAAAATAGAGGCCAGAGGAGGTTGGGTTGCTGAAGAGATTAGAATCATTAAGAAGAAACCCAGTATATTGAATGATACCAAGAAGAAGAGTGCCTCAAGGCCATCTCTGGAATCAACAAGACCCCACTCACACTTATAGGCTCAAGTATAAGCACTTCATGTGAGGCCTCCTGCTTAGGAATAGTCACCTAGGTGATTGATTCATTTCACTATATTCAGCCCTCTTCTGAGGTACTCAGAGCCCTCTTTCATAATGGTCCAAAGGGGTCTAATTACTGCTCAAGCTGACATCAGACATTGGCACTGTCTAAGTGATGCTGATTTTATAAGCACACATAGTTAAAGAGTTGTAGGATAAAGGAGGCTTCTACCTGTATGGAAAACATGGAAGGCCAGGCAAAGAACTCCTGAAAAGGCAGTGCATGAAGCTATGGAAGTAAAGCTGAACGTTCAGTGAAGACTCTAGGAAGTTGGAGACACCAGAAATAATGTCTCCTGAGGAAAGCTGCATGCAGAAAGGAGAGCCAGCCCAAGAGCAAAGCCCTTTGTGTTACACCCAGCAAGGCCCTATGGGTGGAGCTACCTAAACTCTCTGGAACCCACAACTTACCACTGTGTGCCTTACTTGGTTTCAGTCATGCATTGGAGCTGTCCTTTCCTGCCTCCATATTTCTCCCTTGGGAATGGTAATGTTTACCTTTGGTATCGTGCTTTGGGATCACATCACTTCGTTTTGATTTTTACAAAGGTTCACAGTATGACTTTATCTTGAGTCTTAGAGGAGACTTTGGACTTGGACTTTTGAGTAATATTAGAACTTGTGAGAATTTGGCTAAAAAACGAATGCATTTTCAGTTGTATGATGATAGTAGTATCATGTTAGGCAGAATTTTTACTCTGTTATTGTCTTTATTTGGAGATTGTGCTTTAGGAAAATGTGTTCATGAGTCAGATTAACAAAGGGTAGCATGTAATGGTTAAGCTGCGCTGTCACCCTAATTGGGTTTAGTGTCTCCCAGGGATTAGAAAGCACACTTCTGGGTGCTTTCTTGCTTGCTTTCCTAGCTTTCATCTTTGCTCCCCACACTTTTCCACCATAATACTAATCTGAGGTTGTGGCCCCTTATGCTGAGCCCCTGAAACTGTGAGTCAGGTAAGCGCTTCAGTTACGTTGCACGTGGCATGTGTCTCACCCAGCAATGGGAACACTGACTAATGCAGAAAGAGACACAGATTAGATCTCTAACTGGATTAATTTCCTTGTTACTAGTAATATTGCATTTCCCCCAAATGTATTGGAATAGGTTTTTTAAATCTTCTTGGGAAAACTATAGATACTTCTAAGAAAAACAAGAGGCCAATGTTGTGATATTCTCTGACAAATGGAAGAAATTCGGTGTGGTTGCACACACCTGTAACCGCAGCACTCTGGAAGTTGAGGGATGAGTGTTTGAACCCAGCTTGGGCTATATAGTCAGCTCAAGGCTAACCTGAACTACATCAGGAGACCCTGGATAAAAAAAAGGTTAAGAAAGAAGCTGTGGGTAATCTAGTTGTTATGGTTGAAGATTAAAAATCAATACCTCTTTAATGTGCTTTATTATTGCTGTATGAACAATTTACACACTATGTGAATCTTCATGGAGAACTCTCTGAGAAACATACTCATACATTATGACTCCTATGTTGTAGAACCAGGGGCCTGAACTACCTTTTGGCAAAGGTGGTGGCAAATATGATAAAAGTGATGGCAAATGATGGGTTCCAGCATCAGGAAAGAACGTTTCAGGGCCGTGGAAATAGCTCAGTAGAATAAGTGCTTCCCTAGCAAGCACAAGAGCCTGAGTTCAATCTCCGGTTCCACAAAAAAAAAAAAAAAAAGGAAAGAATGTTTCCACCACCCCTGGAATGGTGTCATTCTGAATGACTCTACATACAAAGCTTTAATAATGGTCTTCTAATAGATTTTGGTTTAGAAATAGATATAACTCTTAATCTTTTCAGGTTACTTGTCCTTATCTAATCCTGAACATGTTCTGTAGGTGTCAGATATTGAAAATGTGTATAGACAAGAGGCTAATAAAATTTCCTGTGGGCTATGGTCGGAATCTGGACTTGCACCCAGTGAACCACTGAGCTGCTGCTCAGAAGAGCCAAGTGCCCGGAGATAAGCATTTTATCTGTTTCTTCAAGTACTGCTAAGGCACCTGAAGTTTCAGTGAACCTTGCTGATTACAGATACTTGTCTATTGCTACTTCCTAATCTCTCCTAATCATTCCAGCTGCAATTAGGAATTGTCTTGCAGAGTCCACTTTGAGTTTATTTAAGTTCAACTTCTAAAGTACTCAGAAATAGTGGAAGATGGGCATAGAAGAGCATTAGCCTGATATTTCTAGCTACTTAGATAACAATTATGGAGTTGAAACTTTGTAAAAAAAAAAAAAAAACCTCATTGTACTTTAGCTTAATGTATATTTGTTGTTTGCTTTTCAAATGTTTTCTTAAGTAATAGTTTTCCTAAGTTATAGTTATCCAGGTTGACTCACCTATGTGCAAAGTCAGCCTCACTAGGGAGGGGCTTCCTGTGAAGATTCCCCATCCCTGAGATCTTGGGAGAGTATAAATGTTGCTGTTGTGTTGGAGACATCTATTGCTACCATAAAGAGCTAGGACAGGAAAAGTAAACTAAGTTGTAGGTTAAAGTAACCAGATTAATTTTATTTCTTGAAGCCTGGGGCTGTGACTGAATTCTAAGCAAAATAGATTTTCTCTTTAAAATGTTTGATAGTACAGTAGTAAAATTGAAGAAGTTATATAACACCTGCCAATAATAACAACTTCTACATATTTCTAGTGGATTTAAATGCATGTAATTTATTGAATATCCACTAAGCCCTCTAGACCTCTTGACTAGGATATGCTTAAGAAAAATGATATT
Organism: Octodon degus; assembly: GCF_000260255.1. Classification (NCBI taxonomy): domain Eukaryota; kingdom Metazoa; phylum Chordata; class Mammalia; order Rodentia; family Octodontidae; genus Octodon; species Octodon degus. The sequence goes on from NW_004524580.1 coordinate 2,542,090, forward strand.
CAGACTTTGGAATATAGACTTTTTAGACTGGACTATTCTTCTAGGTACAATGGCTAGCCAGGAACTCATATTTTTATAACGTCTAGTTGATAAATAGGCAATTCTATTTAAATGACCAGACTAGCTCCTCCCACTCGTGTCTTCTATATATCTTTTCTAGTTTTAATATAAACTTCCTAATTGGTATCTTTGTCGGCACCATTAGTTAGCTCTAGACAATTGTGATAATTTCTAAATTTTCTCTTCATCTCTGTAAAATGGATTAAATCAACTTCATAAAATCCTACCTATATTCATTTGTTTGTTTATATTTCTATGTATTTTTTTCATGTAGATTCCACAATAGGCATTTCAGGATTTTGTAAACTGTTCAAATAATTAGTTTATCATTTTTATAGAACTTTTTTTTACATTTATGTCAACTGAAAATAATTAATTATAAGCCTTCTATGTCATCAATTTTAAGACATAGTAGGTTACACAATAGGAAAGCTTTAAAGTCTAGAGGTTTTTTGTTTAATTTCACTAACCAAAATGATAGGAATTCAGCAGTAGTTGTTACATTGCATGTTGTTGTCTTCAGTTCAGTTATTTAGATTTACAGACATAAACATTTAAATTCAGTCAAAAAATAAATAAAATGAAGAAAACAATAATTTAAGCATTAAATGTTCCTTTTATTAGGCCAGTAGAAATCAGCAGAATAATTATCCAAGCTCTCCTGTGTATATATGTATTTTTCTTTCCTTGTTTATTATCTTTTTTCCTATGAATTGATTTTATTTATTTTTATTTTTTTGTTTTTATTTGTTTTTGTTTTTTTATTTTTCCCCATAATTTTATTGATAAACAAATAGCAATGAGACAGTTTCAAATCAAATTGGTAGGACAGTTTCAAT
>NW_004524580.1:2543088-2546609 GCF_000260255.1 Octodon degus
AAAAAGAGCAAGTCTGTCTCCCTTCTGTTGCATTCAAGCTCTCCACTCCAGGCTGGGTGCAGCACTCACACCTATAATCCCAGCAGCACTCGCACCCATAATCCAAGCACTGAATTATGAACTAATCACAACATCTATAAGTCTGCCCAATGACTGCATGAGGCTTCAGGGGAATAATTAGATACAAACCATAACAAGAGCACTTCAGAGTCTTTGGTTCCTTCCCTTTCCTTATCATGCACCTATCTATCCTATAACTCAGTACCTGTCTCTAATAGTAAATAACTACTCCCAAAGATCTTCAATCTCTAGAGCTCTGTGGGAAAGTTCCAGGTTTTCTTATAATCTGATATTAAAAATAATGACTTCCAAACAAATGAGAAAATACTTAAGTGACTACTTTTAAAAACTAAAAATTGACTACATACTCAGATTAGAAGGAATCTGTGCCTAATAAAATGCTGTGGCACTAAATCAATAAGAAAATCCTCACTGCTGATTGTATTCTCCCAAGGTAAAAACAATAGAACTGTGACATGCAAGGTAAACTAGACTCAGCACTTTCCTGATGAAAACTTGGCTATAGTTAGTTTATACACTTGTTAAAGAGAAAAACACTGCTAATGAGTGAACATATAAATGAATAGTATTTTAACTGAATGATAAAATAGACTATAAAATAAAGCTGAATTATTGAGTAAGGCATGATCAGTGCAGAAGACAGGGTAGTTACAGATAGAAATGACACTTGAGCTGAAAGACATGATAAGAAGGTGACTAGCAAATATTCCAAATGTACGTACATGCATAAAAGCTCTGAGGTTATATGAGTTTAGTATGTTTGAGAACTGAATAATTATGGCTAGAGGTAGGAATTGAGGTAAAGTATTAGGTGACAGTTTAACATACTCCTTGCTAAAGAATTTGAAAATTATTCTGAACAGTGACAAACCTGTTGAAAGCCTTTAAAGCATGAGTAGCATAACCTCATCCATACTTGGAAAAAGCAATTTTAAAAAGATAACTATGGTGTTCTATAGAGGATGGAACACAGGAAATAAGGGCATAAAGAAGGCTGTTTCTAGAAAAACAGTAAATATTAATGTCAGTAACTCAGACAGGGAAAATCAGGAGTTACTCTTATGTAGAAAAATAATTGATAGAAAAACAAATGGAGGGGACCCATCCACTCAGGACTCCCCTTCTGGCCCTCTCTCAGACAGAAGCTTTCTTTCCCTCAATAAATATATACTGAGAAAAAGAAAAAAACAAATGGAACTATAAGTGAATAAGGAGATAGCCCTGAAAAGCTCTGCAGTAGGTTTCTCAATAGAAAGAAATGCTTCTACAGAGGCTCTGTACCAGTGCATGTGTCACAGTCTTGAATGAAACTACTTCGTGAGCTAGGTGGGTGCTAAGTGCAGTGATAGGCGTGCTTGTACCTGAGAGGTAGAATCCGCTCTACACAAACACAAGGGAACATGAGTGAGAAGGAAGTGACGGAGTGATGCACCTGCAATCCAAGGGGCTCCAGAGTTCTCCAGAAGCAGGAAACCGCAAAGGATGGAGTCTCCCCTACACCTCTGAAGAGAGCACAGTCATGCCAAGACCTTGATTTTGGACTTCAGGCCTCCAGAACTGTGAGGAGATGGATTTCTGTTCTTTTAAATGAGCTAGCCAGTAATAGTTTGCTGATAAAATTTTTAAAAACTAATGTAGAATAAAAGAATAAAATATGTGGCCATACAGAAAATATGAGTCAAAGACAACTTTGAAAAATTCTGTCAGAACAAAAAATGAACAGAAATCAATAAATATATGATTTGAAAAGACAAGAATTGTGTATCATAGGTAGGTCTACTTATTAGTGTTCCTAAAACAATAAATGGAAGGGATTTTTAAATATATAATTTATAAAGATATGTTAAAATGGTTTATAATTATCAGCAAAAGAACTGAAACAGTCTTTATATATGATATTTTGCTATTATTCAGTTTCTAAGACAATAACTTTTTTAAGTAAAATAAGATAATATTAATTAGATTAACCTTAAGTTTGGATAATGTACAGGGCACAATCAAAGATGAACTTGAGAATTTAAGCAGCCCCACTGCTAGGTTATTTTATTAACTGAGACAGGAAAGGATGTGGGATAGAAAAAAAAGCATTTTTAGACATGTTGTATCTGAACAGTAGGACTGTTCTTTCAATTAAGTATAGTTTCATAGTAAGTGTAGGAAACATTTGCTAAGTGATAAGATTCCACATTTTTTACATGGTGTCTATTCCCCCCCACAAAAAAATGGTTGCACTCTATTGGGAGAAAAGAAAAGAAACAAACAAACACTCATACACACTGTGCATCAAAAAGAAAAGCATTTTGGTCACGGTAGATATGAAATTATAGAAGTAGTCTGTTCATAGCAAGTCAGCTTTATTGTAGAACATACTTATTAGAGGAAAAAAGGGACCAGTAGAGAAAGTGAAAGATCTAGGATTAAGGAAAGTAATTCAAATCTAGATCTGAGCCCTTGAAAGAAAGAAATTATAGTATACAAAAGTATCTAATACAGAAATCTTCCTTATGTAATGGTTGAAGAAGTATAGTCAGATAGGTAGTACCATACAATGTACTCCGGAGCAGATAGCTAGAATGTAGTTACCAGCCTTCCTCTATAAAGTTGCATGACTGAGCTTTCCCCTGTAGAGTGAAGAGCATTTTCTAGATCTCATACTTAAAACTTTTTTGTGTGATCCTTCACACTCTGTCTTCCCTCATCCACTAGCTGGAGGCAGAAGATCGCTGGAGTACTCAGATGTCCTAAGGGTAACTGAACCTTACTACAAAATGATGCAGTGCCCCAGAACAACTGCACATAGCAGAAGCACCCTTCTACCACTGACCACTTTCTGATCATGACATTAACTTCCCTGCCTTGCCAGACCAATGATAAAGAAAGGTCAGATTCGTAGGAGAGTTTAAAGATGAAGTCAGTTACACTTGCTGGTCGATGTGACATTTGGGCTGAATGAAATGGGAAGTTCAAGGATGGTCTTCATGTTGTTAGTCTAAACAACTGGATGAATGTTGATGTGGTTAACTCAGAGAAGGCTTTTGGAACAGTGGAGCATAAAGTTATGTTGGTTACAGATTAAGTAGAGAAATAAATGTGCAAATGGAAATGAGTTGTGGAAAGGAGAGCATGTGAGAAGTGTAGGCTCAGTTTCCAGTAAAACGAACCCGCAGGTGTCTGTGGCCTGAATTGAAAGTCGCTGTCCTGAATAAGGCCATTATGAAGGAGTAAATGTGGATGACGGAACAGAAGACAATCACTACAGAATCTCAAGCTCAGGCGGAGAGGCTAATATTTTTTCACTTCTTGAGACTGAACTCAGGGTCTCTACCCTGAGCTTTATCTCCAGCCCCGACCCCATTTTATTTTCAATTCAGATGTTAAATATGTAAAATTATGAAACACTGAAAGTATTTTTTCATTAACTATTGAAAATCAGCGGGGCT
>NW_004524580.1:2546709-2547503 GCF_000260255.1 Octodon degus
TTATTGATACTAAACAAAAACTTGATTTTTTGTATTAATCAGTATTCATAGCACTGTACAACTGACTGATAAAAGTTTTAAGCAGAATTTAATAGCATTATTTCCCTTCCTCATGTCGAACAATCCATGCTTACATCTTACATTTCATGATGAATATGAAACTACTTTTTTCTTTTTCTTGGTACCAGAGATCAAACTCAGAACCTTGTGCTTGCCAAGCAGGCACTTGTGCCGCTGAGCTATCTCCCTAGCCCAGAACCACTGTAATATCTGTACACCCCTTTATTACTTCATATAGCTGATGTGAATGATCACATCTGGGAAATATTCTTCGAATTCTGTATCTGTTAAGACATGGAAGCCAGAGACCTTTAATTTTCCTCCTCATATTCTCAACACCACATGGCATTCTTGAGGTTTTTCATAAATATTTGTATCAGAACCAAGAAATTTCTGGGGTTTTTTATTATTATTTTTTTAATTTTGAGGTACTGGGGGTTGAACTCAGGACCTTGAGCTTGTCAGGCAAGCTCTTATTCTACTGAGCTATCTCCCAACCCCAAGAAATTTCTGAATAAATTTTCAAATATATTTAGAACATGATTATTCAATTAATAAACACAGTGCATGGTTTATGTAAAGCTTACAATTTTCAAATTTATTCATATTGAATGTTTTCCATCAAATAAGTCATGCTTCAAAAATTTTTTATTTTTTGTTATCAATTTTCATTTCTTTAGAAATTTATAATGATCTGCCATTGTCTTTTCATATCAGTGTTAGACTGCTTCTTT
>NW_004524580.1:2548083-2550070 GCF_000260255.1 Octodon degus
CTCACTATACTGTTTGGACTGATATTGAGCCTCCTGTCTTGGCCTCCTCAGTGCTAGGATTACAGGCATGTGCCACCATACCCGGTTTTGGGGTGAGCCCAGCATCCGGTTTTGGGGTGGGGCCAGGCACCCTGTTCCTGGGATGGCAGGGCATGCAGTACCGGGCATTGAACTCAGTACCTTGCACTTACTGGACAGGTGCCTAGACTGCCATGCTATCTCCACAGTTCAGCCTTGTATGTTTTTATCCTGTAATTTCATCAACCAAAAGAAGGAAAAATACTGATGCCATTTAATTTCTCCTGTGTCTCCTCTGCTTCCCTTTTATAATTCTATGGTCTTTTTCTCTCTTCTATTTACAACTTCAGTTTTGCAAAACCTTTTCTCTCTCCAATTTTTCCTCACCTTTCCCAGTGACCTAGAACTACAATCCAGTCTGGGGTTGAAAATTAACACAGAAGACGTGACTTTGGCTCTGAAGCATTATTCTAGATTAGTGTTCTCAAGCCATTTTTGTCCCAGTACAGGATTGACAGAACCTATTAAAGTATTTTTCTAGAAAGGGTTTTGGAAGTGTTCTCCTAAACCATAATTTTACCTTTGCATAAAAACTGCAATTTATTTTCCTTGAATTGCTCATTAAAGATTTTGCATGAATGGATATTACAGTTTATAAAATGAGAGCATAATGTTTAGAATTAAATTTTGTATTTTTCGAACGCTGTATTTTAGCTTGTTTGGGACAGCTCTTACAAAGTTGGTTGCGCTGTGACTGCATGTCCAACAGTTGGAAGTATTCAACGTGCCGCAATATTTATATGCAATTATGCACCAGGGTGAGTTACTTTAAATTAATAACAGTATGTAAAACTAAATTAGGAATAATTAGAGCTTAAGCTTCTGTAGATTCTATTATATTCTTCTGAGTGTTTTATGAACTATAAAAGAATTAAATATAAGGTACATGCTAAAGATGAGAGATTTTCTTTTTTTTAATAAATATCACTTTGTTCTTTTGTGTGAGTGAATGAACAAAACAGCATAGATATCGAGAAGTAGGAATGACACATTCAAATGGAAAAGGAAATGAGGGAGGAAGAAAAGGAAGAGAAAAGGGATTAAAAGAGAAAATGGAAAAATGGACTACAGTTTACTAACATTTCTAATTACTACCATTTCTGTAGTAACCTGAGAAATTACTTCTGATTTGGCTTTTTCTGGGGTCCCTTTCATCTATTTTGACACTTCTGCTATTACCACTTCAGAGTCCAGACTCCAGGTGGATGGCTTTCAAATTCTTTCACTTCATTGCCTCCCGCATTTCCCTTTGGTGAGCTAGAAGTCAAGGGTTTGCATTCTGTTCAAGTGTCTTCTCATTTTCCATTTTTCTTTTACTTTAATTCTTGGATTGATGCTTGTAAATTGCTCATGGCAGGTAGCTTTATTTTCATTTTACTTTTTTAATGGTTGACCTTTAGGGTTTTTTTTTCCATAATTTTATTGATAAACAAATGGCAATGAGACAGTTTCAAATCAAATTGGTAGGACAGTTTCAATGATTAACACATTGCATATATTCTTCCTAGTGGTTAATTGCTGTAAAGATGTGGACATGATATCCTATTTATAAGCATCATTAGGACAAATCACTCTATTCATTAAGAGAATGTAACTATATATCTATCCTAACCACTTTGAATACACAGATACAAAATGGACATACATCTGTATACCCCTTTTTTATTGAGTTCCATTATTTGAATATTATAGGTGTGTAAACTCAGCAAAATATTCTAAAAGAGTCCAGTATCCATAATAGTATTGGGTCTTCCACTTGACTGGCAATGTCAGAAATTGTTGACCTGAGTCCCCTACAGCTCAACATAACAGCACGGCTTACTTCTTACATTTCGTTTTTATACTTTTCTGTTGGATGGCCAAGACCAAGGTAAAGCAGAACCTATGCAAAAAGAGTTGTAGCTTTTGG
>NW_004524580.1:2550638-2551177 GCF_000260255.1 Octodon degus
AATATGATAAAAAACATTTAAAAATTAGAATATATTTTTAAAGAGGCATAAAAAATTATATGCTTCTTATGTTTACACATAAGTTCAAAAATGTCATCATATACAACCTTGAAGCAGGACAGTCCCACAATATTCCTTTTCCTGTCTCTTGCTTTCCTTCATCACCCCCTTCTTTTTGAACAACCATCTACCCGAGAGACATCAGCAGCAACTGGCATGTCATGACAAGCAGCCCATATTCAGAAGACCAGAATGACAGGCACTCCACGCATAAAACTGCTATTACAAATTACCATCTGCAGTGCAGTAGCTTAGTTCACAGGTATCAGTATATATAGTTAGTCAAGGTGAGAATCTTTCCAATTAACTACTAGATTAAAAACTCTTCTGAAGGTTCTCAGGATCATTGCCTTGCTCATCTTCTACATATAACTATGGCTTGACATTGTCATGTTTCCTAGCTCTTCTCCTTTCCCTCTCTTTATTAGTTAGTCCTTAAGATCCTGCTTTCCTTTTACTTGTATTATACCTTTCTATTT
>NW_004524580.1:2551277-2571720 GCF_000260255.1 Octodon degus
TTTTTTTTTTTCTTTTTCTTTCTTGGTACCAGGAATTGAACTCCAAATCTTACGCTGGCCAGGAAGGTGCTGTGCCTCTGAGCAGTATGTCATGTCCCAAAGTTTAGTTTGCAAAGCCTTGGAAGTGTTTTTCATTTCTATGCCTAAACTACACTCAGTCCTGGCAAGAAGGAAGCCATTGTCAACCAGCTCTATTCTCAAGGTCTTTGCCATGCTAATTAGTGTCAGATCTGTACCTAGTTCACAGGCCCAGGCATGTGCAGAAGTTCCAAAACAGCCTCACAGAGTCTCTAAATCTCTTACTGTGCTATTCAAGGCTCTCATTTCTCTACTGTCCACCTGGCTACTCCCACTTCGCTGGATATTCCATTTTATTTAACCAGATTCACCTGTTTTCATGTTTGAGCCATGTTCAGAACCCCAGCAGAAGAAGAACAGAGACACAAAAGAAGAGTTTGGCTCTGCCCTCTTGAAGCCACAGGTGAAGAAAGAATTCTCTCCTCAGAATTTTGGCTCTTTGGTTCCATGCTGGCCCCTTTTGGGGTCATAATCGCTGCCACCAGATTACCTGGGGTCTGGGACATGAAAGAATGAACAAAAAGGAGTGTAACTACCTTGGCGAGTTTTTTTTACCATCAGAGTACTAAGAGTTCCATTTCTTACAAATTCTATTTCTTACCCCTTGAATCAAAACCAGAGGGCTCTCCTAAATTTCTTTTTCTACACTAGAAAGCTCCCTGGATTCTAGGCAATATTGAGTCTAGGTTCGGGCATTACTACAGTAAAGAAAAATCAAGAACTCACCATGCTTTGAACTCTGGTTCTTTCTTGATCTGCCGACAGATACGTACTCTTTACAGTTCTCAGACAGCTGCCTACCCATCCTATCCAGGACTTAGTTTTATTTAGTGGAAGAGAAAATTACAGTGTAATTATTGCATATTACCTGGAACCAGAATTTGAAGATAAGTTTTTAAATAGAAAATGTGGCTCTACCCCTTTCTCTTTGTAAACACTTAAAAACAACAAAGATAGGGGCCGAGGAGATGCTCAGTAGAATAAGCACTTGCCTGGCAAGCACAAGGGTCTGAATTCAATCCCTTGTTCCAGAAAAAAAAAAATCAAAGATAACAAGAAATAAATATAAACAACATCTTCACTGAAATCAGTAATCATTGGCATTCTTCTACCAAGTAATTACAGCAGCAGTCAAATTCAGAGGATTGATCCATGACTGAAAATCTCAAAGCTCATAGAGCACATTTTCAAAACAGGTGGCCAACTCTGAGAGAAAGACCTAACAATTCCTTTTTCAACATAAACAAAATGCATAAGTAGAATGAAGAACTCCCACGAAGTTTTCCACAATGAGAAGTAGAAGCAGTTTGTAATGTATTGAATAATATCCCTCCTCCAAAATTAAATTACTAAAGAATTCAAAACCATTTTATATCTGTATTATAAAATAGTTAAGAAAGATATACCGCTACTTTTTCTTAATGCAGTGAGAAGAAAGATTTGTACTAATAATGTTTGGACAGGATATCACATCTGCATCTTGTACTATGAATACTACGAAGACAACAATACACAATGTATTAATGATTGTAACTGTCCTACTAACCTGTTTTGAAACTGTCTCATTGCTATTTGTTTCTCAATAAAATTAATTTAAAAAAGGAAAGTTAATCTAGGAACTAGTAAGCAATTACTACTAATTAGCAAGATAAAATGAGGTGATACTAGATTACAGGTGAGCTCTGAATCCCCTGATTGGATCCTTATTAGACATGGAATCATCAACGACATGAAAGGACTAGAGGGAAAGGACCTCATGAAGACTGAGTCAGGGATGGAAGCCAAAAGAAGGCCAAGGATTTCTGGGGAGAGATTGAGAATCATCTTGCTGTAGAAGCTTTTAAAGGTGTATGACCCAGCTGCCACCTGGATTTCAGATTTCTGATATCCAGAACCACAGAAGGAAAACTTTTTGTAATTTTTAGAGATCTAGTTTGTCATAATTTGTTACAGCCTTCTTAGGAAACCAATACACAGATGATAAATCACTTTTAGAAAAATCATATCTTTTCATTAAGACATTTGGCCTGAGCAAACAAATCTCTTTTGATTTGACCTCAGCAGTATAACTGTTCATTTTTGTTCTATAGGGAGAAATCATGACTAAAAGCTACCCCAGGCACACAACCTTGTGACATAAAGAAATTGCCAATGAACCAGAAATTTTTTTCAGTTAACCTAGAAACTGATCCAGCTTTTGTCCCCCCATAATAGCCTTCAAGTACTTTGAATGTGGAAAACTAAAGGGAGGGATCAGACAGAGAATGATTGGGAAGGGGAAGTGAAAAGAATTAAGCTGTGTTACAGTTAAGTTGTACATGTACCAACTCCACATGATGAGTATAATCATTATGTACTGTAAATACATATGAATTAAATTAAAAATAGAAAGAATGTGGCAGACAGCCTCAAAGGGGACCACTTATGATTCCCAACTTCTGGTATCTGGCTCATGATGTAATGCCCTCTCTTTGAATGTTATTGGTACCTGGGACTTGATTCTCACAATTAGAGTACAACACAGGATACACAATGTCAATCCTAGATGAAGTGAGATGCCAGTGGTGATGAAATATCACTCCTGTGAATCTGTCACAGAAGACTTAATATTGGCAACAAACTCTCATTCTCCTGATGGCCCTGAAGAAGCAGTCATGTTGTTAGCTGGCTAGGGAGAGAGCCATGTGTCAGAGAACTGTAGGTCACTACTAGAACTAAAGCTGATCTCCAGTCAATAGCTTGCAAAAGCTCAAGTTCTTAGTCCTATAACCATAGGGAGATGAATTCTTCCACAACGTAAGTTTGGAAGCAGAACTGTTTCCAGTCAAGCCTTGACTTGACTCAAAACAGTTGATTCAAACAGTTGAATCAACACTTGATGCCAGCCCAGTGAGACCTTGAAACAACAGAGCAATAATTATACCTTGAATCCTGACCACAGAATGTGATCATTAAATGTAACATTGAAAGTATATACTACATGCCACGAAAAAGTGATAAAGAATAGCTAATGTGGTAGACATAGCATAGTAAGTTAGTGAATTTCAGTAAAAAAGAAGCAATCCTTTAAGCATGTAAGCAATCATATAAAACCAATTACTAGAGAGCTTAACAGTCTTGGTTGAATGAGAAAATCTGCCACTCAGAGTTCTGGCAATAAAGTGCTTAATATAAGAAATGCAGTTTTGTTTGACTTCTATAAGCATTAGTGGAGCCAAGGTCGGGAGGCTGTCCCCAAAGGCAGGGAAGTAGCTGCAAATCAGTACTTCTCTATGGTAAGCAAAGCCATTGTGAATGTTATATTCATCCAAGTCTTTGTCTTACAGTCACCTCTCGAGAGCTATGTTTCTACTCCTCTTGTGTCTCTCAAATTTCATTTGTGTGCTAATCACAGGCCAACTCTAACCTGAAGCTACATAAAGAGTCACAGAACTGCTGTTTCTGGCTTCATCTCTACAATACAAAATCAAGTATAAACTGGTGTGGTCCTAATACTAGGTTAGCAATTGACTATCCAACATAAAGGGCAAAAAAATCAGTCTTGTTTCAGATTCTGTCCTGTAACAGTCAACACTAAGAAACAGTGTAGTGATGCCTATTCATCCTTAATTCAACCAACAATTTATGCCCAGCCAGGCCTGTTATTCAATTATAAGCAAATGGGCAATTGTTTGAGAGCCTTAAATAATTTCGATTTGCAGTTCTCATAGGCAGTTCCGCAATGCACTTTAGAAGACAACCTTCACTAAAGGATTAATTAAAAAACTGCATTGAAAGAAATATTTGTGAGCACTGAACCCTAGCAGATATACTAAACAAATCTGGTGATAACACCACAAAAATGTGCATAAAATAATTTTTGTCAATATAAAAATAATGCCATGAATAAAAATTTGGAAAAAAATATATATTCATTTATAACTAGAGACAGAGGTACTATTTAAAAACTGATAAATCCAAAAAAATAAATGGATATAAATATTTAATGATATGCAAGTAGCATAAGAATATGATCAATGAAACTTAATGAGAAGTGAAGGAAAGGGAAAAGAAATATTATTACTTATACAAAGGACCAGCAGATATTAATACACAGGATAAAAATACAAACCATAGTAAAAGATTCCTTTTAAAAAGTTTCTATAATCTAGAAATGATTATATAATATGTGAAGCAAGACCAAGTACAAAATTCTAAAATAACCTCAGAGATCCATTGGAAGGTCAATTCATTACCAAGGTACCTGAAGCACAAGCTCTAAATTTTCCCCTTGGTAAAGCCCAGGTTGACACTGGGTTTTCTACTTGTGCAAACTCTTTTATCCTTCCACTCTTTTCTCGTGGTATTTAGGAAGGGTTTTCTGACCTACTCTGCCACCATGAGTGATGAAAGGCGATTTAGTTCCTGAAAAGTATTATGATTTCATTGAGCTAAGTAGCTAAAAACACTGCAGACTGGGTGATAAGGAAAACTTTGTCATCTCAGAAATAAAGAGCAATGGAAAGCCTCTGAAAATAAGAGGAAATGAGTTAATTTGTAAAATTAACTTGGAGCAATCTAGGGAGAGAATAAGAGATGAAAATCGGACATGAAAATCCTACATAGTCAGAACTGGAACAATCATTAGATGGCAGAGGTGAAGGGACTTACACAAGGTGACACAGTGATGTGGACGCAGAACTGAGACTAGGATCCGTATCACCCCACTCCTGTATTTCCACTTTCTAGGGTAGCAGGCTGGCTTTTACTAAAAAGGAGCATTTTGCAGTTGATGATTGGCTAGTTGGAGAGGGGGACCTTTGGAGGGGAAGATACAAAAAATGGGAGAATAATGCTTGAAAATGAGGAGGATAGTGACATTATTATTGGAGAAATGCTTTACTATACAGAAAGAAGAACTTTTATGTAATTCTTTATAGACTTTCTCTTTCTTTCTAGGTAATGCAGATCGTGATCAAGCCATATGTATGTATTATTGTCCTTTATTTCTTGAACAATTTAAACATTTTCATGTGAAATCCAGCTTTCAATTGCTTCTTTACTTACAGATTACCAATTTTGGTATCCACGTTGGGAAGTACCCCGGCCAATTGTGTGTGATCCGCTGTGCATGTTTGTTTTATTAGTGAGATTAGTATGCTTTCTGATGTGTGTCATGATTGTTTTGATAGTACAGCCTCATTTTCCATATATCTTCTTGGAAAAACAGATGGTATTTACTCCTGAAGAATCTGAAGTCGAAAAAGAAAAGGAGGAGAAAGAAAAGGTACAGAAGGAAAAGAAATCAGAAAGAAAAAAAGAGGAGAGAAAAGAGGAAGAGAAAATAGAAGAGAAAAAGAAAGAGGAAACAGAAGAAGAGGAAACTGAAAAAGAAGAGGAAGAGGAAGAGGAAGAGGAAGAGGAGGAAGAAGAGGAGGAAGTGGAGGAGGAAGAAGTGTCATCATGAGTCAAGAGCGTGACACAGAAGCTACAAACAATAAAAAATACACAAGCCATTATACGGTGTTTTTATTCTTTCCTATATTAATTCAACAAATTTAAATTTGAAAATTAAATGCAAACAAAATATGTGTTAAATAGAAAATATTAAGACATACTGAGGTACTACAAACAGATAAAGATATGACAAGATGAACACTAAAAAAGATTTGACTCACCTGATCATCTTAAAATGCCTCCGTGGTATCCTGACAAAGGAGTAAATCTTCTAAATCTCTTTCTACCTCTGAGCTTTAAATACTTTTCATAGGAGTTAACAAGTTTCTCAACTATTAGATAATATTGTCTATATGGGATGCTTAGGCCCATTTAATGACTATTGGTTGGTTCGTTTTTATTACCATCAGAGGTGTTACTGGTGGTGCTGATTTTCTCCGTGTGATAGTAAGCTTTATTTATCTTTATAACATGTGTTTTTGGAATGGCTTAAGTATATCCTGTTAGAAGATAATGAATGACCTGCTAGAAAATACATTTATTATTTCTACTCCATGTTCAGTATTTCATTAAAGACTCGGTATAGTTTTCATCAAGGAATAATAAATGCAAAAATTTATGTATCACTGCAGTGTGGCTACTTCCAAATTTACATTATGAAGTAAAATATATGCTTCATTTATCTGTAGTTTTTCAGGATGCTTAAAAACGGTAGCAATTTTATAAAGTAAGTTATCTAGCACTGTTAATACTAATAAAGGAATTGTGTAAAGTTCTTAATGTTGCAAAACACATCAAATGACATACGCGCTCTACTTGTCTATTATCTTTCATTGTATCAATATTTATTAAAATCCTATTCCAAAATGAGCCAAGATTAGAGTAATAGCCACCCCCCGAAAACACTGTCTTTTTGGATGTGAATTTCTGTAGTGTGTTTGTATTCTGCTTCATAGAAACCACTTCCAAGCTGCTTTCTCATGATTATTTCATTCTCTTTGGGATGTTAATGTCTTCATTTTAAAAATGAGAAACTTGACTTGATGTCCTAAAATCGGTGAACCTTGGACAAAATTTCTGAGTAATAGGATGCATCTATAACTAAAACTTTTTATGATACTATGCTGATTTCCACATTTAACTCAATTCTGTGTCTGTATATTTCTCAATTTTTATCTTCTATAGCTAACCTTCAATATATTGGTCAGGCAATAATATGATTGCCCTCGGCCAACAGCACTTTCAGTGGCAGCAATCTCCCTCCATCCCCGGGTCCTGTGGCCATAGCTGGGAGCACTTTTGATTGTCACGAGCAGGGAGGTATTTCTGCTGTCTGGTCAGCAGAGGCCAGCAGTGCCACTAAACATCCTCCAACACAGAATGTCTCAACAAAGAATTGTCTAATCTGAATTGTCAGTAGTGCCAAATTGGAACAGTTCTGCTGTAGACCTGTTTCTACCCTCAAAATGTATAAAATACATATGCTTTGGATATGGCATATTTTTCCTTAAGTCACTTTTCTGAACACTGTTCTCCTGTCCTCTTTCCCATCCTTCTCCCTTCCCTTTTCCATACCTATGTGGTTACCCTGGGGCAGTCAGTCACTTATTACTGTGATTGTCTCTGTAGTTCTGGGATGGTTGGCACAGCTGAGCCACATTGCAGTATTTAGTTTAGGAATGCAAATAAACATTCAGAGCAGGTCCTACCTGGTGACAATGTAAAGTTTTATTATGTAAAGATTTGAAGCTATTTAGCAGACTATATGGGGTAAAAAGAAATACAAAGGAAAAAGCAATGAAAGTTTATCCCCCTAAAACCTAGGTTTAGATCCTCTCATAGAAACTGTTTTGTTTTCCAGAATATATTCCTTCATATCCGGACATGGTTAAAGAAACAGTATGTCCTCTTCAGTTCTATTTCCTAAATCTGTGTCCCAGGCATGATTTCTAGTTCTCCTAGAACCCAACACCCATTGTGTTTATTAAGCTTAGGTTTTTAAAATTTGTTTTTTATACAAGTTACCAGTTGATCCATTCACTAAGCATAAGCTTATTAGCATGAATGCCAGAGATGTCCAGGGAGAGCATCTTTGTTCTATTTCTATGACATGGAGTTCAAGTAAGTACTTCAGAGTGGCCTGGGTTAGTTTGGAGTGATGGATGAGGATTTCTTTCCTTAAAGTACTTTGTAGTCTACTCTGCACTATAAACTCTGACCACTGAGATTTTCCTGGTGTTATTGAAGTAATCTCTAGTTAAAGGCTCTGTTCTAGACTTATATGCAGGATATGACCAAGGCTAGAAAAAGAGATAATTCTAGTCCCTTCCTCATTATACTTTCAGTTTTGCAGGCATACATTTGCTAGTGAGGTCTAGTACTATTATGTGTGTAATCCTGTGATTACATTACCCAGTACTAGATAATGCTGCTGATTTGTCTATGCCCTAAACTTTTTTTGTGTCCTTTACATCTGTAAAGACTGTTTAATATTCTCAAATGATTGTGTGCTGTATACTCATCAGTCTATGCACATTGTCAGAATAGTATTTGTACAGAGTGATGGCAATGGGACTCTGAGATAATTAATGGGAAGGAGATAATACTGTGATATCATGATGACTTTTTGCTGGCCCTTGGTTTAGCTAAGGCCTTAAGAAGTATGTCAGTGAATATCGACTCAATGCTAGTCATCCAGTGCTATTATCAGGCTTCCATTGAGACAGGCATGGGTCAAGAATGTTATTCTTTAAAATTAAATAGAGAAGGTTTCTGGGTTTTCTGAGACCTCACATTCTCAAACAATGAACTGTAGAGCTTGATGATTACTACACTATGAGATAGAAAGTACAAGCAACCAGACACAGCAGGGGAGTGAGCCTGCTGGACAAGGAATGGTGACTCTAATGGAAGTAGAAACCACATTCTTTCAGGGCAACCACGAACCTTTTCTATATAATTCAACACAATGTTGCTGGGAAACCTTGTTTATTTGCTGGGAGTCACTGAATAGTATCTTTTCCTTTCCATCCATGGCACAAGCTCAGCATTAGGGCCAGCCAGATTGCTCAGCGAATTAAAGTGCCAGCAAGCAGGTACAGGGGCCGGGGGTTCAATTCCCAGGTCTGCTGTGCTGGCCCTGCCCCCGGGGTGCACTGAGATGGCAATTGAGAGTGGGCATGGTAGCACACACCTGAAATCCCAGCTCTTGAAAGACTGTAAACAGGCAGATCATTATGAGTCCAATCTAGTAGTGAGACTTCTATAGAAGTCTCTACCCAGAGACTATAGACCTTCCCCACCACCAAAAAAAATGGAGCTCATCATTGTCCTGAAAGAGGTGACTGTCAAAATTACATGCCCATTAACAGATTGGGAATACTGCTTCAGTCAGAGAAAAGGTAATCTTAATCAGCATGAAATAGAATATCTAAAAATATGTAACAGGGTTGGGGAGATGGCTCAGTGGAATAAGCACTTCCCTGGCAAGCACAAGGGCCTGAGTTCAATCCCTGGTTCTGCCAAAAAAAAAGGGGGGGCTGCCCCTTAGCTCAGTTCCGTAAGTGACTGCTTCAGCAAAGCAGTCAGGCCCAGGTTGCTGTGGTTCGATCCCCACAACTCAAGCCAGCCAAACCTGCCCTGAAGGCATTCAGAGCAAAATAAATAAATAAATAAAAATATGTAACATCTGAGAAGTATGGTCTTCTGCTTTTTAAGTATACTTGATAGACTCTTGTCAGTAGAGAAAACCATTATCACTAACCTGTCTCATATGAGTTGTAACAGAGCAGCATTGGTGACTGGCCTGCCCCACAGAGTACTGCTGGTGTGTGTGTGTGTGTGTGTGTGTGTGTGTGTGTGTGCATATACAGTTTTAAAAGACTTTGCTATATCTTCTGGCAATAATATACCAGTTTTGAGGAAGAGAACTTCAGAGCTACACAGCACAAAACACCCAGAGAGTCAATAAGAGTAATGATAACTAGGCCACTCCCTTCTACCCTTGCCTCCTGTTCTTAGAGAGGCTTCCTAGTAGACGTGTTCTTGCAAAATATTGCTTATAGACTGGAGTATTAGCTTTCCCTTTAAGAAACTATTCTAATACTGTGTAACAGTGTAACATGGTATTATTTCTAATATATTGGATTCCATAGTTAGGCTTTCCCACATAACTCCTTCACTATGAAGCACCACCTCTGCCTGGGCACTACCTTTGTAGCATTCTATGCCTGTGCATCAGGCACTCAGAAAATTTATATGAGGGAGTGAGCTGGACCTCTGTTAATGGACCTCTGCTAAATTTATTACTTGGTAAGTTCTGGACCTATGGTCCTTTTCAATTCAATTAGATGTTATACCTCTTTTGTTGCAGTAGGGTATGGTAATGTGGCAGTCTTTCATTTATTTTTGAACTGTCTTGGCAACTTATCCTAGATCTCTACCTAAAATTCTTTTTTTAAAAAAAATGTATTTGATACAGTGTCTCACTATATAGCTAAGACTTGTAGTGATCCTCCTATTTTTAGCCTCCCCAGCCCTGCACCACCATGCTCAGACTTGGTTGCTGACTCAGTGAACCCAGAAGTGGGGCCAGTGCCACATGTGGTGCTGGGATTGAACCTTGGTCCCTGTACTTACCTAAGCAGGTGCTTAGTCCTCTGAGTTATCTCACTGGCCCTCTACCTAAAATTCTTATTAAAGTTATAAGTTATTTTGGAGTACATACATCTTACTACCCTAGCATATTAGCCACAACTTGTTCCTCTTGGCAGGCCAGCATGACTCATTGATGTAAAAGATAAACATGAAGTTGTACAGAATTCCAGACAGTGCATAAGTCTTCTCAATATATTTTGACAAAAGGTAAGATGGTTAACACAGTTTTAGGCAGAAAGTATATCCCTTATATATGTTAAAACCCTCTTGACCAATTTGGGGGGGGGAGATCTGAAGCCTTATTAATTTGTGTAAGCAATAGTATATTATCTAGCATGGAAACTATGATTTTTCTTTTTTGATATTGTTAGAATCTACAGGCATTGTCCAGGTTCTATCTGGTTTCTGCAGGAACCCGCGGAGTCCATTAATCTCCAGGGTAAACTAAATATTGGTTTTAATTTTCTACTTTAGGTCAGTAGTATCTGAGGCTTGCAGTTGGTCCTCCTCTACAGCAGCCAAGGACCCAGTGTGGAAGTCACCCTGCAAGCATCTTCACCACAAGAATACATTCATGGCCATTTAGCATGCCAGCAGAACAAGTAGATTGACAGCAAGCTAGTCTTTGACTAGTATCCTTTTATATGACTGCAGGTGACCAACTCTAATAGAGGCCTATGATGATATTTTGGTTTTCTACATATTAATGTCAACTTAGATCCTGTACTCAGTAGCCTTCAAACTATGGGGACATTTCTGTTTTAAATATCTTTTCATTCAAGTAAACATCATAAATCCCTCTGGAAAAGGAATAGGCAAACCCTTAAAGTATGTACTTATGAGTATATACTAGTGGGGACACAGGCACCTCTTTGGTCAGTGGGACTGAAAACTGGTTCCAGTCCAGTAACTGAGAAAGCAATAATGGTTTCTTCTTTTTTCTCTACCACTACTAAAACTAACTGCCATTTCAGATCCTCCTCAAGGCAATGTCAAAGCTAAGTTATGAGTGCCAGAGTTTTATTGGTTGATGCCAATAAAAACTGAGGCATCAAAGAGCACAGTATGGGAAACGGGAGAGAATAACTTTACAGTGGAGAAAACTGACAGACACTACACCAGCCAGGTGATAAATGTCAATACCCACAGTAGTATGTCAGGTACATAAGCATTCTTGATCTGTTACGATAAAAACAGCACTTTACCTCTGTGATGTTCTTCCCAAGAATATATAATCCCAGTCTAACCAGGAAAAAATCATCAAACAAACTTCTAGGGGATTTAACAAAATATTAAGCAGTATTCAAAGCTGTCAAGAACATCAAAAACAAAGTCTGAGAGAACATCACCAATAGGAATCTAAGTGCTTCTGCAATTGCTGAACTTATATCCTTAATAGGATCCTGGAACAGACAAGAATTTTAGGTAAAAACTAAAAAAATGTGAATAAAGTAGGAGCTTTATTTCATCATACCGGTATTCATACACTAATTGTGAAAAATATCAATCTAGACATTAGTAACAAGGGAAAATAGATATGAGTTGTATGGAAATTTAATAGTGTTTATGTAGTTTTTCATTAAATGTAAATATGTCCTAAAATAGGTAAGTATTTTTTGTTGTTGTTTTGTTTGGTTTGGTTTTTTGGTGGAACCAGGGATTGAACTCAGACCCTTGCGCTTGCCAGGGAAGCACTATCTACTGAGCCATTTCTCCAGCCCCCTAAAATAGGTAAGTTTTATAAGAAAATAAAAAATATATTTTGTTATTGTCTCAGTTACTTTTTCCTCATTGCTCAGACAAATATCTGACACTCAAAATGAAAGAAGGAAAGGTTTGTTTAGCTCACAGTGGGGGCTTCAGTCCATACTTGGCTCGCTCCAGGGCAGAAGGCAGCAGTTCATGAGGAAGGAGCAGCCGTTGCAGCATCTGCCAAGCCTCTCTCCCTTCCTTGCACACTGAACGTGAAGACCGGAGCTCCACTCCGAAGGTGGGAGCTGCCCTGAATCTGCATGCTGCACAGACACAGAGGTGCAGTGAAGATGGGAGCTCCTCCAAGGAAGTGGGGCACACAGAAGCCTTCCTCAACCCCTGTATGTACCCTTTCTGCGCTGAGCCTCTCTAGGGTGGTCCCTCCCTGCCCTAGGACGGGCCCCACACCCCAGGGCATGGAATGGCCAAGAGGATCCAGCCATGCTATGACATCTCAAGTTGACAGTGCATCAGCCACCACAGTTGTACGTGAAAATTACATGAAATTCAAATTGCAGTGGTCCCTAAGTAAAGTTTTATGCGCGCGCGCACACACACACACACACACACACACACACACACACCAATGATAAGGGATAGAGGAAGCCCAGAGTAGGTAATAAACACTCCTGATTACAAAGCATCTCTAGTCTCAGGTTACAAAGCAGCTGTGAAGAAATCGCAGCGCGCTCACAGAAGGGGGAGCTGTAGCACATGGTCCTTCACAGAGATCGTTCATGTTCAGAGTGTGTCAGCCCAAAACAGCTTAGTACAGCCCTCCTGTTGGATGGAACCCCCTGGAAGCGTGGCCGTGCCTGCAGTGCTGCAGCAGATTCCTGAGGTGCTGCACCTGGGGACTGTCACCTACTCACACTCCTTGAAGTAAGTCCTTTGGAAAGGACAGCTGTAAGGGATGCACATGCACCTCTCATAAAGGCAAGTACTGATTCTGAAATCATAGAACCTGTAAACCAGAAAGCCATTTTCCTGGAGCCAACAGTGCCCCCCCGCATAAGGTGATTTAACCTTTCAGGCTTGTGGTGGCTATACAAATCTCTGTAATCAGGAAAGGAAAAAAAATGGAGCTTGGTTTATGGACAACAATAATTCATTGATAGAATTTTGTATCTGAGAGAACACCAGGTAACAGAACATTTCTAATTGGCAAAATGGTCACAGTTATATACAGTGGCTGACACTATCTGTTGATGAGAGAAACAGATAAGTAGTCATTTGTTCATGTAACGATTCAGCTTATTTACAAAATGTGTCAGTAGGACACAGTGAGCAAGTCATAAAATCATTTGGATTCTGGACTTAATGCTACTTTGATTACGATTTCAGCAATCTGTGGTCTTTTATACACATGTAATGGCTACAGTTTCACCCACAGAGTTGGTAGGATGCATCAGCCCTTTCTTTTAATACCAAGGCAGGTCTGAGGGTGTGTGCTTCTGATGTAGAAGAAGGAAATTCCCAATCTTCTAGATATCTGGGATGAGTTTGCACTCTCTGAAGTTAAAGAATAAATCTTAGGAACAATGGAGGTTAACAGCAGAATGTATTTACTGGGGGAAAGAAAGCTCCCATCCAAGAGAGACAGAAGGGGTCCTCGTGGGTTGGCCTTTTCTAGGGATTCTTTTTTTTTTTTTTTTGTGGAAGCGGGGATTGAACTCAGGACCTCATGCTTGCCAGGGAAGTGCTTATTTCACGGAGCTATCTCTCTGGCCCTTCAAGGGATTTTTATAGAGCAAATTCATGATATGAGGTGGATCCAAGGTGGGAAATGAGGGAATCTGTGAGGCAAGCATGAGGGGAGATGAAACTATGGTTAACCAATAAGATCACAAGCGTTATTGCTCAGGTAAAGTGGATTAAATCTGGATCAAATGAAGAAGCAAGTCATGCAGCAAGAAGGCATAAATACAGAACTGGGGCTGTTCCTGTAGGGGCTTGGGTTAGTGGCTCTTACTGGCTTTCTCAAGCTTGTGATACCTATTCAGAATATCAATACCTGATTTTTATCCTTAGGAAGTATGTGGATGCATTTATTTTCTCTTTTGTCTTGAGGTCTGCCCCTCAGGGAGGTATTGATTCCCCCACAGTTGCAAGGTGTTATGGTTTGTATATAGTTGTTCCCCCAAAGCCTCATGCAGTCTTGGGGCAGCTTTTGGACTTTGTGATTGATTATTGTGGGTGTGGATGCTGCAGGTGTACTGGGGCAGGTAATTTGCATTTCAATGTAAGGAGGAAAGAGAAGTTAGCTGCTTGAACTGCTGCTACTCCTTTTGCTCTTGCTCTTTGCCACCACCCTGAAAGGTGGTTCTCTGCCATGTGCCACTCTGCCTTGGAGCCAGCTGAATACGGATTGAAACCTCCAGTTACTGTGAGCTAAATAAACCATTCCTTCCTTCATTTTGAGTGTCGGGTATATGTCCCAGCAACAAGTAAAAAGTAACTGAGACAGAATTTGGTACCGCCAGAGTGGGGTCATTGCTGTGGCTATGCCTGACAATGTGGATTACAAACTTTTTGGAATGGTTTATGGGAAGAAATAGGAAAGGTCCAGAGATGTCACCTACAAACGCACTGAAACAGCTTTGGCCTTTCTGTTTGGGAGCTTCTGGTCAGAACTCAGACCAGAATGCTGATAGGAAGCCTGGCTGTAAGGACCAGGCTGAGGAGGTTTCTGCTGGGAAGAGGGAAAGCATTGGTTGTTGGACTGTGGATGATTTGTGTTATGGCTTGGCATAAGGTTTGTCTGCATTTTGCTCCTGTCCAGAGACTTTGCCTGAGACTAAAATTAAGCACAGTGGACTAGTTAATCTTGAAAAGGAAATTTCAAAGCAGCCAAATATTGGGGCAGTGGCATGATTGTTTTTGGGAGCTTTTAGCCAGATTTATGTTAAGAATGAAGAGCAAAGAGATGAAAAGGATGATTTAAAATGTGAGTTTAGCCAGAATGGAAGCACCAGGAAAGCTGTGGACTGCAAAGATAGAACTGAGAGGATCTCCATTGCCAAGAAGAAATAAGAAAATGGACAGGATGGCCTGAGGGCATCACACGAGGCGGCAGGTCTCCACCTTTTGCAGCCTCAGAATTGCAAAGGTCAGGGACTTTGCCTTGAGGGGAAAGCAACATAGCCCCCTGTTCCAGAATGGCCACAGCAGCCACACCAGGTTCCAGAATGGTGCCAGCATGGAGAAATTATTCCTCAGAATCAGGGTCAGAGTGCTCAGTAATCCAGGCACTCAAGACCTACAGCCAAGAGAGAAGGAAGCCTGGCTACTGCTCCAGCTGGCAGCAGCCCTTGGCAACACCCACATGGCTTTGGTTTTAGGCTCATTCAGAATGTAGGAGTTCAGAGGTTCACAAGGCTTCCACCTCAATTTCAGAAGAAGGCCTGGGAGGCGAGGCAGTGTGCCCTTGAGAGGGCAGTGTGTGAAGCTGTGAGAGAGAAGCCTATTGAGTGGAAACCTCAGAAGTCTGACAAAGCCAGGAATGTGGATGGTCTAAGGAAAACTGCAAAAAGTGAACAAAGGAGGCCTGAGAGAAAAGCCGTAGGAGCTACCCACAGGAGTGCCATAGGGGTGCAGCCACCTAAGGATTTTGAAGCACACGACTCATTACAGGGTGTTTTGGACAGTCCACAGGGAACAACAGGACTTAACTTTTGTCCTTCTGGACTTTGGCCTTGTTTTGGTCCCAATTGTTTGTATCCTGCTGTGTATACCTTTGGAATGGCAATGCTTATCTTGTTTGTGCCTTTAAAATATTGGAAGTGTTTAAATTTTCATTTGTAGAGGGGCTCACAGCTAAGAGTTTGCCTTAGATCTTGGAAACTTAGGATTTAGACTTTTCAATGTTGCTGAAACTGTTAGGACTTTGGCAACTCTTAGAGATGTCTTTTGCATAAACGGATGTACCTAAGTCTTTGGAGGGCCAGGGGTAACATGGTGGTTCTAAAGTTATACAGTGTTCAAGTTGTGAAATGTTTAAGCATGTCCATGTACCTGGAAATTGACTTTAAAAAGTATACGTCTAGTTGCCAAGTTGACAAAGGGTGGATTGTTTTAGTTGATATATTGTGTCAACTTGGCTGAATCAGCTCCAGCAGTTCACAGCATGGGGGCCCAGCACTGCAGGTGGGCAGAGTCCAACCTGGGGCACTATTGGGCTAGCACTGGGGTGCAATTGGTTCAACCCTAGAGCCGTGGGCTGCCCCAGAGTGACTCAGCACAAAAAGTATATATAAAGGAATTGAGGAAAGTTTCCTGGGCCCTGCCCCACTTCTGCGGAGAAGTCTGTCTTTGAAGAAGCTTGATCTTCCCACCACTTTGAAGGAGCTACGATCGAAGGGAGAGCCTTGGTGGATTCTGCAGCTGCTGCTCCTCCTCTGCTCTTCATTGTTTTCTGCCACATAAACTACTGCCATTTGCCTTGGAGCCAGTAGAATATGGACTGAACCCTTCAGTGACTGTGAGCTAAATAAACATTTCCTTCCTTCATTTTGAGTGTCAGGTATTTGTCCAGCAATGAGCAAAAAAGTAAGTAAGACACAAGGTATCTCTCTCTTACATACTGACTCCTTTGAGGGAGCAGCCTATTTGACTGCCTATGATATTTTATCTAACTTTTTGCCTACAACATTTCTGTGTGTGTGTGTGTGTGTGTGTGTGTGTGTGTATGTATGTGTGTGTGTGTATGATGCAGTTCCACAGGCAACATATGTATTAAATGTTTTAAATGTAGGCTGCCAACAAGCAGAGAAAAGAGTTCGGTCATACTGATATAGGGACGTGAAATTCCCAACCTGGCCTGGATGAGTTCGTGTTCTCTAAAACTGAAGAATGAATTTTAGGAACAAATGGAGGTTGAGGGCAAAACTTCACTGGAAAGGAAAGCTTCTGTCAGAGAGGGACAGAAGAGGGACCTGAGCGGGTTGCTCAGGAAGCTGCCTCTTCCAGGTTACCTTTATAGGGCAAAACCATGTGGGGCTGAGGTAGAGACAAAGGGGTTTCACTTAGGCAGATGCAGGGTGGGACTAAACTATCCTCAACAAATAGGATTACAAGCACTGTTTGCTCAAGTAAAATTGATTAGGCCCAGGACCAAATGGAGTAGCAAGTCACGTAGCAAGCAGGCATGAATGTAAAACAGGACCTTATTGGGAGGCCTTCAAACAATGATTCTTCCTGAGTAATGATCAATCCCGGATGCCAGTCTTTAGGTTTGATTTATAGCAGGGGCCTCCAACCTTCCCACAGTTGTAAAGCACCTGGCTGTTGTTATTTCCTTAGAGGGCTTGACCCTGTCTGACTGCCTACAATTTTCTATCTAACTCAGACTGCCTGCAATAATACCATATGTGCTTCCTCACTATTTTAAGTATTCCTTCAGGTTATCTTCTCTGACCTGGGATGCCAACAGGTCAAGAAAAGATGCAGATGAAAAAAGATAGGTGCAGGCCAGGAGAATGGCTCAGTAGAATAAGCACTTCCTTGGCAAGTACAAGGGCCTGAATTCCAGGACATATGAGAACTTGTACTGTAATGTCATGTAACTTGGCAGTGTCCCAAATTTTCTGATCAAGGAGATTATGCAGCCAAAGAGGAAAGTGATCGATGATGTAGAGTGTGCCTAAGGAGAGTCACATGGAGAGAAAATATTCTCTCAGGCTTTCACAGAGAGCACATTGGCCAAGCAATGGCCGTGACTCATCCACATGGCTGACACTGACAAAGGATCTACTGAGGTACAGGATTTCAGGATAAATCCTGAGGGAATTTCACTGACCTTATCAGACCCAAAAGCTACAACTCTCATTGCATAGATCCTGCTTTACCTTGGTCTTAACCATCCAGCAGAAAAGTATAAAAATGAAGTATAAGAAGTAAAGTTGTGGTGTTATGTTGAGCTGTAGGGGACTCAGGTCAACAATTTCTGACATTGCCAGTCAAACGGAAGACCCAATACTATTATGGACTACTGAACTCTTTTAAAATATTTTGCTGAGTTTACACACCTATAATATTTAAATGATGGAACTTAACAAAAAAAGGGGGAATACAGATGAATGTCCATTTTGTATCTGTGTATTCAAAGTGGTTAGGATAGATATATAGTTACATTCTCTTAATGAATAGAGGGATTTGTTCTAATGGTGTTTGTAAATAGGATATCAAGTCCGCATCTTGTACAGCAGTTAACCACTAGGAAGAATGTATGCAATGTGTTAATTATTGAAACTGTCCTAGTGGTTTGATTTGAAACTGTCTCATTGCTACTTGTTTCTCAATAAAATTATGGAAAAAAAATCCACACACACAAAAAAAACAAGGGCCTGAGTTCAATCCCTGGCTCTGAAAAAAAAAAAAAAGATAAGTGCTTTTAAAAAATAAAAATTAAAAAATATATTCAAAAAAGAAAAACACAAGTGGTGGAAGAAAAAGACCACTTTATTCAGTACTTTTTTATTTTATTTTATTTTTTTTTTGGCAGAACCGGGGATTGAACTCAGATCCTTGCGTTTGCCAGTCAAGCGCTTATCCTACTGAGCCATCTCCCTGGCCCCCTTGGTATTTTATAGAACAGTGCAGAGTAGAAGTGCTGAGGAGGACTTGTACAGCCCCACATTAAGTCTTAATCTTTTAGTGAGTCTGTCTCTCCTCTGTGAATGTGACAACAGCTTCTCAGTTCCTCCTACTTTATGTAAGACAGGTGGCTAGAGTTGGCTGCAATTGGGTGTTTTCCTTCTCTCCTGTCAGCAGGGCTTGGATAAAACTGCAGGAGTTCAGGCTTTGTTAGCGAAGTTTCTGCTGAGGTTTGTCCTTGTTAAATTTAGAGTGCTCTAGAGCATTTCAAAGTAGTTGCTGTGCTTCTCTCCCCACCAAAAAGCACAAGAGGATTTTCCTCAAATATTGACTATGTAGGCCTGCCTTGTAGAGCTCCCAGAGGTGAAGCTCAGAAACACAGAAGTACTGCCCCTGACTGGTTTCACCCTCGAGGTCTAAACTCCCAGATTCTACATGAGCTTCCAGCAATTCACCAAGGACCTTCAGGTTACCCACCTGCCAAGTCCTCGGCAGTGTCTGTTCTGGCCTCTGCTTGGCAAGTGGTGAGGTGTTTATTTAGGGTGCAGCTTACCCTGTGCCCTTAGTTCTTTTGCAGATACAAAAACAGCTGCAGATTTTTCATTTTGCTCAGCTTTTGTACTTGTTAGGAGACAGTACTGACTTGTAAGCTCCTTACATTAGAAACCATAAGCCAGAAATCTTCCTACTAATATTAGGATTGTTGTCATTGGTATTGTATTTAATCTATAGCTTATATAGTGAAAATTGACATTTCTTAATGCAGTTTTTCAGTTTAGGATATTGACTTCATATCTGCTCAGTGCCACCCAGTGCTGTGTGTGTGCATGTGTGTATTGCTAGGGATAAAACCTAAAACCTGAGCATGCTGGGCAAACATCTACTGCTTTGGCCTAAGATTTTAATGCTTCTTGTAATCAAAAATTGCAAGGAATCCTTGTTGAGCCTACCTACATTGAGGCAAGAAGAGTGGTAATTCATTTTTATTAAAATTGATCAAGTAGGAGGCTGCATCTGGCTCCTGCTCCCACAGCCACTGCAGTACACTGAGCTCCATAGAGACAGTACCAGGGCAAGTGAGAGCCAGCTAGGCACTGAGCGACTCTGCACCTTGCTGAGGAAAACAAGTAAACGTGGGCAAAGGAGAGCCAAAGAAGCCAAGAGGCAAGATGTCATCATATGTGTTCTTTGTGCAAACTTGCCAAGAGGAGCACAAGAAGAAGCACCCAGATGCTTCCATTAACTTCACAGAGTTTTCTAAAAAGTTCTCAGAGAGGTGGAAGACCACATCTGCTAAAGAGAAAGGAAAATTTGAAAACATGGCAAAAGTGTTTAAAAGTATATAAGGCTCGTTATAAAAGAGAAACGAAAACTTACATTCCTGCCAAGGGAAAAACAAAAAAGAAATTCAAGGATCCTAATGTACCCAAGAGGCCTCCTTTGGTCTTTTTCTTGTTCTGTTCTGAGTATCACCCAAAAATCAAAGGAGAATATCCTGGCCTCTCCATTGGTGATGTCGCAAAGACACCTGGAGAAATGTGGAATAATACTGCAGCAGATGACAAGCAGCCATACAAGAAGGCTGTTAAGCTGAAGGAAAAGTATGAAAAGGACATCGCTGCCTACCAGGCTAAAGGAAAACCTGATGCAGCGAAAAATGGAGTCATGAAGGCTGAAAAAAGCAAGAAAAAGAAGGAAGAGGAAGGGGATGAGAAAGATGAGGATGAAGAGGAAGAAGAAGTGAAGAGGATGAGGAGGATGAAGAGGATGATGATGAATAAGTTGGTTCTAGCGTAGTTTTTTTGTCTTAAAGCATTTAACCCCCTGTACAAAACTCACTCCTTTTGAATAAAAAAAAAAATGAAATGTAAGGCTGTGTAAGATTTGTTTTTAAAAATGTACAGTGTCTTTTTTTTTTTTTTTTTTT
>NW_004524580.1:2571820-2577333 GCF_000260255.1 Octodon degus
CAGTGTCTTTTTTTTTGTATAGTTAGCACACTACTGAATGTGTCTTTAGATAGCCCTGTCCTGGTGGTATTTTCAATAGTCACTAACCTTGCCTGGTTCAGTATGGGATTGTAATTGGCATGGAAACTTAAAGCAGGTTCTTGTTGGTGCCCAGCACAAATTAGTCATATATGGGGATGGTAGTTTTTCATGTTCAGTTGTCTCTGATGCAGCTTATATGAAATAACTGTTGTTCTGTTAACTGAAAACACTCTGTAATTGCAAAAACAAAGTTGCAGCTGTTTTGTTGACATTCTGAATGTTTCTAAGTAAATACAAATTTTTGTACTAGTATTGTCCTTTTCATAGGTCTAAAACTTCTTGAAAGGAAGCTAGTCTTTCACTTTTGCCCATTTTGAATCACATGAATTATTAGTTTTTATCTTTTCATATAGTTAGTGGATGCCAAGCTTCTGTCTACACACCCTGCATATCGTGATAGGAGTAATAAAAGTCAAATTGAGAACATTTTCATCCATAAAACTCCAAAATCTCAGTTATTGATAAAGAAAATTCACACAGCCCTTTGCAAAGAGTAATTCTGTTCATAGATAGCATGAGGCTATTAGAATCAAGCCATCTGAAAGTCCGTCCATGAAGGACTAATAGAAAAAAAAATACATTCTGATCTTTACATGAGGACTCTTAACTCCTATTACCATGTTATGGCAGTTATATTGTGCAGTTCTGCATTAAAGGAGGCCTGAGAATGTATCCCCAAAGGCATGAGCTTCAAATACAGGACTCCAATTTTTGGTTAGCTTTCACAGTGAAGGCAGTGAAAGTGCTGGCTTTATATGTCTTTACCCATTTATCTAAATATGGGCTGCTCAGGAAACTTGACTCGTAAAAGTTTTAAAGTTAGGCCACAAATTAGAAAATGATAGATTTTCTATATTGAGGTCTCCTGTTTATAGATAGAAAAAAACACATCTTAAGTATGAATTACCCAATTTATTTGAATTTTTCTTTAGAAAACTTATTGGAGTCATGTTTATCTGCTTAGCAGTTTAAGGAAAAATTTGGTAAATTTGTGGGCTTTGAGCTTATCACTCTTTAGGTGCCAGTGCTTTAAAATAGGGTTCTCATGATTTTATATGCTTTTGTGACATAATTTTGGAGTGCTGTTTTGTTACATAATTTTGATACAGGGAGAAAAACTGATCTCAGGTGGGTGACCACCAAATCATATAGGAAAGCTCCAGATAACATGGGGAAAAATGATCTCCCAACCTGACCTGCATGAGTTTGTGTTCTATAAAACTGAAGAATGAATTTTAGGAACAAATGGAGGTTATAAGCAGAATGTACTTATTGAGGGAAAGAAAGCTCCTGTCCGAGAGAGGGACAGGAGGGGGGCCTGAGCAGGTTGTTCCCTGGAAGCTGTCTCTACTAGGGACTTTTATAGTGTAAAACCATGTGGGGCTAAGGTGGAGAAAGGGGAACTCTTTTAGGTGGATGTGGGGTGGGACAAAACTATGGTCAACCAATGAGATTACAAGTACCATTGCCCAGATAAAATTGATTAAGTCCAGGACCAAATGGGGAAGGGAGTCATGTAGCAAGGGGGCATGAATATAAAACAGGACCTTATCTGGTAGCCATCATATAAGGATTCTTTCTGGCTTTCTTGGGGTAATGATCAATCTGGGATGCTAATCTTTAGGGAGGTTAGCATTTGTTTGCTCTTTAGTCTTTAGGTCTGGCTTACAGCGGTAGCATCTGTCCCTCCCACAGTTGTAAGGTATCTTGTCTTTTGTGCTGTCTCCTTTGAGGGCCTGACACTGTCTGACCACCTATAATATTGTTATGGGTCACTCAGAATAGAAACCAGATCAGCCAGATTGAAATTTGGAAAGCTGTTTATTACTGAGCTCAGGGCCCCCAGTTAGCTCTCACTCAGGAGAGGACTAAAAGACAGCTAGCCCAGGAAGCAGGGTGGGGGGGATTTAAAACCTGGAACCACATTCCATTTGGTAAACAAATTCATTGTATGACACACAATAATGTTTTCCGGATCATTGTGACCACTACTCAAACTAAATTTCCTGGGACTTTCTTTTACTTTTTGGTTATCTTGCACCTGAGTACCTGCAGGCAGCCTTGCATAGCCTGAGGTCACAAGAAGTTAAAGCCCATTTAATTTCCTTTTCAAGTCAACTCTGTAAGCTAACTTTGTTAGCAGGAATTACTGAGGGATACAGGAATTTTATTTTAGCAAACAGCAGGAAACAGCCACTAGTTACTAAACAACTTAGAACAGTGGTGAGTATACATTTTTACACAACAGAAAACATAAGATTGACATTTATAATCAAAAATGTGAGTCAACCCATTAAAAATATTTCTGTCTAATTTGGCTGCCTGCAACAATTTTACCTTGAAAAAAAAAATTTACCTTGGATTCTTTCCATTTGAATTTGTTTATGTAATTTCAGAAGGAATACTGAACATCTGAGTCCTGGATGATACTAATAAACTAATTGCAGAGGTCTTAAATATCAAATAAAATAAAATAGATCAAGTAAAAAAAGAAACCAAAACCTATTAATACCGATTAAGAAAAAAGAAAACAAGAATTACCAAAATCGGAAATAAAATGGGGATTTTACCATCTTACCAGACATCCTAGAGAAATTAGAGTAAGTGAATATAACAAATGACTTCATCAGTAGATCTAACAATGTAGGTGAAATGTACATATTCTTCAACCAACATTATATTATAGACAGCTAAATTAAATGGAAATACTGATCAGATAGGACGAGGCTCTCAATGCAGCCAGTGCACAAGATGAGAGACCCCACAAATGTGGGGGAGACAGGCACCTCAACTGTGGAGGAGACAGACCTCAAGACAAAAGACAAAACAAAGGCACCCACATACTTTCCTAAGGATAAACATCAGGGATTGACATTCGAAGTAGGCATCATCACCTAAAGAAAGCCAGGAAGAGCCCCTAATCCAACCCTCTACAAGAAAAGCCCTTCTTCTATATTTATGCCTACTGGCTGCATGACTTGCTTCTTTGTTTGATCCCAATTCAATCAATTTTCCCTGAGCAATTATGCTCATACTCTCATTGGTTGGCCATAGTTTTGTCTCACCTCATGCTTGCTTTGAAATTTCCCATTTTCCCATGTTGGATCCACCTCGCATCATGGGATTTGCTCTATTAAGATTCCTGAAAAAGACAGGATTCATGGTAACTAACTTGGGTCCCCTTCTGTCTTCTCTTTCTTGGACAGCTTTCTTTCTCCCTAATAAATATATTCTGCTCTCAAACTCTGTTGTTCCTAAAATTCATTCCTTGATTTTAGAGAACACAAACTCATCTCAGGTATCTAGCAGCTTGGGAGTTTCTTTCTGCTATATCAATTAGAATAAAGAAAAATATCTGAGTAGTCTTCAGGATTTCTGAAGGTTCAGAAGCTTTAAGCTAATGAGATAGCCACAGTTACAAAGCTACTCAAAAAAAACATAAGACTTCTGGGACAGAGACACAGAATCACATTTTACTTATATTAAAGGTACATGTTAAAATTTTTTTAAAAAATTTGTTTTTAAATTTTACTTCTATTAAAATATACATTTCAGTTTTTTTTTTTTTTTAAGTTCAGTAATTTTAAAAAGTTTTCTCTGGAGCCATAGATGCAGGACATGTTTTAAGAGATACTTTAGTCAAAAAGCCACAAGAAAAAAAATTGAGAATTACTGTTCCACAAAAGCAGATATATATGGGCTACTGGACTCTTTTAGAATATTTTGCTGAGTTTACACACCTATAATATTCAACAACGGAACTTAAAAAAATTGGGGTATAACTATGAA
Organism: Octodon degus; assembly: GCF_000260255.1. Lineage (NCBI taxonomy): Eukaryota > Metazoa > Chordata > Mammalia > Rodentia > Octodontidae > Octodon > Octodon degus. The sequence continues at coordinate 2,575,691 of NW_004524580.1, forward strand.
TGTCCATTTTGTATCTGTGTATTCAAAGTGGTTGGGATAGATATATAGTTGCATTCTCTTAATGAATAGAATGATTTTTTCTAATGGTGTTTGTAAGTAGGATCACAAGTCTGCATCTTATACAGCAATTAACCACTAAGAAGAATATATGCAGTGTATTATTTGTTGAAACTGTACTTTCAATTTGATTTGAAACTGTCTCATTGCTATATGTTTATCAATAAAACTTTGAAAAGAAAAAAAAAAGCAGATATAGGAGAAAGAAATTCCCAATCTGCTAGATGTCTGGTACAAGCTCATGTTCTCTAAAATCGAACAATGAATTTTAGGAACAATGGAGGTTAAGAGCAAACTATATTTATTGGAAGGAAAGAAAGCTTCTGTCTGAGAGTGAGACAGAAGGAGACCTGAGTGCCAAGGAACCTGCCTTTTCTAGGGATTTTCATACAGCAAAATCATGAGGTGGGACAGGTCCAAGGTGGGGAAAAAAAGGAAATCACAATGTGGGCATGAAGTGGGACAAAAGTATGCTCAACCAATAACATTACGAACATACCTGTTCAGGTAATATTGGTTAAATGAGGAGGCAAGTCACATAGTAACTGGGTAGAATACAAAACTAGAGCTCTTTCTGTAGGGTTTGGGTTAGTGGCTCTTCCTGGCTTCTGCAAGGTGATGATGCCTATTTAGAATGTCAGTCCCTGATGTTTTTGCATAGGAAGTTCATGGGTGCATCTGTCTTATCTTTTTTCTTGAGGCTGGCCCTCAGCAGATGTGCCTGTCTCCCCCACAGTGTCCCTGGCTCCTTGGAGAGCCCAGCCCTGACTGACTGCCTATAATATATTCATCTAACTTAACTGCCTATAATTACAGAAATCATGTTGTTGAAACCATTTTCTTTGGGTTGAGCAAGTTCAAAATAATTGACTTTTCAGGAGTAAGAAATTAAAAGTAGACAGCTAGTTGAATTATCTAAATATTAATCTAATACTGTTAGACTATATTGGCTACACTATGTCTATAACCATTCACAGATTGCATTTGTTCCTATAGCAAACACTCAGTATAAGATACTTATCAGGTTCAACTCATGAATAAATATAACACTATCATTTAAGCAGTCCATAAGGCAAGCATTAATCTATTCAGTTTGTTTTTATACATTTATTTACAACAAACACATATCTTGTTTGAATTTATGATTCTTAAAATGTAGCCATCAAAGATATCTTCAGATATTTGGGGTAAGAAATAGGAAACAAATTCAAAATAAAATGTGGGAGATATTCAAATGGAATTTCCTTTGAAATAGGAAAAGTAAAAATTTGTAAATTGAGTCATGTTTCTCATTTTAATACATGTTTTCTGAAATTTTGAAATATGATACAAAAACAGACAAATATGTGTTCTCAGAGGGAGTTAGCATGATATTTAGAAAAACAGAACAGAATATTCTATTCCACATTTGACTTTCAAAGTGAAAAAAAAAAAGTTGTTAAGAATAATTTAGTAGGGCCAGTCAGAGAGCTCAGCAGACTGAAGTGCATGCTTAGGCAGGCGCAGAGACCAGGGTTCGATCACGTGCATGCTGTGCTGGCCCACCCCCAGGTTGTGCTGAGACCGTGATTAAGACAGGGCATAGT
>NW_004524580.1:2577860-2580544 GCF_000260255.1 Octodon degus
TATTTTTTAAATTTTTTTCTTCATATTCTGTAGGGACTTAAATTTTAACATATCAATCCTTGATGGAAAATAACTGTTCCATGTTATGTCTAAGATGTTTGATATTCAGACAGATAGGTTAAGTTCAACTGCCTAGGTTGTAGGGTAATAATAATAAGATTATGTTCTGGAGGGTTAACAACTTAAGTTTGCAGACCAAAAATTAGAAAAGAAGATCAGAAAGGACAGCCAACATTTTGGCCCTAGCCTTTCAAGGTCAGTGAGAACTCAGGACACAGGAGAACCTGTACTGTAACATCCTGTAGCTCAGATGTGTCCCAAATTTTCTGATCAAGAAGATTATGGGGCCACAGAGCAAAGCGAATGATGATGTTGAGTGTGTCTAAGAGAGTCACAAAGTGAGAAAACATTCTCTCAGACTTTCACAGAGAACAAATCGGTCAAGCAATGGCCATGACTCATCCACATGGCTGACACTGACAAAGGATCTACAAACTGCGGTACAGGGTTTCAGGGTAAATTCTGAGGGCATTTGACTGACCTTGTCAGATACAAAAGTTTCATTTCTTGTTATATAGGTCTTGCTTTATCTTGGTCTTAACCGTCCTGCAGAAAAGTATAAAAATGAAGTATAAAACGTAAAGTCATATTAATATGCTGAGCTGTAAAAGGTTCAAGTCAACAACTTCTGACATTGCCAGTCCTACAGATAACCCACTACTATTATGGACTACTGGACTATATTTGAATATTTTCCTGAATTCACACATCTACAATATTTAAATGACAATGGAATACCTATCTCTGACAAAATTAAACAAAAAAGGGAATACAAATGAAGGACCATTTTGTATCTGTATAATCAAAATAGGATAGAAATACAGCTACTTTCTGTTAATTCAATGAATTAAAAATTTTGTACTAATAGTGTTTATGGACAGGATATCATGTCTGCATCTTGTACTATAATAACCTCTAAGAAGACAATAATATGCAGTGTACTGATTATTGAAACTGTCCTACTAATCAGTTTTGAAATTGTCTCATTGCTATTTGTCTCTCAATAAAATTATTTAAAAAACAAACAACCCTATTTCCCACCATCATTCCTACGCCCTCAACCAATGGCATAGCTGGGAGGTGTGTTGACCACCCCAAGCAGAATATTTTGGGGTGGCATTATGGTGACTGAAATTATATTGTAATAATTTACTCCATTTTAACACTGGAGAGATTTGCTCACATTCAAATATAAATGTTATATCTGAAATTTGTTATGCCGATAAAATATCATCTCATTTTTTATTGAATATACTCTTTGCAACATTTGTGACGTGTAAAGAATTCTTTTTTAAAATATCACTTTTAATATGGTTATTAGTATTTCCTTTACTCATATCAGCTATTATTATGTTACTGTGGATAATAATAAATTATAATAATTTATAGTCCTTTTGAACTACATTTGATGTTAAGCTATGGCTTCCTATGTGTGTTTGAATGTTGCACCACTTCCAGCCATGTAACTGCTTACACATAAACTGTAGTGGATGGTTTGTCCATCGTTGCATTGAAGGACCACTCTGTTGGCATGAACCCTGTTGGCCGCATCACTGCCCCTGAGCCCTTTCTAATGTCTGCTTTCACTGATCTACTTTCAGGTGAACATTTTTAGTTTCTATATCTAAAAGACATGTGGTAGTAGTCTTTCTGTCTATTTTTCTTTCTTTCACTTAATATGTGCTCCTCCGGTTCCATCTAGTTTACTGCACATGACAGAATTTCATTCTTTTTTTATAGCTTAAGAATGCTTGTTGGGGCTGGTGAGATGGCTCAGTGGTCTAAAGCACCTACTTAGAACAAGCTTAGCAAAGCACAGCGACTGCGGTTCAATCCCCCAGCACCACATGCCAGCCAGCCCCACCCCCTGGTGGGCTGAGCTGCCCCCCCCACACACACACACAAATAAATAAAATTTTTAAAAAAAAAGAATACTTGTTTATAGATACTACTCAATATTTAAATGATTTTTATTGATACTACTATTCTAAATTTCTGTGTAAAAATATGCAATTGTTTATTCCTATTTTAAAAATATTTTTTATTTTTTAAATTTTTTTCTTCATATTATGTAGGGGCTTAAAGTTTAACATATCAATACTTGATGGACCAATTTGGTTTGAAAAAATAAATAAATAAAAAATAAATGCAAAAAATAAATAAATAAAAGACAAAAAAAAAATACTTGATGGAAAATATCTGTTTGGTTGTTTATAGACACTACTATTGATCCAGTATGTTGGTGGGCATTTAGGCTGATTCCCTACCACAACTGTTCTGAACACAGCTAAATAAACATGCACAGGCAGGTATCCCTTTGGCATGCTGATTGTATTTTCTTTGGCTATATCCAGAAATAGGACAGATGAGTCATGTAATACACATACAGAAATTTTTGCAAAAACTTCATACTGTTTTCCATATGTACTAATTTGTATTGGCATCTTTATAGGTTCCCTTTTCTCTGTGTTTTCATCATTTACTTCTTGTATTTTGTTGTAGCCATTCTGATTCAGAAATCATACCTCATTGCAGTTTTAATCTCCATTTCCCTGATGGCTAATGATATTGAACATCTCCTCATATATTTGTCAACAATTTGTATCTTCTTCTTCTTCTTCTTC
>NW_004524580.1:2580744-2581349 GCF_000260255.1 Octodon degus
TTTTTCTGGCAGAACTGGGGATTGAACTCAGACCCTTGTGCTTGCCAGGGAAGTGATTATTCTGCTGAGCCATCTCCCCGGCCCCTGTATTTTATTCTTTTTAAAAGTGTTTATTCAGATCATTTTCCCATTTTTAAGTTAGATTACTCAGTTTTGTTATTAAGTCATTTGAGTTTCAATTTTTCTGGATACTAACCCTCTCTCAGATACAGTTTAAAGTATTTTATGCTGTAGTTTTTCTCTTCATTTGGTTGTTTTCCTTTGCTGTAGAAGCATTTCCTTTGCAGAAGCATTTTAGTTTGATGTACTCCAATTTGTCAGTTCTAGCCTTTGTTTCATCTTCTTTTGGAATCCTACTCAAAAACATTGTCTGCACCAATCACAAACATTGTCTGTCTAGATCAGACTCATAGTGATCCTCCTGTTTTCAGTCTCCCCAGCACTGGGATTACAGGCATACACCCCCATGCCTGGACTCTGGCCAGTTCAGTGGGGCTGGCGCAGCATATGATGCCAGGTCCAAACTGTGGTTCCTGCACTTGCCTAAGCTTGCCTAAGCAGGCACTTAGTTCACTGAGCTATCTTGCCACATAATTTCATTTCTT
>NW_004524580.1:2581467-2593326 GCF_000260255.1 Octodon degus
TTTTTTTTTTTTTTTTTTTTGGTGGAACCGGGGATTGTATTCAGTCAGATTGAACTCAGTCCCTTAAGCTTGCCAGGGAAGCACTTACTCCACTGAGCCATCTCCTGGCCCCCGAAGTCTGCTTTTCCTCTACTATAGATACCTTTGAATGTGACTTAGCACTTTTGTGCTTTTTGTGTGTTTGTTTTTTGATTAATGACTTTAGGCACCATACACATCTTTTTGTGGTACCAAACTACTGGGACACTGTAGCAGGTCAGGCAAATGTGGTGTAGACAGTAGTGGGTGTGGAGTGTTTACATGGGGTGCTTCAACAAGGAGAGTAGTGGGCCCTGCTGGGTGGCAAAGGGGATTTCTGTAGGCACTGCTGGTGTTTAGAGCCTCTTGTCTTGGTAGCCCCGGCACTGGTGGAGATTGAAGTGTGTGTCAGGAGCGGCTTGTGCTGTCTTGTATCTGTCTAACTCCAACATAAGGATACTGTATTTTGTTATACAAGCTATCTTGATCAAACTGTGATCTGGTTGATCAAATGTGATAAGAACTTTGCTATAACCTTACTTTTTTTTTTTTAAATGTATTTGATACAGAATCTCACCATGCAGCGCCAACTCGTGGTGATCCTCCTGTCTTCAGCCTCCACAGTGCTGGGATTACAGGTGTGTGCCACTGGCTCAGTGCACCCGGGGGTGGGGGCCACACAGCATGTGGTTCAGGGTATTGAACTCAGGTCCTTGCACTTGCCAGGCAGGTGCTTAGACTGCTGAGCTATCTCTGTAACCCAGCAATAATCTTACTCTTGTCAGAAGGTGTTTATTGATCTCACTTCTGTTTCTGCAATTCAGTGTTACTGCAGGAGAGAATGATTCAGGAAAGGGTGAGACAGAAGGGCAAGATGGAGCTAGGTCTTCAAGTTTAAAGTGATGAGTAGAAACTTCTGGGTGCTGCTGCAGTGGTCTAGGAGAGGATGTGGTAAAAGCTGACGGTTGATAATCTGTTGATAACAATGTCCCTACAAATCTTGAAAATGTCTAAATAACTCTTGGTGATTTTTACCTTGAAAGGGGAATTTTGGATGCATAGACCTTAAAATGATTGCTCTATCTAAGTGCAGAGTAAACCAGTAATCTGACACAAAGCTTAAGGTGGCAAAGGGAACAAATGAAAATTTAAGGCAGAGAAGGCTTTTGTCCTGCTTTTAGTTAAATATCAGGCATCTGTAGGCCTACATAGAGTCAGTGCTTTTAGCAAAAGTAGCTTCTGTACCTTATTAAGATGTTAAGATGGTGATGGTAAGACTGGAGTTTGGAACACAAGGATGTCATATGCCTCAAAGGTTACTGAAGGATGGAAGACTGTAGCAGTGGTCTGGAAGCAGCAGTGAGATATTTGGTGCTGACATCCCAGATACAGTGAATTCAGAGTAAGGATAGGATGTTCTGGGGCCAAAGGAAGCACCGGGATATAAAATAAGTGGTTCTCAAATTTTTTATCCCAGAAACACTAGAAGTGCTCATTAAAATTACTAAAGGATTCCCATCCTATGAACATTATAATCCATATCAAGTTGTGAAAGCCATTGTTATGAAGAAGAAAAATGACCTAAATTTAATTTACCTCCCTCACTTACTACGTGGACCTAAGGACGTCACTTAACTATGGCCCTCAGTTTCCTCATTAGCAACATACCTACATATTTCCAGGATCATCAGGAAGCAAGCACCAACTGAGAACATGCCAGGTCATCTCATGGCATCAAAAATACAAACCTGGTACTCACGAACTACAAAGAGCTGGCAGAAGGCAGCTGCGCTCTGAGTCATAAAGTAGTTCAGCACATTTCTCTTAGTCTTCCCCAGACTTGGGTAGAGTTGAAACTAAAAAGCAGAAGAGGAAGCTGTGTTGCTATGGCAACTTCACACCAGCACCAGCTATCAGCCTCTGGGTAGGACTGATTTCCTGTACAAAATGTGCAAAACAATTGTACAAAGGTACAATTAGCTTGCACAGAAGTCTTCCTCAGCTAAGGAAAAGCTGAGGGCCAGTGCACATGAATTGTTCTCCGCGGTCACCTCAGTGGAGGCACTGAACAGGCTCAGGGTCTGCAAGAGGACCTTCTCCCTCACCTTACTTAAAGTGAACAGCTTTGCACAGTTCACTTAGCAGAACAAAAGGAAGGAAGCTGCATGCAGATACTTTTGCAGAAAATGGGTTACTCATTTCAACCTCAAAGCATTTTTATTAAACTAAAACATACAAGAGGATATAAACTTTTTTTGAAATGTCATCAATGTTAAAGAAAGTTCTAAAATTATTTACAAAGAGAAAATTGTAGCAATGTTTAAGAGTTTAGAAATATATATCACTCAATTCTCAGAGTAACATTATCTTCAAATCCATTTTTTAAAAATTGATTGTTCTATTTAAATATAAGCAGAATTGATCTCAGCACTTGTAAATTTGTTTTGGGAGCTGTCTCTTGTTAGACCATGCAACAAGTCAAAGGCAAAAAGAAGTTTCACTTTAGATTCTTCTATTTAAAAAAAAAAACTGTACCCCAAGATCAGCTAAAATTAGAGAGTAGGAAACCAAAATCTAGTGTGCAAAGGGAGAAAAACAATGAGACTTATACATGGATACTGGATATTGACAAGAGACTTTTTTTTTTAATCAAAATAGGTTCAAGCTTCCCCTCTAACAGGAGCTGACTTTACTACCTTTGCTAGACCAGTAGAGCAGTTTTAGTAAAAACCTATTAGGGCTCTTTAGAGAGAATCTCTCCCACCCTTAGGTGGTAAGGCTGCTTCAGCAAATATCCTGTTACGTCAGTCTAATAAATATCCCTTGGCCCCTTGATGTCTTTCCTACTAATCTTCTATCCACTGACTCTATCACCACTGTCTGTTCTTCTTAGTTATAACTCCTTAGGTGTCTTTATTACATTTGTGATTGAGTATAGAGAACCCTTCCCGGTCCTTGTCTCAGTCTGAGAAGTTTGTATTTGTAATCCTATTGATAAATTATTGGAGTCCCATCAAGTTAATTCCAAAGTTCAACCTACAGTGAGAATAAAGACACGAAAGCATATTTATAGTTATGGGGAGCCAACAGGTCCTAAATCCAGCCATGGTGATGGCTATCTGTGACAAAGGCCTCCACCCAGGGCCGAATCAGATTTTATTCAGTCATGAAGGAGACGTGGCTTGAGGATGAATGACTGAGAATGGCAGGAAGCAGGTGAGTACTGTGAGCTGGGCTAGCAATGAGGCCTGCATTTACCTCTGCGATATGCAGAGAGAAGGATATGCAGATTAATGTGCATTACACAATTGAGATAGTATCTAATGTTTTGGGGCCTGGTGCTTCAGCTCTGATGTGTAATCTTTCAAGAACCAGGAAGTCATAGACTCTATCTCGAGGGTGGATCCTGCCAACAATGTGCCGCATTGGCTCTGTGTCCCATCTTGACTGGGCTCACACCAGTCAACAGTAGGTGGGGTTCCAGAGAAAAATGCCTTCCATCTTCAAAGACTACACTCACCACCTCAGCTAGGCCGGTATGCATTGCTTAAAGCTCAGTGGAATAAGCGCTGGCCTGGCAAGCGCAAGGGCCTGAGTTCAATCCCTAGTCCCGCCAAAAATAAATATATTAAAAAAATAATAAAGCCAATGGAAGGGTTAAGGAAAAGACCTAGCCAGCTCTGAACATATCAATATTTGGAAATAGGGTCAGGCTCAGTGAAAATGGAAACAACTGCTCTTCTTTCAAGGAGAGTTGCCCAGGTGGTCCTCCACAATTGACTATACTAAGTAAGAGTATCTATTACAACAGCATCTGAATGAAATTAATCTTTACCACTTTAGTTTCTAGGTCTGGTTCTCTTTAATAATATCCAAACCCAACCAGATACAGTAGTATGCACCTGTAATGCCAGTAGTTCGGGGGCTGGGGCAGGAGGATTGCTGTGAGTTCAAGGCCAGACTGGGCTACAAAGTGATTTTGAGGCTGGCCCAAATTGCACAGTGAAACTTTGCCTCAAAAAGACAACAATAATATCCAAACACAGGTACATATAAGGAATACTTCAGAGTTCCTGTGTTTATGATAATATAAGGTCTGTTGATAGCCACCTAAACTCTGTCTCTCCAGAAATAGGGCATAACCAGAAAACAATGAGCCATAAGAACCAGAGATCAAAGCTGCCAGGCCCATCCTGCCTGTCTTTGCCTTACTGGCCTCACAGGAAACATAGAATAGTACAAGTTCCAAGAAAATCAGATGCTATGCCTGACATAGAAAGATAGGTAGATAGATAACATTATTATTTACAATAAAGATAAATTGAAAAATCAAAACTGAGTGTCTAATGCAAATGTTATATAAACCAGAAGCATTTATATGCAATGATGTTTGGGGAAAAAACTGTAAAATACAATATTACATAGAATTATTGTTGTAGGCAGCTGAGTTAGACAGAAATATAGGCAGTCAGATAGGGCCAGGCTGTCAGAAGGAGCCAGTGTGAAAGGCAAGACCTTGCAACTGTGAGAGAGACACTCCTGCTGTGGGCCAGACTTTAAGATAAAAGATCAAACAAATGCTAACCTCCCTAAAGATAAACATTCAGGACTGATAATTTAAATGGGTTTCACACCTTCAGGAAGCCTGTAAGAGTCACTAATCCAGCCCCCTACAGGAAAAGCCCCTGTTCTATATTCATGTCTGCTTGCTATGTGACTTGCTTCTCCATTTGGCCCTAGATTTAATCAATTTTACCTGAGCAATCATGCTTGGAATCTTATGGGTTGACCATAGTTTTGTCCCAGCTCATGCCCACCTAGCAAGTTCCCACGTTTCCCATCTTAGATACACTGCATCTCATGGCTTTGCTCTATAAAACCCCTAGAAAAGGCAGCTTCCCAGGCAATCTGCTCAGGTCCCCTTCTGTCCCTCTCTTGGTCAGAAACTTTCTTTCCCCCATTATATTTTGCACTTAAACTCTGTGGTTCCTAAAATTCATCCTTCGGTTTTAAAGAACACGAATTCATCCAAGGTATCTTTCAGCTTGGAAGTTTCATTCCCTATATCATTAGGACCTCAATTAATAAAATCTCTGCATGTGCATTGTATATATTTAAGTATATGCATGAGCTGAAATACTACCAAAATGTTGAGGGGAGTTCAGAAGTACTGTAATACCCCACTTTACAAACACTTCTGTTTGCAAACAATTTGGTTCACAAGCAAAAGCATTTGGCAAAATTTTGTTGCCACTCACAAACTCCACGTTGGGTAACAAACACAATCATCTTTCCCAAAATCATAAAACAATGAAGTTTGTAAACCGAGGTACCACTGTGCTGTATACTGACTGACTTATTTTCTTCCTTCTTCAGAAAGTCAGGATTCCTAGTTGTAAACAACAGCTATTGTATGCAAGTTAATTGGAAGAGGCATTTATTAAAAGAAACCAGGCAGCCAATAGAATCATTAAGGGGGATGGAAAAATAGTTTACAGACTAAGCCTCCTTCGGCGTGAGCCAATCTGGCTAACGCACTGGCACTGTTGCTGTTACTGAGTAATGTTAATATCAAACTTTCCTTCAGCCACTGGCTTCTGGAAAACTAACACCTCCTAAACTGTAATCTACAAATCTCTGTTACTTTCCTTCCAGCAAAAATAGGAATTTAGGCAAAGGCTATTTGTTCTTGTCATCTCCAAAACAAAATGTTGGAGGATTTTTGCCTAGAAGAGTAATAAAACTGGCATACACTGAAGAGATAATTCTAAGGTAGGAGGATAATGTAATACAGAAAGCAAGGAAAAAATGAGGTGACTATGTAGAAAGCTATTGAAATAATCCAGGCAAAAGGAAAAGATCGATTAATAGAAGATGGGTAAAGTGATTGAATTTTAAATATATTTCAAAGATAAATTACACCTACTAATGACTAATATGTGACAAATGAGTGAAAGAAAAGTCCTGGATGCTGCAAAATGTTTTGCTTTAGAATTTGGAAAGTTGAACAATGATGTATGAGGTGGGGACAGTGACATGGGTGGAGATGACAAGGAAGTGAATGAATGAGAGGAGCATGAAGCTAGACAGCACCATGGGAAGTGCCTTGAATGGTGGCCAGCACCTGCCAAGCAGAGGGAAGGATTTCTTGCTGAGTCAGGTCTAACTCTGAGCACACCAGAGTGTCTCTGGTCAAAAACCCGTTCTCATGAGGACTAAGGAGCCTCCTAGGGGGGTGTCTCCTGCTGAGCTGGACCCAAGAGAAAATCCCTTAACTTTGACAGAAAGGACGGTGTCTTAGTTACCTTTTTCTTGTTGCTGATACAAAAAGTTGATTTCCATGACCACATCTGCTAAGACCACTTCTGTAGTAGGGATTAATGCTTAGAACATATTTCACTGTTAACTAGCTATCTAGGATAGGGATTGCAGTTGTACACACCTGCATGCAAAAAGACTGACTTATGTCATTTGAAATTAATGACACAGACAGCGTAAGAGTGATGGTGTTGCTAAGAAATACTAGCACCCTTCTCCCTTTCTGCATCTTCTGTTTCCTTCACTTTCCCTCAGGCCCAATCCTAACCCAGTGGCACAACAGAATAGGTACTAGAGCATTTGCAGACCAAAGTGTTAGATTAACTAGATTGAAAAGTATACACAATTCTATGTCATTTTCCCCAAGAAATAAAAATGTTTGTCATGTATCTTAGTATAGTAGGGATGAGATTTTTTCCATCTAATATATAAAATTATCTCTAGTGTTGCATTTTATGAAGGACCTTAGTAAAATTTTCTGGGATAGAGAAACATTCTATCATTCATTGTTAGTCAGTTAATACCAGGAAGCACTGATACCATATTTTTTTTCTTTTTTGGTGGAACTGGGGATCGAACTCTGGCTCTTACACTTGCCAGGCAAGCATTTATTCCACTGAGCCATCTCCCCAGCCCCAACTGATATCATTTTTTTAGTCTTTTATTTATACATGAGTTTAGCAGACTCATGTATATGTGTTAGCATTTGCATTATCTTAAAGATCTCCTGACTCTCCAAAATAAAGTTTTAGTTTCTTTTCTGCTTATGAAAAATAGTGTGCCCTCACTGTGGAAAGTGAAATTAAACAGGAAAGAGTAAAAAAGATGGTAAAAAATATTTCTTAAATACCACCATTTGGTGGTAAGCATCAAAACCAAATTTCTCTTTCTTAAATCGAAAGTCTTGATAAAGACACAGGGTAAGGAGTGAGAAAACTCCTGGCAAAGTTCTAAGCCTGTAAGAACTGGAGGCTGTTTGCCTCTAGATAAAAGCCGCCTCTGCAGGCTTTCCTGCAGAAATGCAAAGTGAACTGAGAAATCTGAGCGTGAGTCTGAGGAATTAAAATTCTCTCTATAGTAGCATAGCAATGGTTTTCTGATAGCAAATGTTTTTTGGATAACTATTTTCAGGATATTAAAGAAATAACTGATGAATTCAATTCAGTACCAAGACAAGAGTGCTAGTTCTTGGGACTTAGATGTGTACAGTGGGATTGCTCCAGCAACCACAGTGTCACTGAACTTGCTTGTGAGTCAGGCATCATTTCCTTTGTTCCTGTGTTCAGAACCCGGCGTAGCTCACAGAAACCCTGAAGAAGCTGGGAAGCGGACCCTGGGCCTCGCTACCCATTCCCACTAGGGGAAGATAGCACTGTTGACTGATGCTGTAGTGACCAAAAGTTGTCCCTGAATTTCAGATTAGAAGATGTTTGTCCTAGTCAGTATCTTGAAGGGAAGGACTGCTGGCAGAAATTGAGCAGCCTAGACAAAATTTGAAGTTATATGTAAGTATTTTGTAAGGTTATTTGTACACGTAGCAAAAGTACTTATTCCACCTCAAATTCTGCAACATCGCTTTCCTTTTTTGGCTATAATTGACAAAATCATATGTTTAGGTATATAAGATCATGTTTGGGGACACATATACATTATAAAATGTTTACTTTAGTCAATCTAATTAACATATCCATCACTTCACATACTAAAGGCAATTCTTAATTTGGTTAGCTTAGAACCATTTTAAAATAGCAAAACTCATGGTGCCGGGGAGATAGCTCAGTAGAATAAGCACTTCCCTGGCAAGCGCAAGGGCCTGAGTTCAATCCCCGGTTCCACCAAAAAAAAAAAAAAAAAAAGCAAAAGTTAAAATATACACTTATGCAAAAAATATATATATACTCAGTATACATCTCACTCCCAGACACAGATTAATACAATTAAAGGAGTACCATTCTAGATAATTTCATGCATCTCTCTGTACTACTGCATTTCTGAATATAAAAAAAATTGTCAAAGCCAGCATTACTGTTTTGCAACTTCCTGTTTCACTTAAAAGAATGTAATGGACACATTCTCACCTCAATCAATTCACGCCAACATCACAATCTCTTAATAACTATTAACAATTTTTTCTCTTTTCTATTTGCCTTATACTCCTCCTCCTCCCTACTAGTATCAGTCTGTCTGTCTGTCTGTCTGTCTGTCTGTCTGTCTGTCTGTCTGTCTCTGTCTGTCTCTGTCTCTCTCTGTCTGTCTCTCCCTTTCTTCTACCTAATAATAACATTCTTTCTACTTTCGTGCTATCTGTTTTAGATTTCACATCCTAGGGACAACATGTGATACTTGTCTTTCTGAGTTTTGTTTGTTCACTTAACATGATGATACCTAGTTCCATCCATTTTCCTTGCAAATGAAATGATTTCGTTCCTTCTAACTGCCTGATACTTGATTGGAAAGACATACATGAAACATAATTTCTTTATCCATTCCCCTGTTCAAGGGCACTATAGGCAGGTTCCATATCTTCGCTATTGTGAATTATGCCACACGACACAGGTATTCCCAAAGTATGCTTTCTTTTAATTCTTTCTGGTACATCCCAAGGAGTGGTATAGCTGAGTAATGTGGTGGGGCCTATTTTTAGGAACCTCCCATTATGTCTACAGTGGCTGTATCTATATTCCCACCAGTAAGGTGGAAGGCTTCCTTCCCTCCATCCCACATCCTTGCCAGATTCATTGTTTTCTGTATTTTTGATGATAGCCACCCTGATTGTGGTGAGATGGAATCTCAAAGTATTTTTAATGTGCATTTACCTAATAGCTAAAGATGTTGACTGTCTGAATTCTCTTATTTATCACCCATTTGTACCTCTTTTGAGAGATATGCACTTCTTTTGCCATGGGTTCATTGACTCAAATTCAATCTGTAGACATGGCCATTTTAACAATAGTCGGTCTACTGATCCATGAATTTGAAAGGACTTTCAATCTCAAGTGTCTTCGTCAAAGTTTTGAAATTCTGACACAGGTTCTTTACCTCCTTGGTTATGCTAATACCTATGTTTGTTTGTTTTTCAAGTTGTTGTAGACCCCAGTTTCCTTCTCAGCCAGTTCATTATTGACATACAAAAAAGCTAGTTTATTTTTTAATGTTCTTTTTATAACCTGCTACTTTTCTGAATCCTCTTATCAGTCGTAAAAGTCTTTTGGTAGAATGAGTCTAGAATCTCCAACTTTACCTTTTAGAAGTTTTCACTAGAATTTTCCTCCATCCATTTCATTTTTATATTTCTTGATTTTTAAAAAATTACAGATGCTTTTTAAAGCCAAATCAAACTCACCAACAGCTAAAATCCTTCAGTGGCTTCTACCACCTTTGTGATAAAATCCAAATGGTTGGCATAATCTAATAATTCTCTTCCACCTGATTCTTCTTTTTCCCCCCAAGAAAATACCACTTCTGTGCTATAGTTTGTGAGAAATCAGCATCGTGTTTCTTTCTAGTCATAGTCAGGGCTTGGAAAACCATATTTATAGAGGGCAACAACATAAGACAGAGAATTAGAGACTGTCCTTGTGAAAAAAAGGCACTGATTCCTCACCTGGGACTGCACATGCCTGATGGGTTATTAAAAGCTGGATAAAGCTTGACCTCTGCCTTAATCTCTTGGTGCCTTAATTTTTGGGCCAGAGACCTGTGCACATAGGGTTGGCAATCACTTACAGAATGTCTGTCTAAAAACTCATTTTATCCCTAAATGCATCCATCTCATTCCACTTCGAGATTGTGCACATTAAAATAAAGAATAAAGCAATTCTCAAGATTTGTGGGGACATTCATTTGCTAGCTTTTACAATGTCTTGTTCCAGAGAACCTGAGCCAGGACCTAGCACACCCCAGCCATTGCTCTAAACCTGCAGTCACCTTGGATTCCAGAACAGCAGAGCCTCACAGACAAATCACCTCATGATGAAAACTTCTGCCCAAAGTAGCAGTGCTTACCCCAAGACCGGAAATGATACTGTCCCCCATCCCCTTAAGCAAACATAGTTATCTAAGGGGAACTAGATTACCCCTTCAAGCAGTAAGAACATTCCAGAGCTACCTGGTGGAGCATGAACTGAGATAATGATCAACCAGACCACTGCTTGAAAAAGACTGCATACCCCTTGCCCCACTCCTTTTCCTCCATCCAAACTTGCAGCTCCATCCCAGTCCTGCGTACCTTCCTAGTATAGCTGCACTGATGAAAATTTTTTTCTCCTTCATCCTTCATCCTTTCTCCTTTTGCTTTTTTTGAGATAAGTGGCCAAGGCTTCTCTGCTAGGACCCCTAGATTCAGGCCTAGGACGCTACTATTCTACTATTCTTCTACTCTTCCACTCTTCTCCTTCCATTCTTTCCAAAGCATCATTTCCAACTTCACATCTAGCTATCCATGTCCCTCCAGTTCTCTCGTGTATCTCACCACCCCCTTTTCACTTGATCATCACCTATTTGATGCTAACTTCTGCAGAACACCTCACTTTATGCGGGAGGCCCTCGCTGCACTTTCCAGGTGGGTTATGCGTGCTTTCTTATTGAATCTGCACCTCTCTGTGCATTCCTCTACCAGATCTTCAACAGCCTCTATCACAACCACTCGTCATCTCACAGCCCTTCCAGTCATGCTTTCCTTGAGGACAGTGACTGTATTTTTCACTCTGTGATACTAAACTGAATACATTGAGAATGATTTTAATACGTGTTAAATTAATATAGTATCATTTAATCTTCCTAAACCTGATAAATGATATAGAAAAATTTGGGCTGGGGAGATAGCTTGGCAGTTTAAGCACCTATGTGAGAAGCACAAGGACCCAAGTTCAATCCCTGGTACCACACGCCATGCTGGCTCAGTGCTGAGCTGGCCACGAAACCAGCTGTAGTGGTGCATGCCTATAATCCCAGTGCTGGGGAGGCTGAGACAGAAGGATCACTAGAGTTTGAGCTGTGTAGCAAGACCCTGTACCAAATAAACAAATTAATTAAATATTTTTTTAAAAAGAAAAATCATTTTCAATCATTTAATAGGAACTTGGGGCTGTGAGAATTCAGTATCCTATTGAAGGTCTTAGGAACTAAATATTCACAAAGACCTGAATTTGACACCAGTATTTGTACTATTCTCTTTCCTTATGCATGCATGTGTACACACACACACACACACACACACACACACACACACACCTTTGTGAGTGAATTTCATGTCATTACACTAAACAGATATACCAGTCCCCTCTTATCCATGGTTTTACTATTTAGAGTTTCAGTTACCCATGTTTAATCACAGTGCAAAAATATTGAACAGAAAATTCTAGAACTAAGCAATTCATAAGTTTTAATTTGTGCTCCATTCTAAGTAGAATGATAAATCTTGTACCATCCTACCTCAAGATGTAAATCATCCACCCATGAGTCATATAGCAGCAGTCTCAGTTACCAGGCTGGCTCATGGCATAATGATGCATATGATCAGGC
>NW_004524580.1:2595038-2601108 GCF_000260255.1 Octodon degus
TTTCTTTCTTTCTTTCTTTCTTTCTTTCTTTCTTTCTTTCTTTCTTTTGTAGTTCTATTTTTTTGGATACTTCTTTTCCTCTAGGCATGAGTAGACTATACTTTCTTTTTTGTGTGTGTCTGAGTATGATTTTTCTTCCCTGTTAATATTTGCAGCATTCTGGGTTATCTTTTGTTCTTGTGTTTATGTTTTGTTTTGTGTTGTTTTTTTTTTTTTTTCTTTTCTTCTTTTGGTTTTGAACTGGTTTTCAATCTTCCTGAGGTTCCTAGGAAGAGATGTGTGGCTGATAAGTTGAAAAATGTGAAACACATATCTTATGTACAATGATCACGTTTGTCTACCTTCCTCACTTAGAGGCTAAATTCCACAAAACTGGATGACCATACTTCTTAGCATCCTTAGTGCTTGCAAACTATTTAGGCAGGACCTACGTGCAGTAGCTCACGCTCTGTCCTTGTCACCACACCTCATCTGGCATTCCAATTCCCACCTACTCACTCCAATTTCATTGCTGAGTAACAGCTTCTGTTCTTCACTTTGATATTTTCTAAATATTGTTGTTGCAGACCTGGGATCCAGCACTAGCCCAAATTGCAAAAACATGGGCAAAAAACTGCCACTTTGATCACAACCCACAGCTGAAGTCACATAAGCTGCACCCAAACTTTGATAATCTAGGAGAAAATATTTGGACAGGGTCTCTGTCCCTGTTTTCAGTGTTCTCAGCCATCTCAAACTGGTACAATGAAATTCAACACTATGACTTCAATACTCGGAGATGTAAAGCCGTCTGCGGCCATTACACCCAGGTGAGTACTGGCCTGTGTTATTTTTAAGCATCTTTTCAAGGTTGAAAACTGCAAATAAATAGCTAAGTTAATGCACCTGAAAATATGAGTAGGAATAATAGCCTTACTTTAATAATAAATGGAACTCAATGGTAGACCGCTTGCACAGCACGTGCAAGGCTTTGGGTCTGATGCTCAGAACCATGAAGAAAAAGAAAAAGAAAAAGAAAAAGAAAGTAAATAGTGAAGATTCTAATACCAAATGGAGTAGAGCTTGAAGAGTCTGGCCATATAGACAGAATTAATATCAATACACAGAAGCTTATTGAAGTGAACAGCACTGATCCAATACTGGATCTTTTTAAATAATTTACACACATTAACTTATTTAAGGCCTTGTAACATATCCAGTATCTAACTGTGAACTCTCCCTTTTACTAGCTAAATGACATTGGCAAAACAATTTAACCTTTCTATTTGTTCATCTGTGGATAACAGCACCTTTCCTATAAGCTAGTGGCAAGAGCTGAATAAGACCTTCAGTGTAGAGATCTAAAACCCATACTCACCCAAAAAGTAGTGGCAGACCCAAGGAAGATCAAGACATCCTCCCCATTAGGGTCCCTCTTCTAAGGTAGAGATAGAATATAATTATCTTTTAAGAGAAACGTTTAGGCTCATTCAGCAGGGAAGCACTTATTCCACTGAGCCATCTCCCTGGCCCCTTGAGCTGTAGTATATATATGCAAAGCACTACATTTTAGAAAATGATGGGGCCAAGGAGGTGGCTCAGTAGAACAAGCACTTGCCTGGCAAGGGCAAGGGCCTGAGTTCAAATCCTGGTTCTGCCCACCCCCCAAAAATAAATGAAATAACATGTGACTCAAGGTTAAGTCCTTTTATTTATTTTACTTATTTATTTATAAATAAATTTATTTGTAAGTTTATTTATAAATTTATTTATAAATAAATAAAAGGAAAGAAAAGAAAATGAATTTTCTCATGTCCAAAGTATTAGTCCTCCAAAGAGAATTTAAGAGTAAGCTCAGTTAATTTAGGAAGACTCTTGTCTGAAATCTCAGGACCATAATTTAACATACAGGGAAAAAGGGGAAAATAAAGGCTTGTGTAAAGGCAACATGAAATGGAATTTATTGTGCCTGGGTGCAGGCAGAGACCATAAGACCGCTTGCTCTGAACAAAGAGAAGTGTGTGTCTTTTTTTGGGCTGGAGAGTTGGTAGAGGACTTTAGGAAGGAAGATCCCAATCTGTTGTTAAAAGTTCCCTGACAGCCTTGCATCTCACTGGCAACCTTTGAAGTGTGGGTGTCTCCAGCTGTCCCCAGGGCCCGCAGAACACCTTGTCCTACCTTATCTCCTTCCCTGTGCTTGGCTATCAGTACTGAGAGCTGATCCGAGTTCCTGCTGATAGCTGAGCTCCGTGTGCACAGGGGTGCTTCTGGGTGCAGGGTCAGTCAGGTCTGATTTGAATCTTACACATGTGACTCAAAGTTAAGTGTCCTCCTCTTGTCTTGACCCTCTAGTGGTGTGTGTGGCGTATCTTAATTTGTATAGGAGCATGGGCTGGGAGCCTGTTGTCAATAGAACCACCTTCTGACCTTCACATATTTGACATGCAGAGCTCTTTGCCACTAAAGTACAAGAATCAGCATACACGTTGTGCGTTCTTCTGTACCCTGTAAATTTTGCCTCAAATTATTTTCTTCTTCTTTTTTTTTTTAACAAACCCTGTCTGCAAGAATCGATTCATGCTGTGTGAATCCACATCCCTTCCTTTGCCTGCTAAGTTGCCTTGCTCTCTCTGATCCTGTGTTGCTCTGAACTGCACCAGTCAGGCACTGGGAACATCCATTTGTCCATATGTCTCTCCCAAATTCAGGCTAGCTCCTGAACACCAGGGACTGTTCCCAGTTCTATCTCTCCTGACCTACCTCACTATCTTTTTCCTCATTCTCATTTCTCTGACATTGTACCCCAATAGAGTGTTGAAAGATAAGGTATTGATTAAGGCTCTGTTTTCTGAAAGCAGGACCAAGACTTGCACCAAGTAGGCAGTGAACAAAGCTTACATTCCTTCCATAAGAGTTTTCAATCATAGGAAGAAGGGTCTGAGAGCTTGGAGAAAGGCTCTCAGTTTTTATTCTTACAGATACTCTTGCTGGGAAAGTTGACTGCCCAGCCCACCAGCTCCCCAACTACTTCCCTATCTCAAAGTCTACTTCCAAACCTTGGGAAAGCTCTGACTGCACCCGAGCTCAGCGCCCTTCTTTCTTCCTCTGTCCTCCCTCCAGAGAGAGAGAGCATATGTTTTTGAAGCAAATCTGACCCTTTCCTGCAGCTGTGCTAGGCATCTTTCAGTTCTGTAAATGGATCTTCCCTACCTAGTGTGTATACCAGGCATCATGCACTACTGGAAGACCTCTTTGCTCTCAGACCAGCTCTGGGTCAAACCTACTTCCTTAGGGAAGGGTCTCATTCCACACATGCCCATAGAATCCTTCACCAAGGTAAAGAACTGCTGTATAATGGTGTCAGGACTGCTTCCACCCACATTTTGTGAAGGCTACTTGCTGACGCTAGTTCTCTTGCTTTTGTAACCCCACACTTAGTACAACTCTTGCTTGTCACAACAAAATTCACAAAGTCATCATAAAAAAAAACTTAAAATGCAATTTGGTATCACTGTAAAAAACAAAAAAAAGCACATCTTTAGCTGGTTTGCCTCTAGCTACTAGATATTTAAATGATTTAAGACAGAAAAACTTTTTTGTAAGGGATGAGCCACATAATGTGTGGGGGACCAGTGCAAAAAGAAAATGTAGAATACACTCAGAAAGCAAGGGAAACATATACTGAAGGTACTAAAATACACAGCAGCACTGATTTAAACCAACTCTAAAGATCTGTTGAATCTAGAAACTCGCTGTTCGTGATTTCCCTCCGCATCACTGACCATTACTTCTGCATTTGCTTTGTTAACTTGTTTTTGTAGGGTTTTCCCCTACTCCCAGGCTTTCATTTACTCTTCTGTCTGTCACTTTGCCTGAGGGATCTCCCCTATCCCTGTACCTTCTGGCTTTGTATTTCTAGCCTAACCCTGTCCTCTCTGCTGCATGGCTACCTCTAGCAGCCATGTCAGTCTTCACTAGAATATCCAGCAGGCAGCTTGAAGTTCACACGTGACTCCAACTTCTACCCATGCTCTTACCCATTCTCTGTTCTCAGTGTCTCGCAGAACCCAAACCAAAACTGTTACCTGACAGCCAAAACAAACACAAATCTACTCAGCGACATCTGTGGGCTGAGACAGGAATCTGAGCAGCTATCACTCAAGTGTGAGACACCATGTTGCACTCTTGTACCACTGAACTAGCCCTCAAGATTACCTTCATCTTCTCGTCTTCCTCTGCCTTTCTCGGTCTGCTCATTTCACAGCCACATCAGGGATCTTTTAGGACACATAAAGTATCTCCAGGAATCTCCATTGTGTGTTCCTCCACCTTCAACCTCAGCACCTATTCCTCCACTCTCCCGCCAGCTCCACTTGCATTCTTTCTACATTCTAACAAGAAAATCCCACCTGGACTATCTTCACTGTGTAAGTTTCATGAACATATCCTCACCATTCCCACCTCAGTTCAAACCAAACCTCTTCTTCAGAAATGGCCCCCCAACACTCCATTAAACCAGTCCATTTGCTCCCTCTTTCAAGTTACCTGTTTTATTTCTTCATCCTAGTAACTGTCAAAAATTATCTGTTCTTTGCTTCACTCCCTACACACACACACACACACACACACCCTCACACACACCCGCTAATTACAGGTCTCGGCTCTAGCAGAATTTTGAGTACCTAACATTTACCTGATAATAAGTACTTTTCCTGACTGGAGTGAATATAGCTACATGTATAAAGACCTAAGTATACCCAAATATTCATCATTTCTCGTTTATGTGTTAAAAAATTCTTTTTTTTTTTTTGACTTTACAGGTTGTGTGGGCTGACAGTTACAAGGTTGGCTGTGCAGTTCAATTTTGCCCCAGAGTTTCTGGCTTTGACACTCTTTACAATGGAGCACATTTTATATGTGACTATGGACCAGGGTAAGTCCCTAAATTAACATCTTTTTAAACATAGTAAGATATTTGCAGGTGTCATGGTGCATGCCTGTAATCCTGTAAACTTAGGAGGTTGAGGCAGGAGGGTCACTGTGAGTTCGAGGCCAGCCTGGGCTACAAAGTGAGTTCAAGGCTGGCCTGAACTACATACTGAGACCCTGCCTCCAAACAAACAAAAATATATAACATGATTTTAGTAACTGTAAGAACAATGAATACTTTATATGACTTACCATGTGACTAGAACTGTTCCAAGTACTTCATGCATAACTTTATCTTCAAGAAAGTATGAAATGAAAAAAAAAAAAAAAAAAAAAGGTGCACCTGCATCTTGCTTTACAGGTGGAGAACTGAGGCAGGCATGGCACATAACCTGCCAGGCACGCACTCAATGAAAGCCACAGCTGTAATTTACCTGGCTGTCTGGCCTGAAGTCTATGCTCTTGAGAGTAACACACAGTTCCTCACCTTGATGAATTCACACTGTTCCATACATTGTATCTGAAGGACAACCTTGGGCTTAAATTTTCAGTTACTTCTACTTCTCTAAAATTTCTAGAATATTTCTACATAAAGAATAGTCATTTTAGTGATAACTATGACTTTATATCAACAGTAATTATAACTGCAAATATTTTTACATTGCACTCTTGGCAAACATTTAAAATATACTTTAATGTTCATTATGACTTTGAAATTATTAGAGCCCATGCTAATCTTATTTAATATTCAATAGAGAGGCATGCAGTACTTTATTTTATTGAGAAACAAATATCAATGAGACAGTTTCAAAACTGATTAATAGGACATTTCAATAATTAATACACTGTACACTGTTACCTTCTTAATGGTTATCTGTAGTGCAAGATGCAGACAGTATATCCTACCCAAATACTGTTAGTACAAATCTTTCTTCTCATTGAATTAAGCGAAAGTAGCTGTATATCTAGCCTAACTATTCTGCACATACAGATACAAAATGGTCCTTCCTTTGTAGCCCCTTTTTTGTTTAGTCCTGTCAGAAACTGGTATTCCATTGTCATCTAAATACTATAGGTGTGTGAATTCAGCAAAACAATCCAACACAGTCCAGCAGTCCACAATAGTAGTGGGTTATCCACAGAAGTTGTTGACTTGAGCCTT
>NW_004524580.1:2601273-2602633 GCF_000260255.1 Octodon degus
AGTGCCCTCAGGATTTATCCCGTAACCCTGCACCGCAGTTTGCAGAGCCTTTGTCAGTGTCAGCTATGTGGATGAGTCATGGCCAATGCGTGACCAATTGAAGCATGTAGAACTGTATTGCAAATTTTTCAGTTTGACCCGTTTCAATTTGATCAACTTCTTCTATGATCCTATGTATTTTATGCATTTAAAAATCAACTTGGAAGGCCAGGGAGATGGCTCAGTAGAGTAAGTGCTTCCCTGGCAAGCACAAGGGCCTGAGTTCAATCCCCAGTTTGGCAAAAAATAAAAACTTCACCAAATTATCATGGGCACCATACAGAGCTGCATTCCAAAACAGAGTTCCAAAAAAAGTGACAGCTTTATTGAAATAAATATACAACTTATATTAGTACTTTGAAGATAACTCATGAGGATATAAAAAATTTGGATATCATTTCCTAATCCGTGACCTTAGTAAATTACACTTTGCCTAAACCCCTAGATGCATAAGTAACAGTACTACACTCATAGGGTTGTGAAGATTATTTCATTCAAGGATGCTTGGAATGGGGCCTAGCACAATGAATATCCTTATTATCTATTACATCTTTCATGTGAAAACAAACCACACTTCAAAATTTCCCCCACCTCATTATTTTCTTTTGGAAAGCATTATCCCATCCCAAACTACAGGGAATAAACAAGGATCATGATAGTTTTTCTAAGAGGAACAGTTAGATGGCAGTAATCGGGCCAGAAGGACCGTACCTTGGTTCAGACAAACTAGGTTTCCTTCTGAATCTGTTACTTGTGAATTGTAATGTTTGGCAAGTTACTAACCTCTTAGAACTTTTCATACCTATGAAGTAGAGTTGTCAGAAGTAATGAAATTATGTAGATTAGGACAGGTTAATCCACACAGGCATAGAAAATGAACCTTAGAAATATTAGCATTTTGTTTCCCTTTCTACTTATTTTACCAACTCTCAAATCACAGGACTGAGCCGGGGAGATAGCTCGGGGGAATAAGCGCTTCCCTGGCAAGCGCAAGGGCCTGAGTTCAATCCCCGGTTTAAAACAAAAAAATCACAGGACTTCCACTTTATTGTTCTTCTGAACATGGTTATGGATTCATGATAAACTGCAACTGAAAAAAGAAATACATCCCTACTAATTAATGGAGAGCCATTTGCTTTACAGAGGAAATTACCCAACATGGCCATATAAAAGAGGAGCCACGTGCAGTGCCTGCCACACTAACAATACGTGTTTGGACAATCTCTGTGGTAAGCGGAAGGCTGCAACAAAACATGTGCCTGAAACTGTAACGATGCATAGAACTAAGAGTACCGCTATTTATTTAATCCTATTAGCAATT
>NW_004524580.1:2603218-2607982 GCF_000260255.1 Octodon degus
ATTCTCAAAGTAGAAGGGGGTAGGTAATACAGATTTAAAGATTTAAAATTACTGAATTTAGTTAAAATTATAGCATCACATTTCCAAGAAAAAAAGTTTCTTCATTTTTGCACATAGTGAACTATTATATTACATGACTGCTCTGCAAACTCTTTCCTCTTCATGTTTTAGTTTTTATTGTTATATTCATTTGTTTGTAAATAATTTTTTACAATGTGCAATCTTTTATTAATCTTGTTATGTATTCATTTCAGCAATATTTCTCTAAAATTCAGTCTATATCTTTCACATTTCAATATTTATCTACAATTAATTTGCTATATAATTATTTTCAATAAAGTTAATGAGTTTAAAAAAACCTATAGTTTTGATAAAAACTCCTCAGCCCAAGGTGAAAGCATATGACATGCTATTTATAAAATATGAAATTCATCACCCATTTACTTTATATGATTTACCAACCTCCAGACTGACCCTGTCATTTATTTTCTATTCAAAAAGTTTTTAATTTTTTTTTTATTTAGCAGTCTATAGGATCTCACTACACAGCTTGGACTCATAGTGAGTCTCCTGTTTTCAGCCTCCCAAAAGCTGGGATTACAGGCACACACCACCACACCCAGTCTCAGTCACTGTCTCAGCGTGCCCCTGGGGTGGGGCTGACACAGCATGCAGGGGATCAACCTGGTCCCTGTGTCTGCCTAAACAGGCACTTTAATCCACTGATCTATCTGGCCAGCCCTGTAATTTATTTTCATGTAAAAATTTTGGCTTATTTGGAAGCATTCTATTTTTGCCCTAATGCAAAATTAAAGAATTTATGACTTGCAACTTAGTAACAATCCCATCTTTTATTATGAAGCCTGATAAGGGTAAAAGAAGCTACACATGCTTGTTTAATAGATCCTCATCTCTAATTATGGGAAGCACAGGAGGAAAAATGTCCTTTTGATTTTCTAAATACTGTTTTTAGCTCAATAAACACAAGACTTATAAACTATGCTGGGCATACCAGCAGTACATGAGATGTCAACTGGTGCATGGATAGACAATAGATACACATTTGTTTCTATGAAATACTGAACACTTTTGAATTTGGGGATCAAAAAGCCAAGAAGAGTAAGAGTGCAACTTTGTTACACGAACTCCAACCCCAGGTATGAAGTCAGGAGTGCTCACAGTGCGAGAGAGCCAGGAGGCATTACAGGCATCTAATACCAAGTGATGTAGAATGAGTATCTGTTTAATGATAGAAAGCATCAAGAAAACTAATGGCAAGTGTGGCATTTGTTTCTTCTTACTATTCTGAATGTCAAAGTCTAAAACTTCAGGGTTGGCAAGATAGCTCAGCGTGCTAAGTGCCTGCTTAGGCAAGTGCAGGGACCAGGGTTCAATCCCTGGTACTGAATGCTGTGCTGGCTCTGCCCCCAGGAGTGCTGAGCCAGTAACCCAGTCCAGGAGTGGTGGCGCATGCCTATAATCCCAAAGCTGGGGAGGCTGAAATCAGGATCACTACAAGTCCAAATTATATAGTAAAACCCTGTACCAAATACACACACACAAATACCAAAACTTCAGTGAAATAAGCCTAAGTATGACCTTTTAAATCATTCATTATTTATTTGGTATAGGGTCTCACTACGCAGCTCAGACTCAGTGATACTCCTAAACCCCTCCAGTGCTGGAATTACTGGTATACACCACCACGCCCAGTTTTGGTGGCCAGCATGAGACGTGCCCAGGGTTCCAGGGCTGCACAGCATGTGTGGTACTGGGGATCAAACCTGGTTCCTTGCATTTGTCATTCAGGCACTTAGACAGTAGAGCTATCTCCCCAGCCTGTAAGTATGACTTTTGATAAGCAAAAGGCTCTACTGATAATTTTTTTAAAGAATACAAAATAATTTTTTTTAAAAAGTATTAGAAATGTTATAAAATTTCATTAAACAAATAGGAATTCAACAATGGTTACTGTATTACATGATGTATTGATAACTTAATGAAGAGAAGCTATTCTTTATTCTTTGATTCAACATAAGTACTATCATTCTTGGGAAAGATTTTCACAAAAGTATCTTAATAAATTGTCCACACTGATTATTTCTAATTATTTGTATATTAAATGTTAATATTTTAATTTTGAACTTAATGTTAAATTAAAATCTGCAAGCTATACATGTAAAATGATTTATAGTGGTATATCCTTTACAAAGTTTATATATAAAGTTAATATGAGTCTTAAAAATATGAAATAGTACAAAAAATTTAAATATTTGACCTTTGAAAATTACTCTGATAAGGCCCAATCAAATTAGTGACTATAGCCCTCCAGAGGCAGAGGCAGAAGAACTGCTGAGGCAGCCTGTCAGAGGCCAGCCTAGACTACATAGTGAGTTAAAGGCCAACCTGAACTACACAGTGAGACCCTGTCTCAATAACCAAAATTTAATGATTATAAAGACTCAGTTTCAAAAACATAATAAAAATCTAACCTATACCTAAAAATTTTATTCTTAATTTTACAGTTAATCCACAGCGAGACAAAGTCACACGTATGTATATAAATGTTATATTGCTTACTTTTATGCTATTGAATTTTCATTATGAGAAACAATGTCTAACAGGACACCCTATGTTTACTTCACAGGTTACTACTCCACTGTGTATCCAAGCTGGCCCATATATTCACGTAACAGATACACATCTCTCTTTCTTATTGTTAATCCACCAATTATACTACTGTCTGTTATAATTACCCTTTGGATAAAACATAAATACCCTAATTTAGTTCTTTTGGAGTAATACAATGGAGAACTTATTAACCCATTTATACCCAAGACTGAAATTTTTTAAATTTTTGCATGAAATTCATTACTAGGAAGAATTTAAACAAGAATTTGAAAACATTTCATTATGTTCCATTGTTATGGGCATTCTAAAAACAGATTTCTAGGCACTGAAGGATTAATACGTGGCTTTTAAGAAAAACATCTGGCTGTACTTTTAATTTCTAATTTAAAATGTGTAAGAATAAAATATGTTGCTGCAGTAAAGCCTTACTTAAAAGAAAAATTCTTCAAATGCCCAGCTCTCCAGGACAAGCTCGTCTTTCCCTTCCACTTTTCTTTGAAGCATCATTGTTTTTAGGTTGCCACCGGTGGATTTCAGAAGTGAACTAGCTTGTGTCTTACCTTCCCCACCCAGAAAGCAAGCTAGACACAGGTGGGGTGGGGGACGGGGGGACAGGACAGGCCCACAGCACCCTTGCTGCAGCGGGTCACTGAAAGCTCTTAAAGGCTTGCTATCACTGATACAGGTGACTAACTCTGGTGTCTTCACTTGAATTCAGCTCCAATTCTTAGGCTCCTGACTTCTCCTGTTTTCTTGTAATTTGATGTATTACTGCTAACTGCTTACCTTAACTGAGACTAGAATTATAACAAAGAGATTTCAACAGCCTTGATTTTCAGCTTATGAGTTGTTTATCTTGTAATGAAATACAACATAGTAAGAAGGGATAAGCCAAAATTGTCACTTCTCACTAAGAGGAGAAAGAAAGCACTGAAAATATTTGCATTTATTTTCCTTAAAATCAACTAGCAGGATATCATTAAAGACTAACTGAGACCTTCAGACATTCTTTGGATCTAATGCATAATTACAGTAATCACATTCACACCTATATAAAAATTCAAAATGAGAAAGTTACTCTTAAAATCATGTGTCAGTAAAACCTGCCTGGAACTTGTTATACAATATACATGACATATATTGTAACACAAAATTTCTTGTAACACAA
Source organism: Octodon degus (assembly GCF_000260255.1). NCBI lineage: Eukaryota > Metazoa > Chordata > Mammalia > Rodentia > Octodontidae > Octodon > Octodon degus. The sequence continues at coordinate 2,607,018 of NW_004524580.1, forward strand.
AATTTCTCATAACACACATGAAAAACAGAATAATTTATATTTATAAAAAGTACTATTGTTTTATGAACAAAACTCAGAAAAAGTGACCAGAGTATGATAGGGCAACTAATGCCCTGGTTTCTCAAAATCCTTCACAAAAGGAGGTAAGAGTCATAAATTAGGAGTTCAAGGTTTGGTTTTTAAATGTCATTTTTTCTTCTTTTTCTTTTCATCTGCTTCCAGCTTGAGCTTAACTTCTTCAGCTGTAAGAGCTCCAAGTTTCTTATTCTTTGCTTTCTTAACCTTTTCTTTAATGGCAGCCACATCGATTTTAGTTTCAGTGGAAGCTAAAAAAGTCAAAAACAATTTTTAGAAAAAGAAACAAAGAGTACGTGTTGAGTAGGGCACAGGGGCACATGTCTATAATCACAGCTATGAAAGAGGCTGAGGCAGGACGACCACGAGCACAGAGCCAGGCTGGGCCACGCATCCAGGCCCCACACGAAAAATCAAGTTTAACAGAGTAATTCAGAGTACTAGTTTAATCAGTGAGAGGTTATACAATGTAAAACATTTGCCTAAAGACATGTTAGAAATTTCTTCAAACTAAAAGAAAATGAATCAAAAAGTAAAATACTTCACATATGCCTTAGTGTATATAAAAGAACTCATGAAACCAGCTTGACAGTTTAGCAATATCAAAGCTGTACTTTCTCAAATATTAATCAAAGATTTTTATTTATATTTTATTCTATATTTTAGAACTTCAGAATGTAGCTTGGTCTGCTAATTTTTCATCTTACACACTAAAATAACAAAATTATATTTGATGGAAGATACAGCTTTTCTTAATTTCACTAATTTTAATGAGATAATCATGAAACTATACATTAAAATCTACTGCATCTAAGACCATAACAAAAACTTCACTCAATGCCTAAAATATAGACCAAAAAAAAAAAAAAAAAAAAGCAAAACAAAAAATA
>NW_004524580.1:2608108-2618679 GCF_000260255.1 Octodon degus
TTTTTTATGGCAGAACCAGGGATTGAACTCAGGACCCTGCGCTTGCCAGGGAAGCACTTATTCTACTGAGCTATTTCCCTGGCCCCTTAGTAAGTAGTTTATACACAAATTATTACTTTTATCTTTCTGAGACAGGATTTCACTATGTACTTCAGGCTGGCCTTGAGCTCACTTTGTAGCCCAGGCTGGCCTGTAACTTGTGGCAGTTCTCTTGCCTCAGGCTTCCGAATGTGGTATTACAGGCACGTATGACCACACCCAGCCTATACAATTTTGGTAGTGACCTCTCTCCCACTCAGTAACTCTCCTCTTGGTTATGGACAGTTACTAAGGAAGACTTCAAGTGTGAATACAAAGAACACAAGTTTTAATAGAAGGAAAGAGAATGTAAACGAAGAGAGGATAAATAATGAGGCTAGCAATGGAGAAGAAAAAGCCTGATTTTTCTTAGTGTCTTTTTTTTCCTTCTCACTTTATGTATTTGGTAGCTCGGACTCATACTGATCTTCCTGTTTTCAGCCTCCCCAGCACTGGGGTAGGTGCCACCACGCCTGGACTCAGTCTCCAGCACAGCACACCCCAGGGGCGAGGTTGACATGGGATGCGGGACTGGGGATTGAATCCCGGTCCCTGCACTTGCCAAGGCAAGCGCTTAGTCCGCTGAGCTATCTTGCTGGCCACCCTTGTGTCTTCTTGATATACCCCCTACCAAGCATTTTGTTCTTTAATACAAAGTAATGAGAAATCACCGTTAACCCAGAAACAGATCTTAAGCCACACACCAAATAAACAGAAAAAAGATAAAAACAAGAGATGGCTCTGGGTTTGTATCTCTGGCAACAGAGCATCTTCTCAAGCACAGATCACAGGTTGAGAAAGAAGGCCATGCTGAGACTCCCTGCAATAAGCTCCAGCTGCAACTACAACGAAATCCTAAAGTAACTGATGAAACACAGTTACTTGTTATTTACCCAAGAGGTTCACACAAATTATGGTTTTACTTTTTATAGATAATAAATAATTCAAGAGGTAAAAAAATGAGCTTTACCTTCTTTCGGTTTTTTAACTGGCTTTTCTTTAGGTGGAATAAATGCTTTATTTCTTTCTTCTTGTCTCTTACTGAGCGCTTCTGCTTGTTTAGCCTACATTAAGAAACACATTAGTAAGACAGAGTTTACAAATAACTATCTATGAGTCTTGCTATTAATGTTGTGAAGAAGACAAAGTCATACCTTTATGGCTTCCATTTTCTGCCGCTTCTTCTGATTTGCCTTCAAAAAGTATTCTCCACTGGCCAATTCTTTGTCAATCTATTGAAAATAGTATTTACAATTACATCAGAAACAATGTAGACAGGAATTTCCTAAGAAAGCCACAATGTCCTTAGGGTAAATGCAGTGGAGTCAAACTTCTATCGAGAATGGCAACACTGAAGAAACTACGCCAAGCAGAAGAAACTACAAACACGGAGGTAGCAAAAATGAAGAAGTGTTCACAGAAAATAAGACAGACTAGATCAGGTAGGATGGGAGGTCAGTGTCTCACAAAAGTGTAAGGAGACTAGAACAATAACTTGGGGAAACTTGAAGAAAACTTTGAGCAAGAACCAGAAGCATCACAAAGTCTGATTTCAGAACATACTACAAAGCAGTAACAATCAAAACAACACAGTATGGGCTAACTACAGACACACAGACACCTGGCATAGATCACAGATAGAAACCTGTGCTGACTGATTCTTGACAAAGACTTCCAAAATACACATGCAGACACAAAGCCCTCTTCAACAAATGGTACGGAACACTGAAGCTTGATCATTACAATTCACTCACACTGCACAAAAATCAACACGAGATTAACCAGATACCCTAAATCTTAAAACCTAAATTTGAAACTGCCAGAATAAAGCATAAAGACAATACTTACAGACACTGGTACAGAAGATAATTTTCAAAATAGAACCTCAAATGAAGACTTAACAAAAGCAAACCTGACAAACAGGAACATACCTAAAAAAAATCTACACAGCAAACAACAGAGATGAACTATAGCATGGGAGAAAATATTTACAACACTTCATCTGATAAAGGTTAATATCCAGAAAAACAGGGAAGTCAGAACATATAACAAAAGCCATATAATCTAATTTAAAATAGTAAAGGATCTGCTTTTTTGGTTTTTGGGGTTTTTTTTGCAGTACCAGGGATTGAACTCAGGACCTTGTGCTTATTCTACTGAGCTATCTCCCCAGCCAAAAAGAGGCAAGGATCTGAATAGATACTTCTCAAAATAAGATAAATGACTAATGAATATATTTTAAAAGTTCACTGTTAGCCATCAGGGAAATAAAAATCAAAACTAAAAAAAAACCCAAAAAAAATAAAATGAGATACAATCTCAAGATAATAAAAATGGCTGTTAATAAAATATAAATGGTAATAAAGATGTGGAGTAAAATAAATTCTTATACACTGTTGGTGACAATGTTAATTAGAACAGCCACTACTGAAAACAGTATGGAATTCCTGGAAAAATTCTAGATAGACTGTATGATTCATCTATTCTACTTCTATTTATACCAAAAAAAAAAAAAAAATTCAACATACAAAAGAGCTATCTACATGTGTGTATTTGTAGTAGCACTATTCAGACTAAGACATGAAAGCAGGCTAGATGTCTTCAACAGATGAATGAATAAAGAAAATGTGGTCTTCCTAATCTGCAACTGAATACTATTCAGCCATGAAGATTTGAAATCCTGTCCCTGGCAGTGAAACGGATGGGACTGGAGAACACCATGTTAAGCAACATAACGCAGACACAGTGAACTAAGTGCCTTGCCTCTGCTATCACAGACAGAAGGGCAAATGAACCTGCAAGTAAAATAGTCAGGAGTACCTCAGCTCACAAACTTGATTCTTGCCAAGATTCTGTTTGCAAACCGAGCTGAACAAGAATGGTTCTGATGTGAAGAATTAAGTTCATGAACCAAGGTATTTATGTATTACTGGGGTACATTGGGGGGTTGTGTGGTGGACAGAGGGAGGCTGGATTTTGTCAATGTGCATAATAATATCCATGCACAGACACATTAACCCCATTGATAGGCACAATTAATTTTTAGCAGTACATATTCATTATCCTTATAATGAATTAAAAAGCAGCTAAAGGATAGGGAAGAAAGACAAACCATAACTACAGGACAGAGCTGAAAGAAGCGCAGCAGGCGGTGCACATGTGTGGCTTAATAATGGGATCACTACATAATCTCCTCCAACTACCCTTTCCCTTTAGCCTTTCTTCCTCTTCCAGGGTACAGTCCAGGATCTCCTATTTCTATTATTTTTCACCATGATCATCACCCTTTCATCAAACCTTCCCTGAAAAACTCCAAACATGTCTACACAGAAAACATGACAATCACAGCAAGGGTTTACATCTTGAACAGGAAAACAGCAGAAACTGAAAAAGGCAAAGGGAGAAATGAAGAAGCAAGGCCTCAGGCTGGTGTGCGCAGAATTCAAAAAGGGAGGAGAGGCAGATCACAGATTGAAAAAGTTACAGGTCACAGAAATGGAAGGGGTTCTTTTCTGAAGGTCTCACTATCATAGGAAAGTAAAATGCAACGTCCTCTGTTACAAGTGGACAGGTGCTGAGAAAATTAAAAACTCATAAAGAGCTGCTAGATAATACTGAAAAAACCTGTCTGAGGCTGGAAACACGAATTCTTAGTGCATTTCAGCCAAACATGAGACCTTTTCCAGCTTAGTATAGAAGTCAGAGGCCAAGTTTCCAGACCGATAAAGTTTTAGAGTTTTGCCAGAAAAGTGTGATAGAATGATAAAGTGACTTGATCAGAAAAAAACCAAAGCACAAAACAGAAAGGCAAGAAAAGATATTCTCTTTGGTTGGAAAGGAATGAAGATAGGTAACAAAATAGTATGAGGTCATAGCAGGAACCAAGGATGAGGGTTTATGATTTCTGGGCCAGTGAGATAGCTCAGCGGACTAAGCGCCTGCTTAAGCAAACGCAGGGACTGGGGTTTGATCCCCAGCCCCACATGCTGTGCCGGCCCTGCCCCTGGGCGTGCTGAGCCAGTCAGAGTTCTGGCATGATGGCGCACACCGCTAATACCAGCACTAGGGAGGCTGAGACGGGATCACTACAGGTCCCAGCTGCTTGGTGAAACCTTGTACCAAATACATTAAATAAATAAATAATACACAGAAGTTATGATTTCTAAAATCATACAGTACATGATCAAAAAAGTCACTACAGCAAAGCAGGCAATTTTGTGAGCTAAATCACTGAACTTTTTTGCCTACAAAATATGTACAGTAGCTGCAGGGACAGGCTGACACCAACTACCTTAATGTAGTTTACATTCACAATGTGAATGCCCCACCTGCTATCCCCATGCAGTCAGCATCATAAGCCTATTTATACTTACCTTCCATTCATTCATTCATTCATTCATTCATTCATTCATTTATTTATTTATTTATTTGAACCGGAGATTGAACTCAGGCCCTTGCGCTTGCCAGGCAAGCATTTATTCTATTGAGCTATCTCCCCGGCCCCTACCTTCCTTTTATCTACATACATATATACATGCTACTTAAAATAAACTCAATAATATTCGGGTCAAAACCAGATTAAAATGTTACCTTTTCACGTAAAGCTTAACACTGAATACTAACCTGGCTTTCTGGCTGTGGCGGTGGGAACGGTGTGTACTCTTTCTTAGCAGTTTTCTTCTTTGGTTCTTTGCGTTTGTTCACGTTTTTATGTTTGAACTGTGGCAAAAATCTTTCCCAACTTTGTGATCGTAATTCAGAATCTTTCGCCAATTCTCGTTTTATCATTAAGGTCTTTAGTCATACACATATAAATAAAGTACTTTTTAATTTCAAAATTTATAATTTGTTAAACTAAGATATAACTATTGCTTCCTTAAATAATTTTATTTTTCTTGGGGGGGGGGAACCAGGGATTGAACTCAGGTCCTTGCGCTTGCCAGGGAAGCGCTTATTCCACTGAGCCATCTCCCCGGCCCCCTTAAATAATTTTAAAAGGGACAGTTCCTAGTCTCTTTACTGGAATTAATCAACTCTACCAATATACATCTCAAACATCCACAATGTGCTAAGCATCAAAAAACTACTGGAAATTTTGATTAAGAAATCCAAAATTTTAGGGCTAGCCAAAATGCTCAGCAGACTGAAGCACCTGCAAGCAGGTGCAGGGGCCAGGGGTTCGATCCCTGGGCTTGCCGTGCCAGCCCCGCTCCTGGGGCACACTGAGATAACAAGTGAGACTGAGCGTAGTGGCGCGCACCTATAATCCCAGCTCTTGAGAGGCTGTAAACAAGGGGATCACTACAAGTCCAATCTAGTAGTGAAACCCTGAACACCTTCCCCAAAATACCAAAAAAAAAAAAAAAAAAAAAAAAAAAAAAAAAAAATCCAAAATTCTAAAATGAGATGGAACCAAATGTAGCTTTTCAACTATTATTTCATTAAATTCTTTATAATTAACTTAGAGCCAAAACGGTCATTAGCGGATATTCCTCATAAGCAGAAAGTTTTCAGTAGAAACCAAGGTGTCATGGTCTATGATTAAACAATTAGTACTATACTGCCCCACTTCACCTGAATTTTTTTTCCCCATAGTTTTATTGAGAAACAAATAGCAATAAGACAGCTTCAAACCAAATTGGTAGGACAGTTTCAATAATTAACACATTGCATACATTCTTCCTAGTGGTTAATTGCTGTACAAGATTCATCTGAATTTTGTACACAACAAAACGTAAGAGGATGTCAACAAGGCATCAGAGACACAACAGCTCTCTTCATCTGTGATACTCTAATTAACTTAAAATCAATTTTAGTCTAAGTGACTTTTTAACTTCTTCAAATTTAAGTGGACTGTTCAACGTCCACCATTAAAAATGTGCAGTAAGTTCTATGAAGCTTGCCATTGTACTATATTAGAACTATTAAATATACTATAAAGATCCGCTTTAACAGTTTTTCACACTAGAGACCTAAGACCCAAAAAAGGACTAAAGCACAGGGGTAAGTGGTTGAAGCTTACCTCAAACTGACCCCAAATATCTCTACTTTACCTTTTCTATGTATTAGGTCTTTCATAAAAGATTTAATTTTTTCAAAGCTAAAAGTCTGACAATCACTGGAATATAATACTCACTTTAATATTATAAATTGGATGTATATTCTTCATGGTATCTAAAACTACTTTTCGAACCTGAAATTTGCAAAGAAAAATGAATTCATTACTTATTACAGAATTTGATGAACTAGACAGAAAACTACCATATTACAAAAATACCCCAGAAATCAGTGAATAACCACCAAATTAAATACAATAATTCCTTCAATTTTTGAGTGGCCTCTACACCTTTTACAGTAATAATCAACCTCCACTGGATATAATAGTTTCTCTATTAATATTAAAATATAATATAAATACGACATCCAGGAGCCGTATGATACAGCGGAAAGAAAGACTGGACTCAGAGGCAGAAAATGGCTAGGAATGGTGGCACAAGCCTGTAATCTCCACACTTAGAAGGCTGAGGCAGGAGGATGGCCATGAGCTCAAGGCCAGCCTAGACTATACAGTGAGACGCTGTCTCAAAACAAAACAAAACCTAGAGTTAGAAAATGAAGGCTCAGGGCCTGGGACAGCCACTTCTCCCTGAAGAGACATTTTCCTGCTATAGCTTTCTCATGTGCAATATGGAAAGAAAACCATATACCTCAAGAACTTGTTATAAGAATTAGATGAGGTATTTCAAAAACTATAAAAATACAGCGTATTTAATGCAGTTAAATCGCTACTCCCCCATGACAAAAAGGCAGACTATTTATGAGAAAGGTGGCCAGAAGAATTACACAGAAAGACTTTTGAAGGGAGAAAAGCAGCACAGCCACATCCAAACAATGAAAGAGCTAAAAGAAACAGCATTTGAGAAAGGGAAGGGGAGGGCAAAAAAACAAAACAGCATTTGCCTCACAGATTTTCTAATGAAGTTTGACAAGTTAAATAAAGTCTTCATGAAAATATTAAACATACTAAAACTGAAACAAAATTTATCTTAGTTTTCAGACTCTGACCTCTACTGGCTATATACATTATTGCAATAAGATCTCGGCTCAATTTTCCAATCACATGTAACTACACCATACTTTTCTTGTGTGCTGCAGACTAAGGTCTTAAATAACAGTTAAATTTGGTAGTTGAACGAGCCATGTTTGCAAAACTAATTAAAAACCAGATGTTGCCACACTTACCAAAAAATGGCAGGTCCAAGTGTACCTAATCTCTCAATTAGATGACAGAAAATATTGACTAATGGGAAATCAAACAAAGTATATTCTAAAAATATAATTATACCACACTATATTATTTGAGAATTATTTATTATAACCAAATTATTTATTCTCTTGTAAAAATTAACTGAAAGTAATAGTTCTTACCTCTTTTAAACCACTAAAAGGTCCAATGGCTGAGACTGTATTTCCCTGAACCATAACATAACAGTTCGTTAAGAGTTCCAAAGCCTGTATCAAAAGAGCAGTAAGGTGAAATTCAATACACCGACAATTCACGCAGAGAAGCTATTCAAGTCTGTCACTAATAAGAAGTACCTTCAAAGTAGATCCTTTGGGACCAATAAGTCGCTGTCTTCTTTTCACAAATCTTTCTTTATTTCTTACTAAAGAACCTATTTTGATGATGTCACATGCAATATCATCCTGAAGAATCCGTACTGCCTTTTGAAAAAAAAATACATATGTCAACATTATTTTTAATCAGCTTATTTCCTAAGTCCTAGGTAATAAGACATCAGCATAAAACCTAAAAACCCAACTGTAGAAAACAAGGAAAGAGAGTGAGAAAAAAATCCACTATAATAGGTAATGTTGATGCAAGTAAAGCAAAGTCTATGTAATTCTACATTTACCTGCTCAAATGAAACACTTCTTGCTAACAGTTTTATCAGGTCTCTGGCCCTGATGATGATGTAGGGATCAAAGGTCTTCTTTGTAGTACAGACAGTCATGCTGCCCTCAATCAAGTCCAGGGTGGCCTTGATGTGCTACAAGAAGGACCAAACAGCAGTTGTCTACAAATGAATTCCACTTTAGATCATTACTGAGCTTATCCCAACCAAACTATTATTTTTATGCTATTAAGTGATCTTATAAGGTCTACCAACTCCCACTCTAAAGAAGCTGTGCCAATATAAATAATACTTAATTATTTTTATGTATTTTACAGAAGATATGAAAGTAAAACAATTAAAACTTCATATTTAGCTTCAAAATAGTTTAAACTATTGGAATAAAGATTATCTCTAGTTTAAAAAACATTACTTCAACCAGGATGAAGTCACACTTAATACCTACAAAAAGTAAAAATGTAAAGCAGTATATCTCCCTAGTCTGGGTGCAAGTCCAATCTGAAATCTGTTCCCAAGAGAAATGCCTTTATCCTTTTAAACTTTTTCTAGCTGCTTAGGGGACTGAAGGCAAAAACAAATTATAACAGGTTCAGAAAGAATCAATTTGGAAAATTAAGCCATATGTCTCAACTGGAAGAATTAGATTTCAACAAAGCCAATGAAAACGCTGTTTTATGACTTGTGAGGTTAACATGAATACCTGGGTCTCTGTGAATGTCCACACACACAAAAATGAGCTCTACCCCAGATGTAGCCAGCTATAAAACACAACCTGCAACTTGCCGAGCCACCTTTATCTCCCACCTCCCAGTGAGTACAGCTCACTCCCAGGCAGTCCGAGTGAGAAGCATGTATCACCACCTCACACACACACACCCCCCTATACACAAGTATATATACATGCAAAACTGATCCACAGGCTTCACAAAATGATACCTGTCCCTACCTTTCTTTTTTTAAAAAGCCATCAAATTGACTTCTCAACCCACTAATGTCTTTTCAATCCTCAATCTGAAAAATCAAAACAATCTACCATGTTACAATTATAGCAGCAAAAGCACACTGGGAAAAGTTGGTCACATAATCTTCTTCCATTTAAAAGGAAAGGAAATAACTGGAATAAAGCTGAGCTCAAGGTAGAGAGGTGAAACGGTAACATGTCTAGAGCAGGTATGGTGGACTTCAACAGGTGAGTTTTAGACATATTCATGAAATTTCTAAAACAGTAAAGGTATATGCATTTCAAAGTAATTACACATAAAAGACTAATAAACTACATAAGAATAAAATCCATCTAGACGAGTGGTGGTGAACCTATGGCATGGATGCCACAGCCAGCTGTTTTTTTGTTTTGTTTTTGTTTTTTTGGTGGAACCAGGGTTTTGAACTCAGCCCCTTGTGCTTGCCAGGCAAGTGCTTAGTCTACTGAGCCATTTCCCCGGCCCACAGCCAGCTGTTTGATATCACAGAAAGCTCTAGAAGGCTCACCATCACTGGTCTAGACTGTTTCAATTATTAAAGGAACCAAATCAGCTATACTGGTACCTTAAATAATAGGTATAACAAAAAAAAAAAAAAAAAAAAAAAAAAAGGTCAGCACACATACACTTAAAGGGACTCTTTTAAAAAGTAAAATCTTAAATGTATAAAATATGCATACGTGTTCATTCAAGGCCTTCTGCACTAAGGGCCAACACTCTTTCAAGTAGGCCTCTCTATATTTTGGGAACAAAGTTGCAAAACTGCTTTCCTCCAAGAGTCCTCTGGGATTGTCCTCTTTAGAAAAAGCTGGTTCCTTCCAACCATCAGGAACAGTGAGGAGTTCTGATTCATCTACAAAGGAGAAAAATGCAATATTGCATGTAATTATTTTTAAAACGCAGTAATTTTTTTTTAATTTTTTTAAATTTTTATTTATTTGTGTGTGTGTGTGTGTGTGTGTGCATGTGTGTGTGGCCAGCTCAGCCCACCAGGGGGCGGGGCTGGCTGGCTTGTGGAGCTGGGGGATCGAACCATGGTCCCTGTGCTTTGCTAAGCTTGTTGTAAGTAGGTGCTTTAGACCACTGAGCCATCTCACCAGTCCAAAACGCAGTAATTTTTAAAAAGTGCTTTACTATCCTCCCTATGCATCTATAGAGTAAGAGTTCACGCTTTAAACACTTCCTACAAGATTGGTTGTGCAGTTTTCCCCGGAACCATTTTTCAGCTTTTTTTTTTGCGGGGGGGTGGGGGGGATTGAACTCAGGACCAGTGCTCGGCAGGCAGGAGCTTAGGCCGCTTTCTCCCCAGCCCCTCCCGGGACTATTTTTCTAATGCTTCTGTTTGTTACACAGACTGAAGAACGTGGGTAATACAGACTGCAACAGGGCAGCGGATCTAAGAATAGAGCAGTCTAAGAACTCAACTCACGAGATGTGTCCTCCTGTGCTTTTTTTTCTTTTTTTTTTTTTCTAGCAATCTAAAAAGATAAAGAAGTACCGGGGCTCTTCACCGCCCGCCTCGCTTCGCCTCCCCAGGCGCGCCGCGCCCGCCAGCCCCAACCCACCGACCTCACGCCCCAGCCGGTCGCGGGCTCCC
>NW_004524580.1:2621825-2622785 GCF_000260255.1 Octodon degus
AAAACAAAACAAAACAAAACAAAACAAAACAAAAATCTTTTAAGTTACTACAATTTACAGAGACCAGACTATACGTATGTATACACGCATATATAACATACGTACATTACATATAATATTCTTTAGCTCCTTACACTATTCCTTATAAATATTTAAAAGTTTAAATTATTAATTTGAGTACTACATGATCAGTGAGTCACAGAGTCACTGGAATTTAAACAAATTTGTGCAGTACCATAATTTTAAAAATCACTTTGGAGTTTCTTTGATTTTAGAAAATTTTTAAAAATCAGTTATGCTATCAATTTAAAGTCCATTTATTGTATTATCTTTCTTTTTTATATTTTAGGGAAGGGTCTACAGAGTGTTCAGGGTCTGACTACTAGATCAGACTTGTGATCTGCCTGTTTCCAGCTTCCCAAGAGCTGGGATTACAGGTGTGCACCACTATGCCCAGTCTCAATTGCTCGCTCAGTGTGACCTGGGGGCGGGGCCAGCAAGGCAGGCCTGGGGATCAAACCCCTGGCCCCTGCACTTTAATCAGCTTGCAGGCTCTTTAATCAGCTGAGCTGTTTTGCCAGCCTTATATTATCTTTTCAAAGATATATACATATATCTTTGGTACAGGGTCTCACTACATAGCTTGGACTGTGTGTGTATGTGTATGTGTGTCTCTTTTCTGAGATAGTTTCTTGCTACATTATCCAGGCTGGCCTTGAGCTCATTTTTGTAGCCCAGACTGGTCTTGAACTCACAACAAAGTTCCTTCCCCAGCCTTCTTTAATTTTTTTGGTACTGCGAATGAAACTCAGGACCTTATACTTTCTAGGTAGGTGCTTGTGCCACTGAGTTACATCCCAGCCCTCCAGAAAATGTTTAGAGTTCAAAGAGCAAGTTGAAAGTGCCTGCCTGAAAAGTACAAGGTCCTGAGTTTGATTCCCAGTACTGCCAAAAAAAAAA
>NW_004524580.1:2624304-2639648 GCF_000260255.1 Octodon degus
AATTACCATCTGCAGTGCAGTAGCTTAGTTCACAGGTATCAGTATATATAGTTAATCAGGGTGAGAATCTTTTCAATTAACTGCTAGATTCAAAAATCTTCGGAAGATTCTCAGGATCATTGCCTTGCCCATCTTCTACATATTACTGTATGGTTTGACTTATTCGTGTTTCCTACCTCTTCAATAGTCTTATTCTTAACCAAGCATGCCATGAAAGCAGAGTCATTTTCCGTCCTTTCTTCCTACATAGGGAAGAACTTTCCTACTGTCAAAAGCCAGAGATTTTAGATGAGCGCCTGGATGGACAGTCCTCAATTCTGCCTCTGTCCTCCTGGAAAGCCTTTGCGACTGCCCACACAATGACACTTACATCTACAGAGGAGGCATGAGATCCAAAGACACTTATTCCTGCTTGAATATTATTAGTCTTTCCAGGCTTGGGGCCTATAAAACATTAATATTTCATTGGGAATCTAATTTAGCCTCTCCTATTATTCCCTCTCTCCTTTTATGATTGTTCTTATGGAAAAGCAACAACTTTGATTTAATTTGCAGTTATTATCTCCTTCTCCCTACAGGAGAACGGGGACACATTTCATAATATTAGGTTCTACCATAGGAACAAAAGGCTCTTTAAGGCATGCATGAATATTCAAGACTTAATTAGTGGCATATGAAATGTATTGATAGTGCTGAGAATTATTATTTTATGCAAATAGGGCAAGCAAACTGAATTCTCTTATTTGTATACATGGTACTAAAGAAGTGTTTGAACTTTTTTGGAATACACATCTTTGTCATTTATTAGGTAACAGCAGATGGCTGGCAAATGAAATGAAATTTTTAGATAAATTATTTTAAACATTTAATGGATTCACATCGAAACAAATGACTTTATAATGTTAATAAAATGTTGATTTTACCTCATTGTAGATTCAAATTTTCTAATTAAAAAATTAGAAAATAATTACACCAATTAGCTGACACCCAGGGAGATGTGAAGATTCAAACTTTGATCTTACACATTATTACTCAAGAGTGAGTTTCAACCTCTTTTGCTTTACCAGTCCTTTTCCTAATACAAAATATTTTGAGACCTTCGCTTAAAAAAGTGCATGCATTTGAGTGTGCATCAGCAGTGAACTGCCCCTCATAGATGGCTACTCCAGCCATGGGGGCCAAGGGTTCTCATCTTAAAGCAAGCTGGGCGGAGCTGCTCCTGGTTCTGGCCTTCTATTCCCTGAGAAAGAAGAGGGGATGGAAGGAGTTCTTAACCTTCTTAAGTAAGCACACACCTTCACAATTGAAAGTCCAATATGATTTATATATTTGCATATAGCTATATTTGTTAGTTCCTTTGCAAATCATGGAAACTCAAAGTAACCTAAGCCAACAAGATTATTTATTGTCCTATAAACTTGGGTATTGGATTTAAGAGCTCAGCAAGGTCATAAACCCATTTGTGCTCTCTCTCAACCACTTACTTCCCTCTCCCTCCCCCTCCTCTTCCTTCTCTCTCTCTCCCCTTTGCTTCTCTCCCTCTCCCCTTCTTGGGCCCTCTGCCTCCTCACTCATTCTCAGAGAAAGAAACCACCATGCTCAGCCCTGTGGAGAGATCCCCTCAGTAAAGAAGCAAAGTTTCCACAGCAGAGCTCAGAAGCAGATCTCCCGGAGCACTTGGACTGACAGGTGACTGCCACCCTAGCTACTCCTTGACTGCAGCCTTCTAGGAGGGAGGTCCTGAGCCTTAAGCTCCCAGACAAACTGCTCACCAGTGCCTCACTCTTAGAAACTGTGATGTAGTTAGTGTGTGTGTGTGTATGTGTGTTCTTTTTTTATTAATACTGGGAATTGAACCTAGCATCTTCACATGAAATACAGCCCCAGTCCTCATTTTTTTAAATATTGAAATATGACTTCACTAAGTCTTTGAGTTGCCCAAGCAGGGCTAAGACTTACAATCTTGCCTCAGCCTCCTACAATGCTGGAAAAACAGGCATATGCCACCAGGCTGGCATAAGAGTTGATTTAAGATGCTAATTTGGAGGGATGCAGACACAGGAACCCATTCGATCCCCATCCCCTGCATGCTGTGCCCCCCCCACCCCCGGGGTGCGCTCAGACAGGGACTGAGACTGGGCATGGTAGTGTACCTATAATCCCAGCACTTGGAAGGCTGAAAAACAGAGAATCACTACGAGTCCGATCTGTGTAATGAGACCCTGTAGACCCTGTACTAAATACATTAAAAAAAAATTAAAGATGCTAATTTGGGTGGTAATTCTTACATAGACATAGCTAACACAAAACCAAAGTGAGTGTAAGCATTCATCAACACACTTATAAATCACTCCTTTAATAATGGGTGTAGACATGAAACTTTTTTCTCAGTGAAAATATTCCTCTCGTTCTTATCACTAGAGGGCAAGTTGCACTTATGATGACGAGTAAAGAATAAAACGATTTTCTACCTCCATGGAAGGGTGAAGATCAGATGCAAAAAGCCTTATCTCTGACCAGCTCTGTTATACTACCCATGAGGATGCAGTTGTCAGGAGACATTAAGGCACAGGCTAAGTCTAAATGCAAATTTTCAGCAACATTCAGTGGCATACAAACTAGCTATTCACTGGTTTTCTTGGTTTTGAAAATTGCTAGGTATCTAATAAACAGCAAGCTTCTTTTAAAATCTTTTTACCCTTTATGAAATTAATATCTTAACATTCTTGTGACCTCAAGACTTCTGAGAACAACCACTCTCATTTACTGAGTACCTGTTATTAGCCACTTACTGCACATTATGTGCCTCATGTCCTTGTATTTAATCTACTCAACAAATCTTTGGCAATTATACACATCAGTGCATGAAGGTTGAAATCTCATCTAAGGACACATAGCTAAAAAGAAGCAAAATAAATTTGATTCGAATACAAGTTATATTCCATTGCAATGATCATTTAAGGAACAAGTCATTTTTATTACACCAAATGTTTGTTGCTTCTGGAAATATTTTAGTATGTTGAAACATTTTAAATGTTTCACATAGGGAGGCCAGACAAATAGCTCAGCAGATTAAAGCACCTGCAAGCTGGCATAGGGTTTGGGGGTTCAATCTCCAGGCTTGTCATCCCCCCTTCTATCCCTCCCCCACCCCCCAGCGCTGAGATAGAGATTGAGATTGGGCGTGGTGGCTCACACCTGTAATCCCAGCTCTTGGGAGGCTGTAAACAGGTGGATCACTACAAGTCCGATCTACTAGTGAGACCCTGAACACCTTATAGACCCTTCCCTAAAATACAAAAAAAATTAAATTAAAGAATATACAAAAATAAATGTTTCACATAGCATGGAAAATAAAAGGTACAATGATTTTGATACCTCTTCTTTCTTTTTTGTCCTCCAGAGAATACACACACACACACACACACACACACACACACACACACAGCCTCTTCTCTCACTTTACCTGATCAGATGTGTAATCGTGAGTCTTAGCTAACCCTCCTACCTGCATCCTTTCTCTTAGAAGGTAGCTTCAGTATAAGAAGTTCAATGACCCAGACCGACTTATTCTGAGAAATCCCAAACTAGAAGGACAGACAAAAATCCCAAGCTAGAAGAAAAGACAGAAATAAATTCTGGGTATGTGTGAATGAAGAACCAACCCTAAATTTCAAATGTTGTAACTTGTGTAGAAATCACAAGGCCCAGTTCAAATTATAAAAACAGGCTACTCAGAAGTGTTTGCTCTTAAACTCTTATGTTATGAGATGCTGGTTATGTGGCAATAGATACTTGAAGAGCATATCAGTACTTACAGCAGAATCAGATTTCCCTTGACTTCTTTTTCTTTTCTAAATGAAATGTAGCATTCATTCAGAGAAACAAAATGAAGGGGCTGGTGAGATGGCTCAGTGGTCTAAAGCACCTACTTAGAACAAGCTAAGCTGAGCAAAGCACAGGGACTGCGGTTCAATCCCCCAGCACCACATGCCAGCCAGCCCCACCCCCTGGTGGGCTGAGCTGGCCACACACACAAAATAAATAAATAAATAAATAAATAAATAAATAATTTTTTTTTATAAAGATGGTTTTAAAAAATGACGAAAAAAAGGATCATTTGATAAAATGATGGTAGACATTCCATCGCAGAGGATATAAATTTTAGGTCAATAAAAGTCCTGTTAAAATAAGGGTGTTTAATTTTTGTTTGTTCATTCACTCATCTATACTTAATAAGCATTTGTTGAATAAATTTATTGCGTACCATGCATCAGGCACAGTGGTAGGTGTGGGGTATATTGTGCCAAATAAGATCTATCAGGTCCCTGATCTCCCAGTGCTTACATCCTATTTGGAAGACAAGTAGCACTTACAGCAGAAAGATTCTTCAGGTGGTGATAATTCAGTTGAGAAGTGAGTGATGGAAGAGTGTCATCACAGACTTTCTTGGGGCCCCCCTGACTCACCAGCAGTAAACCAGTGTACAGCAAAAAAAGAATGAAAATATTTCCCTGAGCTTGTAAGATAGCGTAATCATCTGTACCCCATGAGCAGTTTCTTGGCATGAGCATACATGCACAACCTGTGTGGGCTGGGCCTTTCCATTTCATATTTGGTGGCCGCAGTTTGCTAATGATGAAACTGGTCTGATAAGTTAGACTTTCCCCTTGCTTAGCAGGCTTTGGGGCAGCAAAGACAGGGTGAGGCAGCCTTGGAGACCGAGGCATTGGGTGCCATGTGCTAACAGTTCCTGAGCAGCCCTTTGATGTGCTCAGAGAAAACCAATTTAAAATAGGAGAGAGAAATGGGAAGTAGACCTTTTAAAGTCCTAAATTTCTGGAAGACTCAGTTGCTCATGTTCTTCTAAAGAAAGGGCATTTTCTTTAAAATTCCATTTATCAGTGCCTGATGCAACAGAAGTTCAACTAAATTAGTTCTTCACTCTGAGAGGTTATTTGCCTTTAGACAAAATCTGAGGAAAGTGAAAATCAGCACTGCTGGAATTCAATTTGAGTGTTCTTTCATTTAATTGATGACTTTTCATATTCTGCTCTCTTCTAAAACAAATTTAATCACTGTCCATCATTAAATAAATATCAATTATAAATTTAATTTAATAGATATAATTTAAAAATTATATATAATTTTAAAAGTCACTATTTTTATATTTTATAATATTAATTTAAAGGTAACTAAAGTAGGCAGAAAAAGAAGACAAACAGCATACTTGGCTTATTTTACAACCTGCATATATAATATAGTTTATGAAAAAAACCTAACCTTGTGATGTCTATTACAGAAACTCAAGGAAAACTCCCATGATGTTAAAGGAATAAGTGATAAGCCATTGCCTAAAACAAAGTGAAGAGAGATTTTTAAAAAGAGTACAATGAAAAATAGTCGATTGAGAAGAAGAGTCACATAAATTAGTAGTTTTCCTTTTTTTATGTTTATCGTGTATTCGTGAGTGAAGTAGGTCAGGAATTACTTTTGCAACATTAGACAGCATTCAATGAAATTATAATTTGTAGAACCCAAGCTGTGACTTTGAACACTAAGAACACATAATGGCCGAGATTCCCCAGGGTCTGAAAAGGAATGATGATGAGATGAACGCTTGATTAAGGCAGGTAGCTGATCGCCAAGAGGCCTTACTCAAATTGTAATTTAATAAGAAACAAAATGATACTATTCAATTTATAGGATAATTTCTTTAAGTGGTACAAACTTTAGTCTGGGTTTATTTATTTATTTACTTATTTTGAAACATAGTCTCATGTTTTAGGTCAAACTGGCCTCAAAATCCCATTATGTAGTCCAGACTGGCCTCAAACTCATACAAGTGCTGAGATTACAGGCATGTGCCACCATGCCTGGCTACCAAACTTTACCCTTTAAGAAGATACAAACATTTTCTTTTTTTAACCACTGTGGAAAGCCTTATCTGCTCTTAAGAGTACCTAAAATAACCCTCTGAACTTTTAAAAATACCGCGAGTCCTGACTGTGTCTCATCCTGCAGGGAACATAAGTGTTTATAAATAGATTTAGAAGAAGCAACAGCGAGTGATCCTGTAATGCACTCTTACCTTGGGTAGCAGGTGAGGAAGAGAAGGCCATCTTCTCAGGCCCTTCTGACAGAGCAGTCTGTGCAGTCTGAGGGTGTTCTCTAGCCTCCTGGATTCTAAACAGCATCTCTGGGATGACACTAGAAAATTATCAGGCTGGCCAGATAGCTCAGCGGACTAAAGTGCCTGCTTAGGTAGAGCACAGCCACCGTGTGCCGTGCCCCCCACCCCCCGGGCAAGCCTGTAATCCCAGCGCTTGGGAGGCTGAAAGCAGGAGGATCACTATGAGTCCGATCTGCATAGTGAGACCCTGTAGAGCCTGTGCTAACTACATAAAAAAAAAGAAGGAAAGAAAAACTAAAAGAAAAAAAACCTAGAAAATTATCTATGTAACCTTAAAACATTAAAACCCCTTTTTTTCACACCAGGAGGAAACCACTGAAAACATAAGATAAACAGCAAACTACGAAGATGTGACAAAAATAAAGTATCTTTCTAAGTGTACTCCAGCTGGATGGTTATAAGATACAGGGAGAGAATAAGAAAAGTAGTTACACCCCAGGCAGCTCTAGGAAGAACATTTAGAATTTACCATAGCAGATGCTATTATAATCTCTTTTGCTCTCTACTTAAAAAGTCTGTTTGGTTCAATACCCCCAACTTTTCTGCAATTATAGCACTGCCAGGTAGTCAGTATCTTCTCAGACGGTGGTACATTTTACTGAAAATATCTCTATTTCTCTTCACTCACAGATGCACAAACAGGATGGACTTAAATACCCCTAAATTCTAGGAAAACAGATGATGAGGTGGTCAGGAATGGAACAGTTTGACAGCTACAGAAATCTTCCCTAGTCTAGTACAGTATTGGCTATTTACCTCATTTCTGCTCATGATCTGAGTAACAGTGGACCTAGAAATGTTGGTGACTTGGTAAAAAGACAGTTTGTATCAGGTATTAGCGTCTTTCAAACCATAGTCTTTCGTTACCCATTTCACAAAGATATAGCAAGTAGCTCCTTTACCTCCCAGGCTGTAGTGGGATCGAAATACTGCAGTTAATGAGACAGATACTTAATGAGACCTTGAGATGAGCTTTAGTGTAAAGGAGAAGGCAGACACTAAAGTGAAGTAGAAGACAAATAGATGCTAACCAGACAAATAAATGTTTCACTTTCAGTGAACTGCTGCACACAGCTAGACAGCGTGCTATGGAAGCACCCTTTGAGTGTTCTGACCTTTACCAGCTGGTAAAAAAGAAAAGCACACCAAAGAATCTTCATCTGGATATCCTGCTGCAAATTACTTAATATCCTGGTCTTCTATTTTCTTAGAAGAAAGAATGAACTAGATGAATTCTAAAGTCCCTTCCAATGATAATGCTTTGGAATCCTACTAAAACCTCCTCAGCCCAATGCACGTGTTCAGGTCTTTCTCTGCAAGGACAGTTTGAGGGCTGCTTGGAGAATAAGTGTTGATGACAGTCATGTCTTTGATCATCCAAATACATTGAATTGAGTGCAAAGACTAAAACCCAGTTTTGAAATCCTGAGATTCTCACTCACTTTTGCTGGAAATGCACAGGCAAGAAAATCCACGAGACCCTGTCCTAAATACATTAAAAAAGAAAAGAAAATCCATGTGCTGCATCCTGGGGCTGTTTGTCCCATAGAGCACTCCCTCTGTGGTCCAGGGAGTGCTTTCTTCTAATTTAGAGCAAGCTGTGGCATACTCCGGAAGTGCTACCTTGTAAGTTTGCACCCACTCATTTTCTCCCTGAAATAACCAAGCAAATTAGCAAAGACCTCAAATACTAGACCTCACCTTACCAAAGCAAGGGCTGAGTCACTCTCGCAGCAACAAGGAAGCATCACTATTGTTTCCGTCCCCTCCAAGGCGGACAGACAAGTGAAGCTGTCAGGTCATTTCTCAGTTTCCCAGATACTTAAAAATTTTGGCAATATGAGAAGTTCTGTGTGTCTTATTAAGTAAAATATTTTTAAAATGTCAGTAAACCACTCTGTCGAGTCAGACCACTTCATTAAATACTTTGCTTAAATCCTTATTGGCAGTGAAACTTAGGAAAAATTATAGAACTTCAGTAATGTTTAGATTCCTTACGTGTTAGTCTGGTTTTTGTTACTACAATTCAATATAAATTAGGCTAACTTGATAAAGAGGTTTATTTAGTTCACAGTTTTGGAGGTCAAAGGGCATGATGGTGACATTGGCTAAATTCAGATGGGGGACTTCCAGGGGGACACATGGCACCATATGGTAAAAGACAGGGAGCACATATGTCTATGACTGCACATCTGCCTTCTGCCCTTTTTATAAAGCCCCCAAGTGCCTCCATAATAATCTCATTGAAATCTAATCACTCCCAAAGTCCCCAGTTCTGAACCACATAGTCAGATTAAGTTTCCAATCTTTTATTAGCGTATGACCTTGGAGAGTTAAGTGGCTGCACAGGAAGACACTTAAGACCACTAGACTGCATACTGCATATTCTTTGAAGGTCCTTGATGTTGTTTTGTTGTTTGTCCTACATCAAGCATAGCATCTGTACAGAATAGGTATTTAATAACTATAGAATTTCATGTAAAAAAATGAATAATAACAATTACCACATGTTGTATACTGGAGAATCTCTAATAAGTGTTCTTTATTATAATTGCCATGAAAGAAACTTTACTTTGCAAGTAGAAAGTTTCAATGAAGTATAAGTTTCATTTTTAGTTGATATAAACTTTTTTCCTGTGTTTAAATTATATCAGGATTTATAAGAGTCTTACTCCATTTCCTGCTGCTATAAAGAAATACTTGAGATTGAGAAATTAAAAAAAATTAAATTTAATATTTCATGATGGTGGAGGCTATAAAATCCAAAAGTATGCTGTGGGGACTTCTTGGTTTGGGGGCCTTATACTGTATCCCAACCTGGCAAAAAAGAGTGAAAGCAAGCCAAGTGTGTACAGGAGAGACAAAATGTAGAGTCAGCTCTGGCTCATAATGCCCCCACCGTAATGGTGCCTAGTCCAGTCCTGAGAATGAGAACTCTGCAGAGAAGGCCATCAATCTCTCTGAAAGCCTAATCACCTCTTAAAGGCCCCACCTTCCAATGCTACCATTGCAATCAAATTTCAAGGTGAGTTGGGGAAGGGACAAACCACAGCAATAGGTAAGAGATCACCAGCAGCATTTTAAGCAGATGATGTATAAGATATTTGGAGGTCCTTGATGTTTTTTGTTTTGTTTTGTTTATCCTATGTCAAGCATAACGTCTGGTACAGAATAGGTACTTAATAAACATTTGTTGAATAAACAGTTCAGTGAATTAATGAAGTAGAAAGAATTTCCCTACAGTAACTTTATCACATTACATTTGTTGGGGGCCTAATATTAGAGCTACTTTTAGAGCATAAGTGTTTTTTTTTTAAATATTTTTATTGAGAAACAAATAGCAATGAGACAGTTTCAGAACCGATTGCTAGTACATTTTCAATAATTAATACATTGCATATTGTTGTCTTAGTGGTTATTCATTGTACAAGATGCAGACCTGATATCCTGTCTCAAGCACTATTAGAACAAACCTCTCTATTCATTGAATTAAGAGAATGGAGCTGTATATCTGTCCTAACTATTTTGAATATACAGATATAAAATGGTCATCATTTGTATCACCCTCTTTTGGTTAGTTTTGTCAGAGAAGGGAATTCCATTATCATTTAAATACTGTAGGTGCATGAATTCAGCAAAATATCCCAATATAGTCCAATTGTACATAATAGTAGTGGGTTTTCCATAAGACTGTCAATGTCCAAAGTTGTTGACTTGAGCCTTTTACAGCTCATCATATTAATATGGCTTTACCTTTTATACTTCATTTTCGTACTTTTCTGCTGGATGGTTAAGACCAAGAAAGAGCAAGACATATATAACAAGAAATGTAACTTTTGTAACTGATAATGTCAGTCAAATCCCCTCAGGATTTAACCTGAAACCCTGTACCTCAGTTTGTAGATCCTTTGTCAGTGTCAGCCATATGGGTGAGTCACGGCCATTGATTGACCGATTTTAGAGCATAAGTGTTTTGGAATACTAGCTTCTGCTCCTGCAGATCTTCTTTTTGTCTGTGCTATTATTTGCTTTACGAAAAGGTCACAAGTTGCCTGAATTTTCTTTGTTACTCTTTGCAAAATAGGAAGAAAATGTTCAAATGGAAAGGGGAGCAAAGGAGGGGGAGGGGAAAGGAAGGAAAGGAAATGAAAACCGGAAAATATGGTAATGGAGTTTTGTAAATAGGGAGGGGAAGAGGGGCTGGAGGCAGGGGAGGGGAATGGGGGAAAATCAAGAATTTCCACTTTTTATGTTGTCAACCTTCCCTGTATACATTCGCATAGATGTTGTGGGTTTTGTTTTTCTATAGAACACTGATTATTCCACAGCACTTATTCGAGAAAAGAGAGCTTCTATACTAGATTAATCAGCTCTATTGATAGACTCAGGAGGTTTAGTTACCTCTGGAATACAGAGAGTGTTAGACTACGTGGCATGTTCACTCTTAGGAAGCTTTTTGTGCTTCTGCTACAGACACTTTTAAGGGCAAACAAAATCCCATCATGAACTTATTAATGTCTGAATCCAGATCCTCTAAGTCTTGACTTCTTAGCTAAGAAGAGGCTCAAACAAACTTTCATAGCTTATTTCTATTGTAGCTACAGGCTTATTAATGATGTATCATAGCGGCTGTTCTTTCTATGAAGATATCCGAAGCACGAGTCTTAGGTCATTGGAAGGAAATTAATTAAACCATCAAGAAATGTTTGCAGTATGTCATTACATGAGAATAATTGGTTCTGGCTGAATATCCTTTGTAAGTAAAAGATATATAGTGTTTTCTCCTGCTTTCACTAATAAATTATTTATTAAAACTAATGAATGCTTTTTAAAATTCTTATTTCCATAGTCGTCTGTTTAATTGTTAAGACTCCCCAAAAACCTGATCTAATTTTATTACTTGAAATGCTTTATTTTTATATCATGAAACATTTATGTGTCCATATGTGAGGTAATGAGATACAAGAATAAATATGACATGATCTTTGATGGCTTATTCAGATAGAAACAGACAGAAGTGATTATATTTTGATGGAAGTTACATATTTGATTCATAGTCATGGAATCTAGGAGAATAAAGACCTCACTCATGGCCTGGAGGGTGTTAAGGGTATATTGGAAGAAGACCTCACCAGAATATTATGTGGAGAAGCTGTATGCCCAAAGCCTGATGTGGAACTAGCAAACCTCAGCGGTGGTGAGGTCTGTAGTATGAAGAAGGGAGTAGCAAGACACGCAGGTCAGGGCTCATTAGTAGGGGGATTTATTCCATGCTAAAAGCTCCAAACTGTATTCTTGGAATGGTGGAAAATCATCGATAGGTCTTAAGCAAGGACAGGATATGGTTAAATTTTATTTATTTTATTTTGTGTATAAAGATGATAACTGCAAAAGACTGAATGCAAAGAGAAGGGATAGCAGTGAGGAAGCTATTCTAATATCCAGGAAAAAAGGAGCAAGAGAGATGAAGGTAGAGGGAAGAGACTGAGAAATATCTAAAACATAAAATCAGATGGCTTGAATGCTAAGATTTAGTCAAGAATATGAAGGGAAAAGGAAACTCTCAGTTGGCTTGAATGCTTTTTGGTTTCAGTTTTGCAAGAGACACCACACAGCACATAGACAGCATTAAGTAAGATAAGAAGGACAGTGGGAGGAGGAGATGTGGGAGACTAAGGAGCTGTGAGCTCCCTGGGGAATCCAGACAGAAGGTCTGTGGCTCATGTAAGAAGGCTGGGCTGGAGAACGAGAAGTTTGCCAAAGATTTTGGTTGAAACCATGAAAGAGCTGAAAATCTCTGAAGAGAGATTGCAAAGCAGGCCTGAGAACTAAACTCCAGGGATCAGCATGTTAGAAAGCCACAGTTGACGACACAAAGTGACACGAACCGAATGGGAAGAGAGGCTTAGGACTCAACTTAGAAAACTGAAATTCAGAATTTTAGTAAACAAGATGTATCGTGTGTGTGTGTGTGTGTGTGTGTGTGTGTGTGTGTGTCTTAATTTCTAATGCTGATCCCATAGAGATGCTTCTAAGATAATTCTATTCACAATTCTTACTGTTTATAAAAACTCCTGACAGGCAGAGAGCTGGGACTTTTTAACTAGAAGCAAGTATTAAAAGCAAACAGAACTTTAAAATTCTTGGGTGCAAACTGTTCTATGAACAAAAGAGTTTCTTGTCACAGCTTGTTTTCCTATAAGGCAGTGGGATGCCACTATTATTGTTAATATTTGTTATTAATAGGAGAGCTAAACATCTCTTCCTGAGGAGAAAGATAGCCCATTATGCCTAAAGTAACTAACTAAAAACCCCTGCTATTACACAAATTGAAAAACAGGAGGCAAATTTTAATTAAAAATATTTATAGCAAGTCAAAGAGCAGCTGCCGGTTTCTCGTCGCACTCCTGAATGTACTTTGCAGCTGGCCATAATCCTCCGTTTCAATCAGCTTAACCAATAATGACAGCTGTTCATTAGTCAGGGGACATTTTATTAGCACTCATGTGGTGTGTGGTACGGAGTGGTAAAGAAATTTTTAATATGAACAACTTTTAAGAGGACCACCTGTGACTTGAGAGAGCCTTGTCTTGTGGGCTTGTTTTCCCCTTAAACTAAAAAGTCCTTTTACCTTGAAAAGTAAAGCTACCTCTTCCATAAAGTTTAAACATGTCAATGAATTTTCTTTTTTTTTTCAATGAATTTTCTAATTTCTTCATAAGAACCCTTTTATTACATTAAACAAAGCTATGAAAGACATACAGGAAAGGGAGAAGTTAAAGGTGCATGCAAGGAACAAAGAAATGCAGCATCGATGGGTTTTTCTTAAGGGGTGTGTGTGTGTGTGTGTGTGTGTGTGTGTGTGTGTGTGTGTGTGTTGAGACATGGTTCCGAGATGTAGCTCAGAGTGGCCCTGAATTCACGAACTCACTCCACAGCCCCTGCTGGCCTCACACTACCAGCCATCCTCCCATCTCCACCTCGTGAATGCTGGGATTACAGGCATGTGTCACGGTGCCTAGCCAGGGACCATGTTCTCTAAGATAATACGAATCTTGTTCAAAGACTCTATGCATTAGATTTGTTATTATTTGCTCAGTAAGTTGCCAGTGATTCTGGTTCCAGTGAGGCATTCTGTTCTAGTGTGTGAAGAACAGAAAGGTGAGAATTTCAGGAAACAAGCTGAAGTTGCTTAGACTGATGACACACACTATAAAAAAATTCAGCGACCTTATCCTGTGTGAGGAGAAAACTGCTGACTGGAAGATTCATGGACGGCTGCTCAGAGTGCATGGGTGAGGTAACCTTGCTGTTATGTTCTGGGGAGTAAAGCAGGTCAGGAGAGCACAGCTAAATAAATAAGGAGGATAAAAAGAATTTTCTTAAAAAGAGAAAGAAAACATCAAATAGGTAATGTTTCCAGGCGCAACCATAAAACATCAAAGCCAATAACAATAACAAAAATTTTTCAAAAGGCCAAACTTAAACTTCGTTCTTGTTTTATTTTAATTTTTTTTAGCGGAACCGGGGATTGAACTCAGGCCTTGCACTTGCTAGGCAAGTGCTTATTGTACTGAGCTATCTCCCTGGCCCTTATTATTATTTTTTTTTTATGTATTTGGTACAGAATCTCAGTCTGCAGCTTGGACTTGAAGTGATCCTTCTGTTTTCTGCTTCCCTAGCACTGGAATTATAGATGGGAACCTCCACGTCCAGATTTGGTGGCCGGCTCAGCACAGCATGTGGTGCTGGGAATCAAGCCACAGTCCCTGCGCTTCCCTAAGCTTGCCTAAGCAGGCACTTTAGTCTGCTGAACTAACTCACAAGCTCTGTGCAACCTTTTTTAGAAAACAGCAACATGGGGCTGGGGAGATGGCTCAGTGGAATAAGCTCTTCCCTGGCAAGCGCAAGGGCCTGAGTTCAAGCCCCGGTTCCACCAAAAAAACAAACAAACAAACAAACAAAAAAAAAACAGCAACAACATGAAATGGACTATGACAGTGTACGTGAGGGTTAGAGACTCAAGGTACAATCTTTACAATTCTTTTTTTTTTTTTTTTTTTGAGGGGAACCAGGGATTGAATTCAGGCCCTTGCACTTGCCAGGGAAGCGCTTATTCTACTGAACCATCTCCCCAGCCCCTCACAATTCCTGAAACTGAATCTGGAAACCTGAATTTGAACTACACAGTTCTTTTCTTTTTTAATGAATTTAGTCCAGGGTCTATAGGGTCTACAGAGTCTCATTATGCAGATCGGACTCACAGTGATCCTCCTGTTTTCAGCCTCCCAAGTGCTGGGATTACAGGTATGCACCACCATGCTCAATCTCAATCACTGGCTCAGCACACCCCAGGGATGGAGCTGACACTACAGGGATCAAACCCCAGCCCCTTCTTTAATCTGTTGAGCTATCTGGCCTGCTCACCCCCACATTTCTTATGGCTATTTTTTACCTGCACAAAACCAACTTGAGTTCTGAAATAATTAACAAAAATCCACATAAACTGTGGCCTAGGGTCTTGCTCCTCACCAGACTATTTTTTAAGGGTAGAAGCAATCAAGTAGCTTTATTTTGATATTTACAAAGAGAGGGAACCACAACATTAAAGGCCCTTTCTACTTGGATTTTATTTGACTTGCTCCATTTGACTTGATGTACTAAATTTACATGATAGGCATAGAATAGACTAGAAGCCAGTTTTGCATTTTTAGGGGGCCAGAAGAGATTCATTTTAAAATAGACTAGATTGGCAGAAAAATAAGGAATAAAGTCAGGGTATTTCATAAGAGAGAAGATAAATGATTTTTTTCCATAATTTTATTGAGAAACAAACAGCAAAGAGACAGTTTCAAATCAAATTGGTAGGACAGTTTCTTTTTTTTTCTTTTTTCTTTTTTCTTTTTTTTTTTGGACAGTTTCAATAATTAACACATTGCATACATTCCTCATAGTGGTTATTTGCTGTACAAGATGAGGACATGATATCCTATTTACAAACTCTATTAGAACAAATCCCTCTATTCATTAAGAGAATGAAACTGTATATCTATCCTAACCATTTTGAATACACAGATACAAATTGACATTCATCTGTATCCCCTTTTTTGTTTAGTTCTGTTATTTGAATATTATAGGTGTGTTAACTCAG
>NW_004524580.1:2640010-2653005 GCF_000260255.1 Octodon degus
TAAAGCAGGACCTATGCAACAAGAGTTGTAGCTTTTGGATCTGATAAGGTCAATGAAATCCCCTCAGGATTTTTCCTGAGATCCTGTACCTCAGATTGTAGATCCTTTGTCAGTGGATAACTGATTTATTTTTTTAAGGTGAAAGTAGAAAAATAAAATAAACAAATGTATAGAATTTTTAACAACAAAATGTTTTTGTTACTTCACTTCATGCTTAGAATAAATGACTTATTTGAAGCAATTTGATTTGATCTATTTTAATTCAAAGCCAAGAAATACAAATATGGAGCTTGGGGATGGCAAGTTAAGCAGAAATGATGAGAAGAGAATCTTTCATTCTTATAGTACACTTCACTGGGCATCCCCACTGAGACCACTTACTGGCTGCTGGGTAATCCCCGTGTTTATAGAGACAGTGCCCATGATTTCCTAATCTGATCTGGGCAGAATAATTAATGAGTATAAAGTACAAGTGGGCATTGCTCTGCTCTAATTCCATAACGACTAGGAGGATTATCAATGAAAGATGGCTTCTGATACTGCTATGAAAAAATTTTCACATTGGAAGCCAACTGAATTTTGATTATGCCAATTTTCTATATCTTCTTCCACAATCTGTGGTCTATTCTTGGAGCAACTTTCATGGACATAAGAAATGTCTTGGTTCATGAAGCTGGTTGAAGGATAGGGTTGTACATCTCCAGCTATCTCATCAAAGTTCCATGACATTAAAGGTAATTATTTTTTTCTATCTCCTCATACATTTATTTCCTTTCAAGCCAATTTGGATCTGCATGATTTTGAGTCTGCTTTAGTTTTGTTACATTTACCTTCTAATTGCCTTGTTTTAGGAAACGCAAACCATACTTGAGTTGGAGTTTCTGAAAGAACTGCCTCAGTAGTTTAGTAGAGAGAAAAAAGAAGTAAGAACTCAGAATCAGAAAGAAAACTGCACATCATTCCTATTTTTTTTTGGAACAGGGGGTTGAACTCAGGCTCAGGCCCTTGTGCTTGCCATGGAAGTGCTTATTCTACTGAGCTACCTCCCCAGTCCCCATTCCTTTCTTTAACCTCTTCCTTGTAACTTTCTCTAGACTGGTAAAGAGAAGAACTGTCAGAAAAAAAAGAGAGAGAGAGAGAGAGAGAAAAGAAGAAAGAATAGGAAGAGGAGGTGAAAGAGGAAAAAGAAAGAGGAAGAAGAGGAAAAAGAAGAGGAGGAGGAGAGGGAGGAAAAGAAAAATAATCCCATGTATTTTAATTTGAAAAGAATACATAGAGCCTGAAAACTAGGAAATTAAATATAATCAAATGTAAGTTAATTAACATTAATCAAAATTTTCAATTGCACTTAGTATTCCATTATAAGGAATTAACTGGGACAAAACCTCTGGAATTTTTATTTCCTTCTGTTTACTCAAGTTGTAGTCTTTTACTCTTTCAAACTAAAGTGGAACAATCTTCAATTTCAGTTTCTAAAAGCTTCTGAGTAAATAGACATGTCTAGTCATTTACGGAGAGTTTTGTAGATATAAAATTGCAGATTGGCTCTCAGCATTGTTCTTTGATTTGTTTTTTTCATTCTTTGTGAGCCTTCCTATAAGCAAAAGATATCTTTTTATTTATTGGTAGGAAAAGCTGTCTTGCTTCACCTACTGGCATCAAGTTTTAGCAACTCTGTTATTTTTATTTGATAAACAACCAGAAATTCACTGTTTTATATAAAATTAAAAGCAAGTATTTCTGAGTGTCGGACTTTCACACTGCAATTTTTCTATCAAATTGATTAAAATGTAAAAGGAGGGGGAACAGTTGAGGAAGAGGGAAGGAAAAAAGCCACTGTTGTAAGCACCAGGCACAGTCAGAAGCCTGGTTTTACTGAACTTGCATCATTTACCCGGAAAAGTGCAAAGCTCTTGGGTGGTAAGGAGAGAACTATAGAAGACTGAGACTGCCCTTTGAGGCATTTGTATTCCACATGATGAGGTAAGTACACTCACACAGGGAGGCTGACAACCTAAGCAAGTGCATCAGTGAGAAGAGTCACAATGAGGACCGGGGGAGTTAAAGACCTGAAGGGAAGAGGAGTACGCATGGTGTGAGGCCACCAAGCAGCCTTGGAGGGAAGAAACGGTTACAACTGAAAAAGTTACTATTTTCTTATGTAGAATTATTTATTTATTTTTATTTGTTTGTTTATTTATTTATTTAGTGTGTGTGTGTGTGTGTGTGTGTGTGTGTGTGTGTGTGCGGTACCAGGGATCAAACTCAGGATCTAGTGCTCACCAGGCAAGCACTTACTCCACTGAGCTATCGCCCCAGCCCTTAAGTAGAAAACGTAAAAGATAATATTTTGGGTGACTCAAAGACCACAGCTTAATTAAGGGATAGGAAGGACCTAAGCTGGCAGCAGCAGGGCTGGATAGAGCAGAGCCTGGCTCCAGTCGTACTCTGATCACCTTCATTAGCACATATATACAGTGTTAAATTTATGGGTGTCTAGCTACAGTTGTACCCTTTAGTCAGAACATGTAAGTTCTGAGTAGCACTCCCTCATCCCAAATGTAAATTGTCTTCTTTTTTCAGTATCTCACTCCATTTCCAACTTGTGCCAACATAGATTCTTTATTTGGGAAAGAGGCATTCATCCACAATTACTTATTAATATTATTATTTAAAAACACATACTGCTGGCCAAATAGCTCAGTGGATTAAAGTGCCTGCAAGAGGCTCAGGGGCCCTGCCCCTGGGGTACACTGAGACTGAGATTGAGACTGGGCGTGGTGGTGTGCTCCTGTTATGCCAGCTCTTGGGAGGCTGTAAACAGGCAAATCAGTACTAGTCTGATCTAGTAGTAAGACCCTGAACACCCTGTAGACCCTTCCCTAAAATATAAAAATAAATACATAAATAAAGAAATATCAGAACATCTCTGTAGTTAAAGACCAGCTAATTTTAGGAATTTTAGTAATTCCCGCTCCAGTACAAAACAGGGAAAATGTAAACACTTAAAAAAAATAACCAGGAAAAATACACAAAATGCATGATCAGTAAGTATCCATTTAAAAACCTGTAAGATGGCATGTTTTATGGAAATTATGTAGTATTTTCACTAACAATGAACTTTATACTTTCAAACATAGTCTATTTGGCTCAATTTTCTTTGGTGGAACCAGGGATTCAACTCAGGCCCTTGTGCTTGCCAGGGAAGCGTTTATTCCACTGAGCCATCTCCCCAGCCTATTTGGCTCAATTTTAAATGAAAGATCATACATAGTACAAAATTCATAGAACAGGGCTGGGAATGTGGCTGAGAGGTAAAGCACTTGCCTGGAGCCTGTGAGGCCTGAGGTCCATCTTCAAAAGAAGGGTGGGGGGAGCAGAGAGCAGGGAGGTGGAGGGGGAGGGAGAGGAGAAAGGAAGGGAGGGGAGGGGAGGGAGGGGAAGCGAGGCTGCAGGGAGAAAGCAACACTTACATCGGTGATGGGAATATAGACTAGTAAAACCGCTATGGGGGAGGGGGAGGGGAAGGGGAGGGGGGAGAGAGAGAGGAAAGAAGTACAGAAGGGTAAAAATATACGGAATGACTTTTTATATGTCCTCACATAAAATGAACCCATTAAATCCAACTAAATCTGGCCTGACAATGCCAAACCTCAACCTAACCCCCGGGGAGAACTCCTTGAAAGCGGTCGTGCAAGGCTCCCGGCAGGTGCCCTTCCTGGGATCTTGCTCGGAAGGGGACCGCGCACTACGCCTGATCTGCTGTTTTCTCTACCTCACTTAGTCGCAAACAAAAGCCAGGTAAGTTTTTAAAATGTTACCATGATTCTGTCTCTTAAAGCTTTTTTTTCTTTCTTTTGGCAGAACCGAGGATTGAACTCAGGCCCTTGAGCTTGCCAGGCAAGCACTTATTCTACTGAGCCATCTCCCCAGCCCAGCTATTTCCCTGGCCCTCTTAAAGCCTTCTAGTAGAATATGTTTCATTCTGTCCACAAATACTTATTAAATGTCTCACACGTATAAGGCAAATGTAGGACTGGGCTCTGAAAAACTGTCTTTAAAAACCTGATGATGATCTAGCAGGGCGTAGTCCAGTTGCTTCAGAACTCCAATAGTGTTAATAAATGAAGCAGGCATGTAAGAAAATGGTGAATAATAGCTCACTTCTGGCTATGTGTACACAAATATTGCATTTTGAAAACATTTCAGAGTAGTAATCGCAGTTGCTGAGTTTATATAAATTAGTTGACATATTTAGTTAGTCTGAGCTGGTTGGATGCTGCTGGTTAGTAACTGGCTTTTTGTGAAGAAGTCTTGAAAATACAATATTTACTAATTTCAGGAGGGTAATTTAGGGGCCACTAGAGGGCAGTCCATTTTCAAGCTACAAGATTGTTTTCAAACCAGTTGTCATTAAAAACAGTTTGGTACATATACAGCTATTTTCTCTTAATTCAATGAAAGAAAGATTTGTACTAATAGCATTTGGGCAGGATATCATGTCTGCATCTTGTACTACGAATAACCAATAAGAAGATAACAATACGCAATGTATTAATTATTGAAACTGTCCTATTAATTGGTTTTGGAACTGTCTCATTGCTGTTTCTCAATAAAATTAATTTAAGAAAACCTAGAAAATAAAAATAAATAAAAACAGTTTGGGAAGAGTTGCATAATAGCATATCATTTTATAGTATTTTACCATAACATAGATAAAATACACAAATCATTGGAATAGCACAGGTGACAGGAAATTGCAATAGAAATTAGAAGTGATGAGTTTTGAGTATTTATCACTTTTAAAATATAATTTATTTAATTTTTAAAAACTTTTTAAAAAACATTTTTGATATCCCCAAGGCCCTAATCTGTAACAATTGACTCTTACAAACTACTGGGAAGGGCTGGCGAGATAGCTTAGCGGACTAAGTGCCTGCTAAGGCAAGCACAGGCACTGG
The DNA here is from genome assembly GCF_000260255.1 of Octodon degus. NCBI lineage: Eukaryota > Metazoa > Chordata > Mammalia > Rodentia > Octodontidae > Octodon > Octodon degus. The sequence goes on from NW_004524580.1 coordinate 2,644,972, forward strand.
GGTTCGAACCCCAGCACCACATGCTGTGCCGGCTCTGCCCCCGAGTGCACACAGCTGGCCACGAGACCAGGCGTGGTGGCACATACTTGTATCCCAGTACTGAGGAGGCTGAAAACAGGAGGATTACTATGAGTGTGAGCTTCGTAATGAGACCCTGTACCAAATACATTAAAAAAGAAAAAGTAAAAATAAAAAAAGCATGAGACAAACTAGTGGGAAAACAGACATGAAAAGCCAATGTAGTTTTAGGCTAAACAAGCAGAAATTTGTAGATTATGAGAAGGATATAAATAGTCAATTTCATATTTATAGTACCCATTAAGAACTTATAACAGGAAACCCTTTGTCTAATTGGTAATTTATTTTCACAATTATAATATGAAGCTCTACTATTATTCATTTCTGATGCATGAAGTAACAGGAATCAAGAAAGAAAAGTTTTCAATGGGAAAGCAGGAAGTAGCCCCAGTTTTGTTAGATTTAAAAGCCAGTGCTCTTCAAAGTAGTACATGCACCCATTCCTCAGTGAGGCCTTCAGAGCCACACGCAGCTTGAACCTAAAAGAGCAGTGAAGGGCTGGCGATATAGCTTGGTGACACAGTGCCTGCCTGGCAATTCAAAGGTCCTGAGTCCAATTCCTGATACCACAAAAGAAAGAAAAGAATGTTAGGATAGGGAATGTAGCTCAGTGGTAGAATGCTTTTTTAACGTGCTTAAGACCCTGCATAAATTCCCTGCACCAGTAAAACACAGTAAAATTTTGCAATATGTACTTTATACAAAAGAGTAGTGGATTTACTCCTTTTTTTTGTTTGTTTGTTTGATGCTGGGTATTGAACTCAGAACAACCTTGTGCTTGCCAGGAAGGAGCTTCTACCACTGAGCTACATCCCCAGGCCCTTGGCTTTACTCCTTAGGATTTAAATTAGTAAATATATGTGGATTAGTAAATTGCAAATATTGAAATAAGTACCTTTGCTTTGACCCTCTTGCAACTAAGTTCTGAGAAAGTGGGTACATATTTCTCAGATTGCTACATTGTTTACTGTCCATGTACTTATTTTCATCTAAGCTTTTCAGTTTCTCAGAAATAAGTACAATTTGGTGACTAAATGCTCATTTAACCACTTCCTTGATTTTCAGCAATGGTTCTGGGAAGTGTGGGCTCAGATCTCTCCACTTGTCTGAGTGATTAATTAGATTTAATTTCATGCTGTTGTCTCTGACATCCTTTCCCTACCCCAGTGACTAATAACTCTTCTACAACGTCCAAACAAATGGCCACAGTATCTAATTTTTATTTTTGGATGTTTTCCCCAGCCAAGATGCATAGGGCCTCTTCACAGACAGCAGTTCAGAAATTCCTGGCTAGGATCCCTCCCCCTAACAGCCGCACTTGAAATGGCTAGATGGCCCGTTGACGGATACCCTGGATGGCATCAGGCCAGCCTAAAAGTTGCCAAGCTATCTGAATCAAGAATAGGCACTAGGTGGTGATAAAAGCAGATGGGCTGCCTCACAACAGCCCCACGAGGGCCATATCTTCCTCAGGAAGTAGCTCTGTGCCAGCGCTAGAGCATTAACCAACACCACATGTCTTTTTTCTACACTTGACATCTGTGGACACTTAGAGAGTGTGACAAAAGGAGGAAGAGAATGAGAGTGGACAGGAGGACTAGAGAGGTTATAGGTGCAGCTAACAAACCAGAGAGAGATGGACTCCAGCTGGGCCTCCACTCTATTAGGAAGCGTGGCTCACTGACTGCTTAGCAAGTGACGTGGGGGCTGACGGACGCTTTATTTCAAGGCCAGAGCTTAGGACAACTGGGGGAAGAGAGCAGGGGTGGACTGGTCCAACCTTTGTTTCTAGCTGTGCCGTAGACTTCCGGAAGGTTCCATGAATCAGTATGTCACAAGGTCACCAGATGAATCTGTAGGGGGGAGAAACAGCTACTTCCCAGGACAAATTCATGAAAAAAAGAAAATGTCGTCAATACAGAACCCAGGCAAACTGAGGAGACAAGAAATAACGGCTGTTCAGATGGCTCCAGACATCCAGACAAGCTTGACATAGCTTTAGTAAATGAATCAGGGAAATGAAGATGTCGAGTGGCCTAAATACGTGTCCAAGTATGGGAGGACTTCAGATAGAGGATTTGTGGGGCTGAAACTCTCTGCCCTGTGGCTAATTTAAGGCTCAAGAAGGTTAACAACTGGCTTAAGTATCATTTTACAAATAATCCCCAATTTCCTCATCTGTAAACTGAGAGTTAAGTTAAAATATATCTCAGCATGGTGTTCTTGGGCTCAGCTGGGATGATCTGCACAGAGTACTTATTCAATGAAAAAGTTCACACAAATTTATCGCTGGACCTTTCTGGGAGGAGATAATTCCTTTGTAAAAGTGAATCATTACGTTAATCATCTCTATTGGTACTTTTCAAAAATAATATACAAAATGAAAGACATGACTCCAGTATTGATACTGTGATTGTTTTTAAATTGGTAATGTTTTAGAAATGTTTTTTTTGGGATACCATGGCCTCAAACTATCAAAGAAGTCATTTCACTTTTAAAAGACTCAATCTACCTTTATAACTATACAAACTGAAAGAGGGAAAATCTATCTGAAAAACCAGTGCTCATTGCTAACCTAAAGTAGTATCCATTTTATTTGGCTGAATTTTTATTTACCTGTATGTCTTCTGGCTGAGAGACAAAATCTTTCTCTTCACAGAGAAATATTTACATTATTTTTCCTATTATAACTTCACACAGCCTTGCCTTCTGACCTCCTTGGGGTTCTTCAGGTTGGGGAAGGTAGGGACAACCAGGGCTGATATTTCTATCTCAAAAGGATTTTTATACCAGGGCGGAATTGTCCCTTGCTTCTCTGGTTATCCTCCCATTCCGTAAGGTGCTCAAATCCTTTCATCACTTCCCAAGTATAACTGTAAAAAATACTGCGAACATTGGTGATGATACTGGTATATGGATACGGCTTCCCGAAGGAACCATCTTTTTTTTTTCTGAAGGCACCGTTTGATCTCTCTGACATGTTCACAGGTGTAAATTCTGACACATTCAGTTATAAGAAGGTTGAAATTTTTATTTTAAAGCAATGCATATATTATGTTTATAAAGCTCTTATTTTCAGAAAAGGCGAGGTTTTGAAAGTTTAAGGGGCTCTATTCATTGATGTCTGGGTGAATTGCCTGGGTTATAAACAAGTCATTATCAAACCATGAAGGAATATACAATAAATCCAGAAAGGCTTTCTATGATCTCTAAAACAAGAGTATTTTTAAAACAAAAGACAGCACAAGTATATAGCACTAATTTTTAAATTTTGGGCCTATTATTCAGTCTTACAAATTCACTTCATATTGGCTGTAGTGTTCTACAGCATGCCATAGCAAACACATAGCAACTGAACATTACTTCTTCACAGAGCCTTCCTTCCTTTTCCTCATCCAGACTGTAGATGGTTTCTTCCTGTGTGTCCCACTAACACTTCATTTGGGCTCTGAACACTGGACATTGCTTTCTAGCTATCTGTTTGTATAATCTCCAATTTACAAGGACTATAAGGTTCTCAAGGTCAGGATTCCTATGAGCTCCTCTTTCCTAGCATCTAGCATGGTGCTCAGCACACAGTAAGCTGTGCTTGATAAATGAATAAATATAAACTGTAAGACAGTATAGACAGAAAGTGGCCTATGACATGTTAACATATAGCAAACCAGGTCGAATGCTCATCTCCTTACTGTGTTCCCTTGCAAAAACAGCAGGCATTTTTTTCCTGCTTCAGGTTTATTTGTACAAAGTGCACAGCAGGACACCAGTCCCCCAAAGATGGCACCCCAGGGGTCACACCAGTCCTTCCGTTTTTATATCAGCAGATAAGAGGCTTTTACTGTGGAGCCTTCACAGGGACCTGGACACCTTTGGGAGCCTGGGCTGGAGCAGAAGCCAGAGCCTGGGCCTTGACTGGAGCCTGGGCCTTTGGCCTGTAAGGCCTGTGACCCTTAGCAATGTGGGCACGAATGTGCTTCCCAAGCTTGGGGTGGGCAATATAGGCAAGTTGAGTGAGCCTGTGGTTTACTTCCTTTGGAATGATCTTGGGCTTGACCTCCTTGGGCTTGACAAGGGCCTTGATAGCCTCGTCACGTGCACTCATGGCCTTGGCATTGTTTGCTTGCATCTTCTTGAAGCCCTTCTTGGCAACTTGGGATCTACTCCCTTCAGAGATTCATATCTTTGTGACCGAGGTTTCTTGATATCATTTCTGTGCCATTTTCAGGACTGGTTATGCATGATATGGTTCTTGGACTTGACCATAACTGCTCTGTAAACCACAGCTGCCAAGCTCCAGGAACTGGAAGAGGAAAAGAAAGCATATCAGGCAATTTTGATTTTGAGAATCCTGAGTAGCATGCAGTCATAGCCACCTCCAAAGGACCTTAGTTGAGGACACTGCTTAGGGATTATTGTTATTAACAAAATTATTGTTCATCTTTCTGTTTAGTTAAATGCATTCCTTTGTGGAGAACTGAAAGCTTCATTCACATGTTTGCTCAGTGGTTACAGTCCCAGGAGCTGTGTGGGGGCAGGATTATCACTAAAGTTCATGAATGGGGAAGCCGGAGGAGCTTGACTCCTTCAAAATCACTCAGGTAGCTTTGGGGAGACAGAAAGTTAATAATGCTTTTACTCATTTATTTATTTATTTATTTATTTATTATTATTATTGTTATTATTATTATTATTTTAAATGTATTTGGTTGTTGCAAGATCTCACTACAGAGCTTGGACTCCTAATGATCCTCCTGCCTTCAGCCTCCCCAGTGCTGGGATTACAGGCGCGCACCACCACCCTCGGACTTGGTGGCTGGCTCAGCACAACTGCGGGCATGGCCCGTGTGCATGTGGTGCTGGGGCTCAAACCAAAGTCCCTGTGCTTGCCTAAGCTTGCCTAAACAGACACTTTAGTCTACTGAGCTATTTTGCTGACTATTTATTTATTTGAAATGCTCGTCTTTTTCTTCTCCTTCTTCTCCTTCTCCTTCTCCTTCTCCTTCTCCTTCTCCTTCTCCTTCTCCTTCTCCTTCTCCTTCCTCTTCCTCTTCCTCTCCTCCTCCTCCTCCTCCTCCTCCTCCTTCTCCTCCTTCTCCTTCTTCTGTATTTAGTACAGGGTCTACAGGGTCTCACTACACAGGTGGACTCAGAGTGATCCTCCTGTTTTCAGTCTCCCAAGCACTGGGATTACAGGCGCATGCCACCACGCCCAGTCTCAATTGCTGTGGGACTGACAAGGCATGCCAGGGATTGAACCCTCATTGCTGTGCCTGCCTAAGCAAGCACTTTAGTCTGCTGAGCTATCTGGCAGGCCCAGAAAAGCTTTTATTCTTGATGTTTCTATTGTGTGAAGCCTTCACTAACTTTATGATCAGGGTGATCTCAGCTTGACTGCTGCTGAGATATCCAAACCCTCAGAAACTGAAGGTCTTGTGGTCATACAGGAGGCTACTTCTGAGCAGAATGCACCAGCTTATACCCATCCTACCTCCCACCTTAGTGTGAGTGTTCTATGGCTCATCAGTTCTGAATTTCTTTCTCAGAACTTGGAACAAAATGTTGGGGGTCCTGTCCAAAAGTAAAAGCATCCAACATCCCCTTGTCCAACAGTGAAGAACTTCAAGGATGCTGCATAAAATTGAATCAAATGCAGGGCCATTCTGAGGAGCTTGCTCACAAAAGGGCTTTGCCCTTGCTTGCTCCTGTTACCTTCTGGGTCCGCATCAAGTTGTAGCTCACTGCCTGCTACGTCTGTCTTCTCGACAGATGTAACATCCTTGTCAGCACATCCTCTATGCTGGCACTGCTGTGGCATTTCACAAGCAAGGTCAGTTGAGGTCATTATCATGTTTAAAATCTTTCAATGATTCCTCTCATGTCCTGTTGAAGGTAAAATTCTTAGGCTTTTCTTTATCTTTTGCTCCATAACAAACCACTCCAAAACTCCAAGATTTAAAGCAACCACTGTAAATTTGCTCCCAGGGCTGGGTGGGCAGCTGAGGAAGAATTCATCTGGGAAACTTGCCTCTGCTCCCCGGGCACAGGCCACACTCACGTATTATGTGACCAAACTGCGGTTCAGCCAGGAGCAGGTAGGCCTCAAATGGTGACTGTCTGGGGTTTCTGGCAGTGAGTCTTGCTTTTCTCATGCTGAGACAAAATACCCAACCCCCTATAGTTTAAGAAGGAAAGATTTATTTCTCAGTTTGTAGAAGTTACAGTCCATAGGTAGCTGGCACCAAGGCAGGGTGGCATGACAGAGGGGCATCACAGAGGAGAAATAGATCATGGCAAGCAGGCAAAGGGGACAGCACAGTGCTCGCTTTCTGTCCCTTATGTTCTACGCAGACTACCTACCTGCCCTAGGGTGGGTATAGCACGACTCATGCCCTAAGCCAGACTATGCCAAACCAATCAATGGACTGATGTAGTAATCACACACCCTTGATCCCAGCACCACAGTCTAGATCCAGCCAGCTCTAAACAGCCCCCATGACTGCGCAAGCTTTGGGGTGCATCTAGACACAAATCACAACATCTAGATGGGTGCCTCATTTTACTCTAAGTAGACCAGCAGACTGACTTGATCCATTCCTAAAGCAACTGAATTTCATGAGACTAAAAGTAGAAACTGCAGAGGCTTTGCCCATAAACATTACACTGTCCCCTATGTCACATTCTATTTGTCAAAATAAGCCAAAAGACCAGCTCAGACCTGAAACCTGGAAGAAACAGATCTCACCTCCTGATAGGAAAAGCAGAGTCATATTGCAGAGGGTATGATGCAGAAGTGGGAGGAACTGCCAGCAGTATTTTGCAATGCATCACAGTTTATAGTGCATCCTTCATAACCTCTCCTTCATTGTATCTCATTGTTCTCAAAATACAACATTGATGATGGTGATGACAATCATCAGGGTAATAATGGATCCGGTCACTGTCACTGAGGCTGGTTGTGTGTGAATTACTCACTTAACCCTCCTAGCTTCATATACTTAAAGCCATCAGGGATGTTTTTGTGTCTGTCTAGATGTCCCCCTCTCCAAGACCTTACAAACTCCTAGGTGATGCTTTTGGAAGGTGACAGATTCAGGGGAGTGGTACCTGTCCATGGAGTAGGCTGCTGATCAGTTTATAGCTAAATGTGATTTGAGAGGTGAAGCCTGGTTAGGGCAGGAGGACCGCTGGAGTGCGGCCTGCAAGTCTGTCCCCCTTCCTTCTTCTTTGCACTCTCTCTGTTGCCTCTGTCATGTTAAGAGCTGTTTCTTCTCTGTGATGCCCCCTGCCGTGCTGCCGTGCCTTGGCGATAGCCAACTCTAGGCTAAAACCCCTACAAACTGTGAGCTGAAATAAACCTTTCCTCCTTGAACTTGTGGGTGTTCTCTATTTTAGAGACAAGGAAGCCGAGACAGTCAAAAGCTCACCCAGGTCCTAAGTAATGAAGACCTTGAATGAGGGTGCAAACTCAGAGATGCCGGATGCCAAGGTGCACCAACCTCTCATGATGCCACCCGTTGGGGCCTTGCCTCTGGTGTAAGCATCTGCCTTGTGGCACTCATACACTGCTTCCTGTCAGAAAAGTCTTCATATTTTCTCTTCTTCATTGCTTTCTCTTATGCTCTTCTCCACACACAATGAGAAAGCACATGCATAGTTCTTACTGAAAACTTTTCTGATTCCCTCAGGCAGAGTGGCTGACCCACTCTCTCATCTTCTACCATCCCTTACCTACTTTTTTCTTCTTTACCGTTGGTTCCTTGTGCAGAAATCTTGTCTACTTTCTCTTTGCGATTATCAGACATAGCAAAGTGCTTGGTTATAGTCATTGCTTAATGATGATAGAGCAAACTTTTAAAAAGCTTGGAATTTTGATAATTAAGATTATATTCAGGCATGTTCATAATTTTCACTAAAATAAACAACTAGAAAAAAAAAAAAAAAAAAAAGATTGATACT
>NW_004524580.1:2653105-2662260 GCF_000260255.1 Octodon degus
ATTAAAATAAACAACTAGTCAGAATAGCCCAAACCACTGTCCAGTGAAGTTTCAGAAAGTCTTTTGTGTGTGCTTGCCACACGGCCTATTCCTTTATTTAATTCCTCAGGCTGCTTTGGGTGCCTCAGCGGGCATTGCTCCATGCTTGTGCTCTTGAGAAAGTTCGCTGATGTAAAAAGACAGCCAGTCTTATATATGAACAGCACTGGGTCCGATTTTGCTTTTATTTTAATCTTTTATTTATTTATTTATTTGGTACAGGGTCTCGCTATGCAGCTCAGACTCAGTGATCTTCCTGTCTCAGGCTTCCCAGCACTGGGATTACAGGCGTGTGCCACCATGCCTGGTTTTGGTGGCTAGCGTGGCAGCACAGCATGTGGTACCAGGGATTAAACCCTTGTCCCTGCACTAGCCAGGCAGGCACTTACACCACAAAGCTATCCCCTGAGCCTCGACTTAGATTCACTTTTGGAAGATGTATTTTTATTTATTTTTTATTTTTTACTTTTTAGTATCGGGGATTGAACTCATGACCTTATGCTTGCCAGGCAAGCGCTTAAGCCATGGAGCTATCTCCCCAGCTCAAGATGCACTTTTAGCTGAAATGGGACAGCCTAACTGTATCTCATTGCCACAGCGTCATACAGCCTCAGAAGAGGTCAAAGATGTGAGTTCCAGAATCTCCTAAGTTTGGTGAAAACTTATACTCGTTTTATTATAACACCACAAAAGCCAGTTTTAGGAGATGCCAGCAAAGAGCCCCTCAGGTCTGTGGGGGGCCGTGTGGTGGACACCTGGGCTGCTCTGCTGCTGACCTCGGCTGCGAACTCCTTCACGTTTTCATGCAGGCAGAATGTGAGCTGACAACAATGCTGCCTCACACCAACGCGTAGTTGTAAAAGCTGTAGTTTATGGCTTCCTCTTTACGTTTACCATCAGGGAGGTGACGGAGATTCATGAGCCATAGAAGCGTCGCTTGTTAAACTTGGGGATTTATGTATATATTCACCTATTTACTCTCATCCTCAGCCCTGGTTTCTCAAACTCCCAGAAGTAACAAATAACATTTGGGCCAATTCCATGCTTAAACGACTCAACATGACTCATCCTCCCTCTATGTATCCTTAAGAGATGTTTTCAAAAGAGAATTCTTCCTCCTATTGATTCACTCTTGCAAAAAATATCTTGCCATATTTTCAGCACTCGATATTCTTTTGAGAAAATACTTTTATACACACAATTACTTACAGGCTGTGATTGTAAGGAAAGGAATACTAAAAGTAGCCAAAATGACTAGAAATGAAGTTCGCTATCCTGTCAATAATGAATTTTTCACTCTGAAAATATTATTATCCCTCCTTTGTATAGATTTCTGGTAAAACCTTCATCCTGCTTGTTTTAAGCCCATCCCTTGTCAGTCTTGATAATTACTTTTCTCTGTAAGAAAACACCTCTGGGGCCTATATGGGATTTGTGTGCTAGGACAGTTCTGCCTATAATGTCCAAGGAGAGGAAATTGCTCTATTGAGAACAATTTAAACTAGTCCAGCATTTGCTTCAGGGGAGCCTGAAGTAATAGCCTACTCTCATTTTGTTTTCAAAAATAAAAACACATGTGGTAGTGTGAGTTTCATTTCCATGAATATCCTACACATTAGCTAGAAGATATAAGGTCCTTAGGTTTTGCATAAGAATTTGTTCAATATTAAGAAGACTTCTGAGTTTTCCATTTTCTCTTGCAGTGCGTTAGCTCTGATAAATGCAGTAGTAGATGTTGACATTTCCTTATATGTGCCCAGACGCTACTTACAAAAGGCGAATCTGGGAGAAGTTTGCCTCCCCTCTGTCCTTTCTACTGTTTTCCACTCAGGTTCTCCGCCATCTGTGCACGAGTTTATTTATCTATCTTTGGAGGAGTTGTGCTGTGTTTGCTTCTTCAAAAAAGCAATTGGATTCCTTGTGGATCTTTGACCCATGCCCTAACTTCACCCACCTCCCTTCTCCAGCCTAAGGGAGATCTGAGCTTTATTTATTAAGGAAAGAGCCAACTGACAGGGCAGAGACAGGCAGGAATGAAAGGCGGGGATCAGGTGGTGGCGGCCTGAGCTCTTTCACAGGACACTGAGCAGGAATGAAGGCTGGAGGGCACCTTTCAGGCAGAAGCAGAGGTGCGGATCTTGGGGGATGGGACAGGGGCTGCAGCTCTCAGCCGCTCTTATCTGTCAGAAACGTCTCCAGCTGTGCAGTTAGCCAGTGTACGCAGAAAAGGACGGTTCAGTGCAGAGACACAGTGCACTGAGGACTACCTTGCGACCTACAGGGACTTCAGACCTAAGCTGTGAGGCAGTGACAGTGGGTATGCTTCACAGATTCTCTCCCACCCTTGGCGTCCCAGGAGCACTCTTGGTCATGGTCTGTGCTCCTCTGGGTGCGGAGGCTGGAGCACTATTTTGGGAACCGACAGCCAGAACAGTCAGTTTGGCAGCATTTGTGCTCTTGAGCGCATTTAAGCAGCCACAAAACTTGGCTTCTTCATGTGAAATGACACCTGATATGAAACTGTCCCCTAAGGAGGCGTCAAACACAAAACTTCACCAGAGGCTGGGAAGCAGCAGTCCGCGTGATCATGCCACAGACCCGAGGCTTAGTGATGGGAAGTGAAAACACTGGAAAATTGCAAGTTGTAAGATTTTAAGTAGTGTCCCAGATGCTTTACTGAGGCAAAAGAATCATTGCTTCAGGTTTGGCGGGAGGGTAGAAAGCTTTCCAGAGGCCGTGTCTAAAAGATTACAAAAATTTGAAGAGAATACTTAATATTTACTTGGTGTTCGTGAAAAATCCAGGAGCTATGTCACGTTTTTGAAGCATCTTTCATAGGCTCCTGGCTGAATTCTTTGAAGAAAGTGCTGTTATGATCCCCATGTTACAGTGAAGGAAGTTGAGGTTTAGAAAGAACAAGTAATGCGTGGTGAACCCAGGTCTGAATGAGCCCCTTTCCCCAAAATCTTAACTGACAGACCTTGTTTAAGATTCACTCCAAATTTCAAACAGGCATTTTACTGACTACAACTAAGAAATAACCATCTGGAAAACGTTAATAGAGCTGTCTCATTAAGCAGACAGACTTGAGGAACAGGCACTCAAAGAAATTCAAATATTTGCCCCATAGAGTGAATAATTTCAGAATACCCAGTTTGCCAAAACAACAGCCTTTCCTTTGAAATACTGGTCTTTGAAAATGTGGGCACCGTGCCCTCCTTCCGTTTTACGCCTCAGCACGGTGCTTGTGCCCTTGTGCCCCTCTCTGACCTCGGTATTCATCTACTCAGTTGTTTCAAATGTCCTGACTCCCTTAGGTGAAGGTCCACAGCTGTCTGAGATTGTCTTACTAAAGGTTACTTTAAGTCACATGGTTCAAAGTTTCGGTGGTATCTCCTCCAAAAAGCACCGTTGCTCAGGCAGGCCCTGAGAAGCATTCCTGAACAGCTGTGGTAGCTGTGAGAGCGCTAGTATTTATTTTCCCCACTAGAGGACAGTGCTTGAAAGAATGCCGGTCAGCTCTTACTTCTGAGGCTGGGCAACACCGCGGCCTGCAACAATCGCCCCTTTGTTACTTTCTCTAACCCACGGGCACAGCACATAAAGATTTTATTTCTTTGGTAGAAAAAGGAGAAATAAATATGTTTGCTCTAACTTGAGGCAGAAATCAATGATGATGCTGTCTCAGCTTGCTGAGTGCAGAAAAAAGAGAAATTCCAGGACGATTTAATATGCAGAATTCTCGAAGAATAAATGAAAACGGATATCTTGGTAAACAGATGTAATCCTTTTGCAACAAACTCTTTTAAAAAGGGAGCTGCGACTAAGTGCTCAAAAAATCTCAGTGGTTCTGGTTTGACGATCACTAATAATGTGCCAACAACTTATTGTAAGAATATCTAGGGGCCGGGGATGTAGCTCAAGGGGCTGGAGATATAGCCCTGTGGCATGAGGGTCTGTCTGGCAAGTGGAAGGTTCTGAGTTCGATCCCTGGTACCACAAAAAAATACATTCCTTCCTCAGTATAATAGTCACACATGTTCTATGGTATAAAATGGCAACTAAAATTCTTTGACATTGTGAAATGGTTACCTACACGAGTTTTGCAGCAGCAACATCATTGACTAGGCAGACTGCCCGGGGGAGGCATTGATTCTTTAAAACAAAATTAAACCGCACAAGGCCAGGGCTTGAGCTTCACTTCAACAAAGATGACAAGGACCCAGGGGACTACTTGAATATTTGTACTTTTCGAAAGGGGCTGGTGGGAGTGAAGGGAGGGAGGAAAAGAAGTGACAGAGGAAGGAGCCTAGCAGAGGAAACAGTCAACTCAGGTGGTTCGGTCCTCACAAGCGCTCCCCGAGAGGCCGTGCAGTCGCCTCCGGACATTGCTGCAGGCTGGCGCCGAGCAGCCTGCAGCAGGAGGTGAAGCGGGTGCCATCGCCAGCACGAACGCGGCAGGAGGACGGAAAGCATCAGGAGGGCCAAGTGAGAGTGGGTGACGGGGGTACTACTTCACCCCAGTTCCATCAAGTCAGTCTCCTTCCTCTCACTGTAGCAGAAAAGACGTCCTGACGCCTAGCTGAGGGCACCCTGAGGGGTGTGAGGTGTCCATTCTCATCCTCTTCTGCCCTTGACCTGAGCAGCGCAGTATGGAGGACCTCGAAAGCGACTTTTCTAAGAGACATCACTATCCTCGGGAAAGTGAAGAATTTTCCCCAACACTTCCTTGTGTCCCCGCCCAGGACCTCCGCGTGCTCTGCGCAGCACAGTCACCCTCTCACAATGCGAGGACACACAGGCGCACTCCGGGCCGCAGCGTGGGGAAGGACGGAAACCCACGCAGCAGCGACTGCGCGCCACGGAGCTCTGTCGTGAAGGGCCCATCGTGACTTCATAAACTGCGGTTTTCTAAGGAAAAAGCTTTTCGTAGTTTTCGTTTTAGGTGGATGAAAATTTAGCCCCAGATATGTGGACATCTCATTAAAGACTCAACTTTAAAAATGTCAAAGCAAGAATAATTTTGATAATTAAATGATTATCTTCCAAATTAATTAACTGTAATTATAGAATATTGAATGTGGACGAGATGTTAGAGATCTTTTAGGCTTTCCCCTCGTCCCCCCTTTCCACTCCCAAGTATGGATAAGAAAATGGCAACTGAGATGTTTTCCCTGAGTCAAGAACAGATTTTTGGAAGAACTAGTCTTCTAATATTCTCAGCCCTGTAGGTCACTTAGCTGACAACTATACGTAAGAGATTACATGTACCTATAAAGATAAAGGGACTTTAAAGCCATCATGCTATCCAGTGGCATTGGCCTGCTAAGGTGTTCTCCACTGTACGAACTAATCAGAAATATATTTATAAGAAATACTGAAGTTCCGATATCAAGGCTGATAAAAGGGCACAAACATTATTTATTGTCAGTAGTCACCGACCAACCAGCTTTTTCCCAGTCTTATCAAAATCAAGATGATAATAAAATGTCTCCTGTTCTTCCAACCTCCTTATTAAAATGCATTAAACTTGTTTTTCTCACACAGAGGAAGATAAGGTAATTAATTACAGGAAGTGCTTCTCAGTAAAATGTGGAAAAGCAGGCTTCAGCAGCTGGAGTTTTAGGACACAGTAGGTCGTGAGAATTTTATTTCAGCTACTAAAAGTAAATGTGTGGCTAATAGAAGGCAAGAGATTAGTCTCTCTTCACAAAGCAGAAAAACAGAGCGGCTTATTCTGTGAAGTGGGTGTTTCCTTGTCCCGCAGTCAAGGTATTCAGAGCAGGGAGCTGACTGGGGAACGGGTTCTCAGCCTGCGGTGCCTTGAGAAGAGGCACATTTGAATATTGAGCCATATGAATATTGTCCATATTGTGTGCATGAACACTGAGGTCATTTGCATTCAATTTCTACAAAGTTACATGTCATGGTCGCACGTATTAATTTCTGCCCCAAACTAAGTCAGTGGAAATCAGTTGTACGGATCTCAGAACTGGGATTTCTGGGCTAATTGATGTGCGATACCTATATCTTTGTCTCTATTGGCATATGCATGCTCCGTGTGTAAACGGAATCACAACTGCTACCTTAGCAGGACATATACTGGGTACTTGGGAGCCATTATTCTCCACATCCACCCCCCCCTTTCATTTCTTTTTTTTTTTTTTTTTTTTTTTTTTTTTTTTTTTTGTATTTTATGGAAGGGTCTACAGGGTGTTCAGGGTCTTACTACTAGATCAGACTTGCAGTGATCCGCCTGTTTACAGCTTCACAAGAGCTGAGATTACAGGCATGTGCCACTACACCCAGTCTCAGTGTGCCCCAGGGGCGGGGCCAGCACAGCAGGCCCAGGGATTGAACCCCAGGCCCCTGTGCCTACTTGCAGGAGCTTTAATCTGCTGAGCTATTTGGTCTCCCCCTTTTTTAATAGGCAGGAATTTTATGAATATACTTGAGTATTCATGGAGGACAAGGAGCTTGAATTCACAGACTCTTATAGTTAAATCAACTATTTTGCAGAACACATTATGCTGTGTGTACCTATCTATTCATTTGTGTATGTATCTATGTGCCAATTTGCCTTTCTCTTTCTTTTCCTTATTTTAAAAAGAAAAGCAAAACAAAATACTAGGAGGGTAACAATCATTGATATATTGTATATTTTGTTATCTTTAAATTACTCAATGTATAAGATATTCAATTGTCCAAACATTTAGTAGTATAAATGTCTATATCTATATCTATGTTTGTTTTGTTTTTCACTCTTTCAGCTTCTCACACTAGGGAAATAATATGATGTTTACACATGTATGTCTGGTTTATTTCACTTATAAATGTGGTCTCAAGTTGTTTTCTTTTACCTATAAAAGTCTCCAGTTTATCATTCTTTGTGGCTGAGAATATTATGTAAAAAGATGATTTTTTAAAATCTACCCATTCCTCAGTTGATGGGCATTTGGGTTGTTTCCAACATCTAGCTATTACAAATTATGCTGTTATAAACATGGGTGCACATATATTACTGTGGTACGATGTTTTTAATTCTTCTGCGAAGATATGCAGAAGGTGATTAGCTGGGTTAAATGAGCCCTCCAGTCTTAGTTTTGTGAGGAATCTCCACACTGATTTCCATAGTGGTTGCACCAGTCTACCCTCCCACCAGCAGTAGAGAAGGGTTCCTTTTTGCCCACAGCCCCTCCAGCATTTGTTATTGGTTGATTTCTTGATGCTAGCCATTCTTTCTACAGTAAGATGGAATCTCAGTGTTGTTTTGATTTGCATCTCTTAAATGACCATGATATTGAACATTTTTTAAAAATTTTATTTATTCATGTGTGTGTGTGGGGGGGCAGCTCAGCCCACCAGGGGGCAGGGCTGGCTGGCATGTGGTGCTGGGGGATTGAACCGCGGTCCCTGTGCTTTGCTAAGCTTGTTCTAAGTAGGTGCTTTAGACCACCAAGCCATCTCACCAGCCCAATATATTGAACATTTTATATATTTATTTGCAGTTTTTATTTCTTCTTCTGAGAAGTGTGTATTCATCTCAGATGCCCATTTTTGGATTCTGTCGTTAAGTCAGGGAGGTCTAATTTTTTTTTGAGTTATTTATATGATCTCAATAGTAATCCTTTGCCTTAGGAACACCTGGAAAGCATTTTTTCCCACATTGTGGGTTCTTTATTCTGTTGGTGGTTTCTCTTGCTATGGAAAAAATTTTTAATAAGATGAGACCTCAGTTGTTGATTCTTTGTCATAGTTCCTGTGCAAATGGCGTTTTATTCATAAAGCCTGCCTACACTAATATCCTCAAGAATTTTACCTGTTCTATCTTCCAGAGATTTAATGTTTCTGTTTTAATATTTAGATCTTTGATCCATTTTTACTTTAGTGTAGTGCCTGATGAAAGATATGGGTCCAATTTTAATCTTCAGCATGTGTAGAGCTTTTTCTATCACCCTTTATTAAAGATGCTATCTTTCTTCCAGTAAATGTGTTTGGCATCTTAGCCAAAGATGAGGTGGCTGAGTGTGTCTAGAGTTGTTTCTGAATCTTCTAATCTGTTCCACTGATTTTTGGGTCTTTTTATTTTGCTACCACCATGCTGTCTTTATCACAGTAGCTTAATGGAATAATTTCAAGTCAGGGATTGTGATGCCCTTGTTTCCCAGTGTTGCTTTTGCTATTCTAGGTCTCTTCTGGTTCCAAATGAATTTTAGGATTGTTTCCTCTAATTCTGTGAGATACACTGTTGGAATTTTGATCAGAATTGCAATAAATCTGTATAATAGTTTTGGAAGTGTAGCTATTTTCACTATAGTGGTTCTTTCTACCCTAAGGCAAGAGATATCTTTCTATTATTTTATGTCCTCTTCAACTACCCTTTTTCAGAGTACTGTAGTTTTCAATGTAGAGGTCTTTTACATCCTTTGTTAGATTATTTACTAAGTATTTCATTTTTTGTGAAAGATGTGGCTTCTCTAATTTCTCTCTTGATAAATTTGTTATTCATGATTTTTGAGTGTTGGCCTCGTATCCAGTTATGCTACTGAATTTATTTATGAAATCTAGCTCTGGAGTTTATGGGGTCTTCCTATAGAGCATCATGTCATCCACAAATAATAATAATTTAACTTCTCCCTTTCCTATTATTATTCCTTTTATTTCCTTCTCATGTCTAACTTCTCTGGATAAAGATTCTAGGACTATGTTGAATAAGAGTGGAGACAGTGAACATCTTGGTCTTGTTCCTAATTTTAGAAAGAAAGCTTTCAATTTTGGTCCATTTAGTATGATGTTGGCTGTTGTTTTGTCATAAGAAGGCTTTTATCAGATTGAGATAAAGACCATCTATTCTTACTTTCTGTAGGGTTTTTTAAAAATCATAAATGGTCCTGGACTTTGTCAAAGACTTTTCCTACATCTATTGGGATAATTGTGTGGTTTTTGTCCATGGATCTGTTAATATAGGTGTGTTACATTTGATTTATGCATATACAACCATTCCTGCATCCCTGGGATGAAGCCCACTTGGTTGTGGTATATAAATTTCTTGATCATTTGCTGCGTTCTGTTTGCTACTATCTTGAGGATTTTTGCATCTATGTTCATTAGGGAGA
>NW_004524580.1:2663295-2672736 GCF_000260255.1 Octodon degus
TCAAAAAACAAACAAACAAACGATCAAACAAAAAACCCCATAAGAATTCATAAGCAAATCTGCAATTCCCATTTTAAAAATTTTATTTATTTTAATAAGTATTTTCTTTTTTTTCCCTTTCATTTATGTATTTGATACAAGATCTCACTATACAGCTTAGACTTGCAGTGATCCTCCTGTTTTTCAGCCTCCCCAGCAACTGGGATTATAGGCATGTGCCACCACTCCCAGACTTGGTCGCCTGCTCAGCACTCCCCAGGGGCAGGACCAGCACAGCGTGCGTGATTGGGGATTGAACCCTGGTCCCTACGCTTGCCAAAGCAGGTGCTTAGTCCACTGAGCTATCTCACTGGCCCTTTGCAATCCCCATTTTTAAGCTGTACTAATGGGAAATACTGTAGCAAAATTAACAAACATTCTAAATAATGAGTCAAGTATTAAATATCCCTAAAGTGATAGCCTGTGTGTAAAGTGGACACCAAAGCCAGTGACTGGTAGAATACTTCAGAAAGAATCAATTGTTGGCTACTTACAAAAAAAAAAAAAAAAATCTCAATTTACAATTTCTAGTTTATTTGCTTGCATTTTTAAACTTCAAGGTGTAGAGAAAACTATTTTGGCTGTTGTTCAATACATGGTTGGCCAGGTGGATTTTAATCACACATTTGAGTCAAGATTGGATGGGGACTCCAGGCACTCGGAGGAGGGAACTCCCAGCTGCCTACCCTCTTTCCTCAGCAAATCACTGCAGAGCTTTCGGTGTGCAGGCCTCGGGGCCACTGCCCTTTCGTTTGTTGCTTTTTCCTCCTTATTTTCCCTCTGCTCTCCATGCATACGTTTTAGTAAGACTAAACTTCTTTCCTCCCTAAAAAGATTCCAGATGCAGAATTCCCTTGTTCAGCTTCTGTCATGCATGAAATGTAGAGGATGTTAGGTTTCAGTCCTAATGATTCCAAGATATTTTGAAGTCCCTTACTACAAATGATCCAAGATATGAATATTTAAATTTGAGAAAAAACCTTTGTTATAGTAAAAGACACCTTGTCATTAATTACTCTCAACACGCTCACCTTTATTTTGACTACACTGATCACACTGTTCTTGCCCCTTCCCACAGCAGTGCTGCAAGCCCCACCTCATGATTGTCTTCAGTGGTGCTGTTACGACTGCTTCAAAGTACTAAATTAATTAAAAAGATTTATCTTTCTTGGTCACTTTGACTTTGCGAAAGAGCCAGATGTCACAGGGTGCCAGATCTGGTGAGGAAAGAGGGTGAGGACACACTTTGAAGTTTTTATCACTTTACTCTCTGTTGGGTGACCATCAGAGCAGCGCTCATCCTGTTTTCATCACCCCTCCTAGGGACACTTGTTAAGGCGCAAGAACAATAGAATGAGAGTGCTCAAAGCAAGGCGGAGATCTTTGGGGAATTAATGGCAATGTGTTCTTCACTGTAATAATTTTTTAAAAATGTTTTAACTTTCACTGTATATTGAGATCATATGTCATAGCTGTTCCATGGTGAAGCATTATAGATTTTTTATTTTTTAGGTAGAATATTGAACCCTAGAAGTAACTCATCAGATCATTTAAATAAAGCCCATCTGATTAGATTTTACAGTCCCGGTGACAACATTTTATGGTAAACATTACAAGAAACAGGTAAGTAGAGTTACAGTTGCCTATGGTGACATAAAGGACAGCCTAGGTGTTGGTGTCTTTTTAAACATGGGCTCAGCTTTGCTCTGCAATCTGTGCAGATTGCATCTGACTCTCAGATGCTTTCTAGGTCAAGAAGGATGCTGTTACCTTGAAATTAATATGTCTCCATGAATTTAGATCAGTCCCAGGCACTACTGCAGGTCCCAGCACTAGGACAGTAAGCTCAATCTTCATAGTTTTCTCATCTCACAAGTCTGTTTTGGGAAGCAAGCACTGAAGGTGGGGGAAGTGACTTTTCATGGATTTTTAAAATGCCAATTATTTTCAGATATCAGAGTCCTTAGGGATTTAAATGATCACTTATTTAGAACAGTTGTTCATCCATTCATTCTATAATTCTTTCAGAAGATGTTTACTGCTTGTCCGACATAGATTAGGTGCACTGGACCAGGTTTGGGTTAAAGTGAACAAGATACTTGCCTTTCCTCAAAGTTTATAGGCTTGTGCTACAGACAAGCAATAAGGACTGACACAGGCAGGAATGCACAGGGTCTTGACAAGAACAGAGGAGGGCACCACAAGCAGCCCCAGGGGCAAGAGTGACATAGAGATGAGCTGGCTAGGAGAGGCAGACATGGGAGTGGTGAGAAGCGAGGAGAATGCGAGGAGGAAGAGATCATCAGGAACCAGGACATGAGGGGTCTTATCAATCCAATTAATTGATCTGAACTTGATCTACTTTTGCATTTTCAGACTGATATCTTGGTATGACCAACTCTCCAAACCACAGGATAAAGAAGAAATGTCTTCAGGAACATTGCTTTTGCCAAGTGATAATTTAAAATATTTATTAAACGATTAATATGCAAAATCTGCATACATTCATTGAACAAATCATGAACTGAAGACATTTTGTGCATGTAGTAGGCAACTTCAGGCTGTACCTCCAGATCTGCTCTCTCTCTTGCCATTAGGGTAAACCTTAAGGAAAGGCTAGCAAAGCATATTGTGATGAGGAGTTATTTAGAATTTTAAGCAGACCAATGACAGCAGCCAATTTGCACTTTAGAAAGACCTCAGGCTGTGAGGGAGACAAAGATTCAGAAAGGAGGAAGAACAAAAGCAATTAGAGCTTCTAGGGGGCAATTGCAGTCACTGGTGAAAGAAATTACACAGGCTCCAGCTCAGGGGGTTTCAACAGAGATTAAACATGATTCGCAAGATGTGAAAGTGATGAAATCAATCACATAGTTGTTGATTTATCTATTAATTTAATAAACTATAATTGATTAGCTACCATGTTCTGGGCATTGCTCCAAGATGACAGTAGAAAACAACACCGGAAGAGCCTTGCCTTTCTGGAGCATATAGTCTAGGGCAGAGAGGCAGACATCATGAAACAAACAAGAAACTAACTCGGTCGGGCCAAACAGCCATAAATGTTCAAAGGGAAGGAACTGGGTAAAGTGATATTTCCTTGAGGAGCATAGAAGGAGGCCTAGAGTAGGATTTGGAGAGTGAAAAATGAATGAGGCCATCATGGTGAGTATCCTGTATTGAGACCAGGGACACAAGAGGAAGCAGTATTGTATTTAATAAAATGATGATGAATTCAGTTTGGAAGATTTAGGAGGGTATGTGCACAGGAGAATTATTTTAGAATCTACACAAAAACTATAAAAAGGTGATAGAAAAGCATGAATACTCAAGAGCATACATAGACAGACAGACAGACAGACAGACAGACAGACACACACACACACACACACACACACACACACACACACACACACAGATACCCTCCATCCCCTGAGATAGGTTGTACTGAAAACAAGGATCAAAACAGTTCTGCTACAAAATAAGAGTAAGTGAGGTCCTAGGAACTTCCCTAGCAGGCATGAGGGTGTGAAAGACAGGTCATTTATTCTTTATTACCTTGAGATTATCATCATTTGTGTAATAAATGGCAGATGCCTCTTCAGTCAGCAGACACCGTCACGTGTGCTAGTCTGCTTGGTGCACTCTGTCTTCTGCTTTTGTCAGTGGAAAATGGCGTGTACAGGGGAACTTCACCCAGAGCTCTGCTCTGCACAATTCTCCAGACAGCTCTTCCTCACTGTCCACCTGAACTTCAAAATGGCGCTGCAGTTCCCAGGGACTCTGGGCTGTGATGAGGCCCGTCCAGCAGCTCCTAGAAGCTATTAAGACAATGAAGGAGTCTGGTGTTCATCCTTGCAGTTCCCTAGAGCCTCAATTAGCGAATTTAAAACCTGAATTCCAAGTATGTGTTGACATTGAAAACCCCCAATGTTTTCTTCCCCAGAAAATGTGAGACAATAAAACCTCCAGGGTATAAAAGCAGGAAGCCCAAGAAACTCTTTCTAGTAAGGAAGAACAACATATAAAAAACCCTTTCATCCACTCTCACCCTCCACCAGCTCATCCACCCCAACAGAGTGTCTCTCTTCAACTGCTGTTGCTTAATAACATTAACATTTTCATTGACCTTTAAGTTGGTCCTCTGGCTAGATTTAGCTCTTTGTGAGGCAGACTTAGCTAGGATCTGCCCATTGGTTTATCCTGACAGTGTTCATAACTATAAAACCCACAGACCTTACTTGTGCTGTCTTCCAACGTCAACACTGAAGAACACCCAGCCTTCCAGAAGGGGTGCCTTCTTGAAAGGACAGTTGGGGCAAATGGGAGCGTATTTTCTGATGTGCAGCAATTATAGGTCTTTCATAGGTCATTGCATCACAGTAGACAGAAATGAGTGGTTTTTCTCTCACCCACGCAGGTAATGTTAAAAGTGAATCTAAAAAGCACCATATGCTGGGCAAAGCCTGAAAAATGGACACCTCTAAAGGAGGCTGACCTGGCAATTGGTTATTCAGAAAGACTGGATATTAAAAGAAAAATTAGCATATCAAATTAATAACATATGCTTAGCCAGATAATATATGCGTATTCCAGGATTAAATGTGGCCTCCCTCTCCAGGATTCGTCTTGTTTTTCTGCCTTTCCCCATATGCTCAGCGTCCAGAAATTCTTAGTGCGTGCCCAAACTCAGGCTATTTTTTCCTTGTCTAGGTTCCAATGCCGTAGAAACCAAACCCAGACACTAATGTTAAGTCTAGATGTGAGGGGCTTAGCCCAGTGCCCAAGTATGTGTGCCATTTGTTGTTTGTTTTTCTGGGAAAAATCAGTAGGATTTTATTAATATAATTCTACAATCACACCTTCCAAATCAAGGACTGGATATACCTGTCACTTCTCTTAAAAATAAAATGAAACCCAGGCAAGTACACTTTTGAAGGATACTGTCTGTCATTTCTATATTAGGCTGACACTTTAAAAAATAATTGTGATTTTCTGTTAAATAGCACAAAGTATTGTGTTTCCAGTGTAAAGATATGAGGAAACTGAAATTTAAAGCTGTTTGTTATATAACACTAGCAAGACGAATATTCTGACTCCGGGTCTTTTGATTCCAAAGATGTTTCATTTTGTGTATGGATGTGCTTCCTTTCATCTACTTAGAGAAAACAGAGAGCGAAAAAAAATTGGAAGTCAAAGAAGATCTACTGAAAGAAAGATCTGTGCAGACTGCGCATGTTAGCAGATTTGGCTCTCCAGTAAAAGGACTAGAATATACTGATCAGTTGACCTTTGTTTTGATACAGTTGTCATGGCTTTAGTCCTGGCTTGTATCTTTTTTTTTTCCCTGTATTTAGGACAGGGTCTACAGGGTCTTATTGTGTAGATTGTACTCGTAGTGATTCTTCTGTTTTCAGCCTCCCAAGTACTCTGATTACAGGTGCATGCCACCATGCCCAGTCTCAATCTCAGTATGCCCCAGGGGCAGGGCCAGCATGGCAGGCCAGGGATAGAACCCCAGCCACTGTGCCCTGCCTAAGCAGGTGTTTTAGTCCACTGAGCTATCAGGCCAGTCCCCTGGTTTGTAAAGATACAAGCTTAAAAATTTGATGTTAGGGCCAGCCAGGTAGCTCAGCAGACTAAAGTATCTACTTAGGCACATGCAGGGACTGGGTTCAATCCCCAGTGTGCTGTGCCAGCCCTGCCGCTGGAGTACTCTGAGAGTGCGATTGAGACAGGGAGTGGTGGGGCATGCCTGTAATCCCAGCACTTGGGAGGCTGGAAAATAGGAAGAATCACTATGAGTCTGATCTGTGTAGTAAGAGCCTGTAGACTCTCTACTAAATATATTTTTTAAAAAATTGATGTCATTCATATCCCAAATCAATCCAGTTGTATATCTTTCTCTTTCAGATGGCACAAAGCTATGTATATAACCAGAGCAATCTTTAAATTTATAAAATAAGAAAGGCAACAACCACGTTGCATGGACAGTCAACCTGATCTACACATTCTCTTTCCATCCTCACAGACATAAATTGTGTGAGATGCCAAATTATGGTCAGCACAATTAATTGCTTAATTTAGTTTTTCTCTAGTTTTATCATTCTTTTTTACTCTTTAAAGAGATTAAAAATTAGTAAAAAAAAAAATAGAAACAATGCAGAGTTTCACTGAACAAAATGATAGGCTAAATTCA
Source organism: Octodon degus (assembly GCF_000260255.1). Taxonomy (NCBI): domain Eukaryota; kingdom Metazoa; phylum Chordata; class Mammalia; order Rodentia; family Octodontidae; genus Octodon; species Octodon degus. The sequence continues at coordinate 2,669,534 of NW_004524580.1, forward strand.
ATAATGGTTGTTTTATGGCATATTATTGTCTTTGTTCAAATTACCAGATATAAGTGTGCAAAACTGGTCAAAAAACTTAAGAAAACAAAATTAAGCATGAACTATTCCTTTCAATTAACCAGCAGCGGGCCAGTGAGATAGCTCAGAAGATTAAAGTACCTGCTTAGGCAGGAACAGGAACAGGGATTTGATCCCCCACGTGTTGTGCTAGGCCTGCCCCCCCCCCCAGGGCGCACTGAGATGCCATTGATACTGGGTGTGGTGGTCGTGTCTGTAATCTCAGTGCTTGGGAGGCTGAAAACAGGAGAATCACTATAAGTCTGATCTGTGTGGTGAGACCCAGTAGACCCTGTAGCCATAAATACAAAATAAAATAAAATAAACCAATAGAAATCAGAAGTACAATTATCCAAGTTAATGTGTATGTATACATATTTATACATACGTGTGTGTGTGTGTGTATACTGTTTTCCTTCTGACTTTCTGTTCTCTTTTCCCTAATCCCAGTTGTTCTATGTGATTCAAACATACATCACATCACACTTCAATAGCTGTCCACATAATTGGGAATTGATTGCTGAACTTACTAGACCAAGATCTGAATCAGCCTTAATACTCAGATAGAAATTGCCAATGTTTGCCTCTGGCACTCCGTTTTCCAATGGTTCTTTGACTAAATAATTCCCCTCTCATTTACTACTTTAGCACAATTAATTAGACTATAGGCCACTCACTCATTTTTATCTTTTTTCTTTAGATTTTATAACATATTTGTAGCCATTGCATTGCTCACAGCTCTATTTTGAAAGGCAGCTATTAATTTCATTTAAATTGAGTCCTTCAACTACACCTAGAACCATTTGAAGACTTTAGCTACACCTAGGGCAAAAAATAACCCAAATCTCATTAGGTTGACATAATAAATTTGACAATTAAACAAACATTGAAAGCACGAAAATGGCACCATTCATTTGACAAAGCTATTTCTTAATCTGATGCTTCATGGAGATAATTTCAAGCCCCTCATCTGTAACACAAACGATTCCTCTGGAGAAAACTTTCTCATATGAAATTATACAGAATTTAAATAAAAACTCTGTCACCAAGTAAATTTATTAAATTGTACTTTTGCTATAGCAGGGCCTTGACTTAATTGTCATCCATCCGTAAATACTGGAGATGAATTTGCCACCTTTCTTTGTGAAGAAATAATAGCAGGCAGTTTTCCAGTATAATTGCTCAAGACAGGACAGCATTGTATTAACTGCAAACATTTGCACAAAGGATGTGACTTACATTTGAGGTAAAGTAAGGGCATGAAAGAGGAAATACTACTTTTAAACCTATTACAAACATCATGAAATGATTTTTTTGAAAGATAGTGCCATTGAGTCCAAGAAGGTTACATTCCAAAGCCCAGCTCCACCCCCATGAACAGAGAAAGGCGTGTTTCACTTGCGGACATCAGAAAGCTCACCAAATTTCAACCTGGATTATGTTACATAAATACTGGAGAGGAAAGATGGATAGTCAGCAATTACTAGAGGATCAGTGCTACTGATGAGATAAGGATGTGCATGGGACAAAATCTGCTCCATTTTCAGCGCAGAAGAAATGGAGGCAGGACAGAGAATGAGTGGGACAGTAACTGTGACAGCGGGGCTCACAGGTGGACAAGGCATAAGTGGTGCAATGAAAGAGCAGGAAGAAGTCCCTTCCCCAAAACAATCCTACCTTTATTCTCTGCCTGGGAAATTCCCCTGCTGAACTTCTCCATGACAGTGCTACTTTTTCCTCAAACTCAAATTACCATTGACAATAAAAAGACATTAAGTGGTTGCCAATTATTTATTCCTTAGTAGGAAATAATTCAAACATTTATTTAACAAAGGCTTACTTATGTATCAGACCCTGTAATACCACTTGGGATCCAATATGGAACGGATATACACATAATTCTTTGTCTCATGGATCCTAGCTTCCAAGGATCCACCAAATAACCCATAGATAGGAGAGAAAATCATCCACCAAATAACCTGTAGATAAGAATTACCAACTGAGGTAAGAGTTCTGCAGAAAAAATCTATTTTTAAAAGAAACAATGACTTCATTTAGGCTGGAAATTTCAAGAGGAAATGGTCATTCAGTTGACTATTGAAAGGTGAACAGCAGATAACTAGGTAAAGACAAGGCTAGTAAATTACTTTACAGAACATAATGGTATATTTACTATTCATAGACAAGATTCCTATTTAACAGTGAAAGAAATCAAGTGCTGATAAATGGTATAGCATGGCGAACCTTGAAAATATTGTACTAAAAAGTCATTTATGTGAAATGTCTCTATTAGGCAAATCCATAGAGACAGAAGCCACATTAGCATTTAGCAAAACCTGAGGACAGGCAGGATTACGCAGTAACTGTGCAATAGAAACAGACTTTCCTTGGCGAGCACAGAAACATTCTAGACCTGGATCATGGTGGTTATTCTACAACTCGGTGAATGTATGGGGATGACATCAAGTTGTCCACTTTAAAATGGCTAAAATGGTGAATTATAGGATTTGGCTATTTTACAATGAGAGAGGGGGATTAAAAAAGAGAGAAAAGAAAGGAAGAAAAGGAAAAAAGAACCAGGGAAAAGAGCACTGTGCTCAATGGCCCTCCTCTGTGCAGGAGGGAGCACTAGCACTTTTCAGAACTGAAGGATGGTGGGGTGGATGGGTGGCAGAGACCGGGGGAAGAGGGGGACCTGAGGCCAGGATGGGAGCATGTGGAGGCATGAGCCCAGGCTAAGACTTGGCCCTTATTTTAAGAAGACTGGGGAAAAAAGAACACTTGGAAGCAGGATGCAAAATGTGTTCGCCACATGCCAATCAATAAATGTAATACATCACAGAAACAGAAGCAAGAGCAGAGATCACGTGCTCATCTCAATAGATTTTTTTTAAAAAAAGGATTTTATCAAAATCTAATAGACATTCATTACAAAGCCCCTGAAGAAAATAGGTCTAGAAAGACCTTATCTCATTCTCATAAAATACATCTATGACAAATGCATTGCCAATGTCTTATTAAATGGGGAAAATCTGAAAATATTTCCTCTAAACTCAGGAACAAAAAAAGAGTGTCCACTCTTACAACTTCTGTTCAATATAGAACTTGAAACTTTAGACAAGAACATTCAGGTAAGACGAATATAT
>NW_004524580.1:2672909-2674828 GCF_000260255.1 Octodon degus
TCAGGGCACCCCAGGGGAGGGGCTGGCACTGCAGGCCTGGAGATCAAACCCTGGCCCCTGCGCCTGCTTGCAGGTGCTTTAATCTGCTGAGCTATTTGCCTGGCCCTTAAGACAAGTAATAATAAAAGCAGGATACAGATAGGGAAGGAAGAATTCAAACTGTGCTTATTTGCAGGCAGCACAATCCTTTACACAGGAAACCCAAAAATTCCAGTGAAAGATTCCTAGAACAAATAAATTCAGCAAAGCAGAGAATACAAACCAATGCACAAAAATCCACAGTGTTCCTGTGCAGTAGTAGCAAACCTATCTGGAAAGAACTCAGGAAAACAATACCATTGATACCAGCTGCACAAAGATGTCTGAGGAATTTAACTAACCAAGAAAGTTCAAGATCTTTATAACAAAATTACAGTATGGCAGAAAAGGAGATCAAAGAGGATATCAGAAAATGGAAGGCATCACTGATAGAATCATGGTTTTGCATGAAGTCTGGTTTTATATAAAACCAGCAGAGACCCAGAACACAAAAAGCAATCATAGGCAGTGAGAGCAAAAGAAAAAGACTCATGGTCATGGATTTCAAGTTATATTACCAAGCTACAGCAATGAAAACAGCATGGTCCTGACCTAAAAACAGACACATAAATCAGTGGAACATAAAAAAGGATGCAGAAACAACTCCAGACAGCTCTCACAAACAGGTCAAAAACTTACACTCAAGGAAATGTAGTCTCTCTAAGAAACAGTGCTGGGAAGACTGGTTATCACATACAGAAGACTGAATCGTAGCCATGTCTCCCACCATACACTAAAATAAAGTCAAATTGGATTTTTTTAAAAAACCTAGATATTAAACAGAAATGGTATGCTGAAAGGTAAAATAGGTTTTTTGTTTGTTTGTTTGTTTGTTTGCGGTACTGGGGATTGAACTCAGGACCCTGAGCTTTGCCAGGCAAGTGCTTATTCTACTGAGCTATGTCCCCTGCTCCAAAAATTCTTGAAATCAGTGAAATAGAGAAGGACTTCCCGAATAGAACCCTAGCTGCATAAGAAATACCAAAGATCAAGAACAGAGACAATGTAAGATTAAACAGCAGAAGAAACAAAGTGAAGAGATAATTTATATAATCAGATACAAGTTTTATCAGCTATTTTTTGGACAGACGACTAATATCTAGAATATATATTAAAAGGGACAGCCTTCCCCAATAAACGACCCAATTAAAAATGGGCAGTGTGCTCCATTTATGCCAGTGGTATTCAACAGGGGAACAAAATAAGTAACATTTTAAATCTATGTGTTTCTCTGTTTCTGCCAAAATCTACCTAGTCTATGAATCCATGTATACAATTTATGTATTTGCTAACAAAGACGTCATTTTTTGATCTTTGCTTTTCTTTTACATGAAAATATATATATATAACAGAAAAGTTTTAACTTGACATTTTAATATGTATCATGATTTCTAATTGAAGTTTAAAGAACTGTTAGATTTAAATGTATCTTCACAACCATAGCACTACTAAGCCAAAAACTCAGTTTTTATAATAACTAAAAATATCAAAATACATGTTTGTTACTGCTAGTAAATGGGAACAATTTCTTAGGTATATATTGATACTTTATTTTTTCATATATAAAAATTAATATATTTTGCAATAGTACCTGGAACATATTGTAAATAGTTTGAATTTTGAGTTATAATCTTTATTTATTTTTTCCATAATTTTATTGAGAAATAAATAGTAATGAGATAGTTTCAAACCAAATTGGTAGGACAGTTTCAATAATTAACACATTCCATACATTCTGCCTAGTGGTTATTTGCTGTACAAGATGCAGACATGATATCTTATTTACAAACACTATTAGAACAAATCCCTCTATTCATTAAGAAAATGTAACTAAATATCTA
>NW_004524580.1:2681454-2683689 GCF_000260255.1 Octodon degus
ACTTGGCATTCTGTATGCTTCGGTTACCTAAATGTAAGATTGTTTCCTCATATTTGGGAAGTTTTCTGCTATTACTTCTGCCCATGTGTTTTAATGTCATTTGTATTGACTCCTTCTTTCTCAATGATACCTATTATTCTCACATTGTTCATCTTTGCATCATCTTGCAGGTGATGGATTATGTTTTCCTGCATTCTAGTTGTTTTTCACAGACCCTTTCTTACCTTTTCACTTGTTGCACCAGTGTCTTCAAGATCTGAAACTCTGTCTTCACGTTTACTCAAATGGTTTTGCAAGCTTGTGATTGAGATTTTAACTTCCTCTATATCTCTTTGACTCTGCTTCATGTGATCTGTTTTTTCCTGTATTGCTCATTCAAGGAATCCATTATTTTTCTAATCTCCTCTATTATTTTTTATCAATGTCTTCTTTAGAAGCAGTTATTAATTCTTTTACTGCAGTGTTTTTTTCAGATTGGGTTTCCTCCCTATGTTTCTGTAGTTGCTTTTTTAGTTCAGATGCTATGAGTTCAGACAATTCTTTTTTTACTTAAGAAAATTCCGCTCTGAGTTCCTCTATAACATTTTGCTGTTGTTTATTTGCTATCAATGCTAATAAATTCGTACATTTGAGCTAAGGTTGTAAAAAAGAATTCCTCTCTGAGTTCCTCTATGACTTTCTGCTGTTGCTTACTTACTATTAACGGTATTAATTCATGCATTTGAGCTGAGCTAGTGTTCTCTGCACTTGTTCTGCATGGGCATTGGGTTTCCTCCATATGTTTCTGCATCTGATTCTTTACTCCAGATGTTATTAATGCATTCTTTTTTCATTTCCTATCTGAGTTCCTCTATACCTTTCTGCAGCTGTTTCTTTGTTTCAGAAGCCATTGATTCATTGCTTTCAGCTGTGTGATTCCCAATTTGTTCTGTGTTAGTGTCCTCTGCACTTGTTATCGGTGGGTATGGGTTGAGATTGCATTTTGATCCTTCTCGTTGTCATTTTGTGTAGCACTGTCTTCTGACTTTTATTGTTGATCCTTGGTACATTTATAACCTTAGAACCTACTGAAGTTCAGGTGCAGATCTACAAAGTTTGGATATATCCATTTGTGCCTGGCTTGGGTTTGGCTGCTATGCACATCTCCTTCCTGCTTCTGCCCTTGGGGTTGAGCCTGTTGTGCCCCTCTGGCAAGATATTCTGTTCCTGGACTAGCTAGGTGGATCTGCCCCCTACACTCTCTTCAGGGAGTGCAACTTCAGGCTTTCAACCCAGGCCTGTATTCCAGGCCTGAGCTGAGTCTGGAAGGTACAAGTTAGAGCAGGGGTGAGAGGCAGCTCTCTCACACACTCACTGGGTCTGGGCTAGGACTGGATCTGGGGGTTCCCAGAATGCGACAGAAATTCCTACTCAATGAGTGGGGTAAGGGGTATTACGGAGTGGTGGAGGGCATCCCAAGGGTGTGAGACAGGGTCTCACCCACACTGTGCCTGGGCTGGGACTAGTAGGTCCCACCAGCTCCAGTGTAGCAGGAGGCTCTCCCACACACTCACCAGGCCTATGCTAGGTCTGGATCTGGGGGTTCCCAGAACGTGGCAGAAATTCCTACTCGGTGGGAATGGTGGGCGGTTTCGCAATGGGGTGGAAGAGGGTCTCACCCAAGCTGCATCTGGGCTGGGCCTGTTAGTTCCCACCGGCACAGGGTAGCTGGAAACTCTCCTTCTGTATTTTGTTTCTTAATCCACTGTGCCAGTCCATTTCTCTTAATTGGTGAAAGGAGTCCATTTACATTGATGGCTAGAATTGAGATGTATTGACTTATGATTAACATGTTGTTTACCTGTTGTCATTTACTCCTTTTTCTCCTATGTTTAATTGCTTGCCCTATTTAGTTGGTTGCTTCTGATCTCATTTGTGGAGTTCTAATCATTTTGATCCCTCTCTAGAACATCTTTCATTAGCCTGTGTAGTGTTGGCTTTGTCATCATGAAATTGTTTAGTTATTCTTTGTCATAGAAGCATTTCACTTCTCCATCAAACTTGAAAGAGAATTTTGCAGGGTATAGTAGTCTGGGCTGGAAATTTTTTTCATAGAGGACTTGAAATACTCTGCTCCATGCTCTTCTTGCCTTCATGGTTTGTGAAGATAAGTCAGCTGTAATTCTGATTGGTTTTCCTTTGAATGTGATCTGCTTCTTTTCTCTAGCGGCTTTCAGTATATTATTCTTGTGCTGA
>NW_004524580.1:2685314-2685924 GCF_000260255.1 Octodon degus
CCCACACTGCACCTGGGCTTGGACTGGCTGGCCCCCTAGTGCAGGTTAGCCAGAAGCTCTCCCACACACTCACCAGGCCTGGGCTAGGACTCATGTTATGATCTTTAAATCTCACAAAGTAAGGCCATTTGTGCATACTCTTGTTATAACCAAAAAAAGACCATCCAATAAAGACATGAATAAACATTTAACATTTCTACAGTGGAGTCTTTTTAAATTACTTCATCACATCTTGAAAGTTTATTATGAATACTACTTTCTGTTAAGTTAAAACCTGAACTTAGTTTTGAAACATGAGCAATTTAAATGAGTAGACACTTCTCAGAAGAAGTATCATGGCCAATAAGTACATTAAAATAATGTTTAGCACACTTGGCCATTAAGGAAATTCAAATGAAAACAACACTGAGATTCCATTTTAACTCCAGAAAAAATGACTATCATTAAGAACTCAAAAATTAGGGGCTGGGGATACAGCTCAACCATGCAGTGTCTGCCTGGCAAGTATGAGGTCTTGAGTTCGATTCCTGATACAAAAAGAAAAAGAGGAGGAAGAAGAGAAAAAGGAGGAGCAGGAAGAGAAGGGGAAGGGGAAGGGGAAGAAGGGAAA
>NW_004524580.1:2687051-2703889 GCF_000260255.1 Octodon degus
TTGAGGGCCGGGGAGATGGCTCAGTGGAATAAGTGCTTCCTTGGCAAGCACAAGGGTCTGAGTTCAATCCTCAGCTCCGCAAAAAAACAAAACACATCTCATGATTCTACATTGCTGTTGGCAATATAATCTTAAACAATCATTAAGAAAATCATTATGAGGGCCAGGGAGGTGGCTCAGTAGAGTAAGTGCTTACCATGCAAGCACAAGGGCCTGAGTTTAATCCCCAGTTCTGCAAACAAACAAACAAATAAAATCATTATGGAAAGTCCTCAAAAAACTAAAACTAGAAATTCCCTTTGACCTAGCTATCCCCCTTATAGTTATCTTCCTGAAAAGTAAAGATATCATATTATAGGGAAACATGCATTCCCAAGTTTATAGCAGCACAGCTCATAACAGCCAAGCCATGAAAACAGACTGTACACTCATCTTCAGACGAATGGATAAAGAAAATGTGGTGCATATCTATATATACACAATAAAGTACTAGTCAGCCAGAGAAAAGAATATATTTGTCATTTACAGAAAAATAAATGTACATAATACTAAAAGAAATCAGACACAAAACATTAAATAGCTCATGGTTTTTCACATAAGAGAAGTATAAATCACTTCAGTATAAAACATAAATGATAAAAATAAGTATAATAACTGTCATTATAATGTAAATAATTTAAGAGTAAAATAGAAGATAGAACATAGGAAGTGGGGCAGGCCTCTTGTGGAAGGGATGGGAACCTAGAGTTGGAGGGAGTGGGAAGCAGAAAGGATTCAGATGCGATGTGCATATTTGTGCACTCCCCACAACTTACCTAGATAAAGGATAATTAACCAATTAAGAGTGAGCTTTTGCTACAACTCTTGTTGCATAGGTCCTGCTTTACCTTGGTCTTAACCATCCAGCAGAAAAGTATAAAAAAGAAATAGAAGAAGTAAAGCCATGCTGTTATGTTAAGCTATAGGGGACTCAGGTCAACAATTTCTGACATTGCCAGTCAAGTGGAAGACCCAATACTATTATGGGCTACTGGACTCTTTTAGAATATTTTGCTGAGTTTATACACCTATAATATTCAAATAACAGAACTTAAGAAAAAAAGGGGGATACAGATGAATGTCCATTGTGTATCTGTGTATTCGAAGAGGTTAGGATAGATATATAGTTACATTCTCTTAATGAATAGAGTGACTTATTATAATGGTGTTTGTAAATAGAATATCATGTCCACATCTTGTACAGTAATTAACCACTAGGAAGAATGTATGCAATGTATTAATTATTGAAACTGTCCTACCAATTTGATTTGAGACTCTCTCATTGCTATTTGTTTCTCAATAAAATTATGGGGGAAAAAGTGAGCTTTTGTTGTTTGTGTGATTTTATTTTGGTTGAACAAAAGATTTGATCAATCCCAGAGTTCCCCACACGCTAGGCAAGGGCTCTACCACTGAGATACAGCCCCAGCCCTCCTCCATCTGGTTTTTATTATACCTTTATTTTAAGCTATAAAACTCACTGTTGGGACTAGGATATAGCTCAGCAGTGGACACTTGTGTAGTGTACAGGACACCCTGGGATTGACCAGTGTCCCAGAAAGGAAGGCAAGGTAATGCAAGGCAAGGGGAATGAGGTGGAGGAAGGGGAGTGTGTACAACATAAATGCTGCCTCCTCTTCTGCTTTGGTGGGGTCAGTCCTACTATATCTGGATTCTGGAGAGACCTACATGACACATGAAGATCTTCAAAGTGAGCTAAAGCAGAGACTCACATGCAAGTGTATTTGTCAATCATTTTAATATGGACAAAAAGAAGAATGTATTAGAATACATAAAGGTATTTTTAAGACGAGGGATAGGGTTCATGTCAATACTGGCATTTATAGTTCTTTGTGGTAAGAACTCTGAGCATGTGGATGGTGAAGCAATGAAGAGCAGTCCTCAGGTGAAGCGGAATCATCAGTGACAGCACTGGTAGGACTTTGGTTTGCCACAGTTAGACCAGTCTCTACAAGTCAGGCCAGAGCTTCTAGACTGCAAGCTATTTTTGGAATTTTCTGGACTGCTCTCGGGGGTCTGGTTGTACTGTATTCCTCAAAACCAATAGTTCAGGTCCCACTGCAGTGTCTCAATTCAGAGAGAGTGCTTTAGGAGCAGATTTGCTAAACAATTCTGGTCATTAGAGGGCTGCTAAAAAGTCCAGAACTATTCCTCTGTCCCTCCCTTTCTTATACAACAAGTGCTCACTGAGTGTTGCCTACTGCTGGAAACTAGCACACAATATGTCCACAACATTGATAAGTACAATTGGGCCACTTCCATGAAAACTGAGACATTTCAAATATAATTTCACAGATAAGATACATTAAAGAAACTTTCTGTTCAGATCATAAGATTAGAAACTGAGAAATCTTATTTGCTTTCTAACTAAATTCCATGTTGTGAGAATTATTTTTCCAAGGGGCATAATTTTTTAATGATTAGATTAGAAAAAGCAAAACTTTTTCCCTGATGTCCTATTTTCATCAATCATTATCTTAAACCTGCATGGTGTTTTGATAATACCAGGACACATCTTAGGCTAAAATTGAAAAAATGGGTGAAAAGATAAAGACTTCTTTTTGTTTCCATTATGTACATGCAAACTTATGTCACCATATGCCACTGTGAGACATAAAATTTTAAGAACCTTCTGGCAATGGAAAAATAAATGTTCAATGAAATCTCATGAAGCAATTTCTTTGTGGTAGTAATTTTCAGAAATAAGATTTTTCCAAGTTCTTATAGCAATAAAGCATCCTTGCATAAAAATTTCCAACATCTTATTGTTATTATCTAGCTCTGCAGTAGAAAGGCTTTCCACTGTGTTCTTAAGCAAATGAGTAAAGGTTACTTCCTTTCTGTGGATTTGAAGTTTGGTCAAAAGTTCAAAGGAAAACCTAAGTAAAAGGTTTCTTATTGGGGCTGGTGAGATGGCTCAGTGGTCTAAAGCACCTACTTAGAACAAGCTTAGCAAAGCACAGGGACAGCGGTTCAATCCCCCAGCACCACATGCCAGCCAGGCCCGCCCCCTGGTGGACTGAGCTGCCCCCCCCCACACACATATAAAAAAATTTTTTTTAAAAAAGGTTTCTTATTAATTCGACATATTCTTAAGGGGAAAATCAAAAGGCTGGGGTAGGAATAAAAGGGCCCTCAAGTGCTCATAATGCTTAAAAATCCAAAATAAGTAGCAATACTTTCAACACAATGCTATGACTTAAAATTATATGAAAGGTTTGACTTCAAAGAAAAAGTCATTGTTTTATATAGTTATAACTAACATAATGGTACATAAAGTAGATCTCTAATAACTTGCCCAATTGCTGGAAAAAATTGGAAAGTCAAATTTATCTTAAAACATTTTCAAGAATTTGATTTCTTAATACCTAGAGAAGGTTGACAGTGTTCTCAGAACACTTGCTCTGGAGTAAAAACAAAAACAAACAAAAATCTTCAGAAATGCAACAAAGATCAGCTGTTGGCTCCTATTGACACTAGTAAGCCTCAGTATAGAAAGCACCATCTCTTAATGGAGTCACTGGTACCATTCTATGTCCATGGTCGACTAAGAAAGAGATCTGAATAACCCATGTTGTGTAAATAATCCTAGGCTGTCCATTGATTGTCTCTCAGGATGTCTATGAACCACCACTCCTCACCAAATCTTATGATAGCTATTATGATACTTCTGTATTTTATCACCTCAGCTAAGCCAGGACTCTTTTTTTTTTATAGTAAATAAACTTCATTTATCTGTTTCTCAAAGTTTACACTGCCAACAGTCACAGATTCCCATAGTTCAGTTTGTACTTACTATTTACATTTTGCAATGGGATATTTTCCTCTCAAAAATGAGTACAGAAGCTAATTAAGCAATGAGGTACTGTAATTTGGGATTTATCATGTGTCATAGCTTAAAGAACTACTCTTTAGGACATATTTAAGAATCAATGTGGATAATAGTCAATTAAATGCTGTAATTTATTAGAGAAAAAACACCCCTCAAAATGTATTTCACACATCTTTAAAAAAACAGAAAAAAAATCACCCTAAAAATAAATAAGGCAAGCAGATCTTTAAAAAGAAGGACAACAAAAATAAAAGAAACATAAATTGAACCCATAAATCAGGTTAAGTATAAAATATATCTTTCAAATGATAGAAAATTCTTCCCAGAAGAAAACTGAAGAAAAAATAAAAATCTATCACCATTTCTCCACTGAAAAAGTAAATCTATTTTAAAAGCAGCCTGCAACATACCCATGGGCCAGTGTCAGATCTTTCTCTGTGCTGGCTACATGAAGGGCCTAAATGATAGCTTCATTCTCAAATGAATGGGCAAACATGGACAGTTTTCCAAGCAGCAGTCACTCAAGATCCCTCTCCTCATTTCTTCAAGATGAAGGTTCAAGCTGTGACATAGCTAACTAAGCACAGATTGATGGTTCACTCAGAAAATTCCCCTGCGAGGTGAAATAAACACTATCCGCTCATCTTCTCTTTCCCAAGTTCTTTGAGTCTGATTATCAGAGACCTTTAGTACAGCACCTATAACTTTTGCCACAGTCTTAGTCTCACGACCCATTATATACTCAAAGAGCATTTTCCACAAATATTCAAACTTGGTTCATTCTTCCAAGAGCAACATATCAGTGTGGTACAGATTGCCACCTTTATGTGACACTTGTTACATACGCATTCTTTTCATATTTCTTGGGGCCTGCCAGTTAGCTTAGTTGTTTAAGCACCTGCTCATGCAAATGCAGTCAGGCACAGGATACCTCGGTTTGATCCCCACCTCCACCTGCATTACCAGACCCACCCTTGAACCAGCCAAAAAAAATCATTTTCATATTCCTTTAAACAGCCTCCTAATTTGCAAATTCGTTCTCTGAACTGCTCTTTCAACTTTGAATCACTGATGACAGTTCTCTTCCGTGCGAGTTGTGTCTGTAGTTCTATAGGCGTCACGGTGACTGTGCCAGTGTTCTCCTCCTGCCGGCACTTTTGCTACAATCCTCCTGCAGTCCTTCCAGTTGAGTTTGCAAGTCTGTTACTTTTAGAGTCATTTCTTCTTCACGAGCATCGGGGATTTCTTCCTATCTCTTGGTTCTTCTCTGCAGATCGCCATCCTTCCCTGCAATCTTTAATGTAACTGATTTGTCTCTTCTTGGTGGCTTTCTAAAAGCTCAGTTTTCATCTGCTGGGCCCTGCTGATAGTTTCCTTTATGGTCATTTCTAATTCTTCTTCTTCATGTGTCAGAGGGGTATTAAGCTCCCTCATCAGCTGTTTTAATGTAGAATTGTGCTTCAACTCAAGATCTTCCTGCCCTGTTTGATTTTCTCCTGCGTTTCTGGTTCATATTCTTTCTTTAGTATGTCTAATTCTTGCTCATGTCCTTCCTTAATGTTTAGAGTTCTTTCTGTAATCTAATGATCTCCTGGCTCAGGTTTTGCTTTTCTTGCCCTCCCTCTGCTAATTTAAATGACAGGTTGGGCTCCCAAGTCACCAAGTAGTTGGGTTGGATCACATGTGATTTGGAATTTTCCTCAGTGGCATCTTCCAAAACTTCAGTGAGTTGATTTTTTCATTCATGTTTTGCTGTAAAGCCTGTAATTTTTCATATTTTGAGATCAACTGTTCTATTTCAAATCTATGTACCTCTTTCTCTCTTACTAAGTAAGAGTCCAGCTTTTTTATCATTTGCTCCAATGTCTGACAAGTTAGTTCCTTTTGCTGGAGAGAGTTTTCTGAACATTACGAACAATATTTTTCCAGTTTTGCTTTGCCCCTTTGTTGTTTTTAGCTCCCTCTTCTTCCAAATGCTGCGATGCTACCAAGAAATAGATTCCTTTTCTTTTCTTTTTTGTATTTTGTAGTGCAGGGTTTCACTACGTAGTTCGGACTCATAGTGATCCGCCTGCGTTCAGCCTCCCAAGAGCTTTTTTTACAGGCACGTCCAATCTCAATTGCAGTCTCAGCGCGCCCTAGGGGCGGGGCCAGCGCAGCACACCCGGGGTCGAACCCCAGCCGCTGTGTCTGCCTAAGCATGCGCCTTAATCTGCTGAACTATTTATTTGGCCAGCCCTGAAATAGTTCTTTTGTTCTCTTCTACCTCAGTGCTTCTTGGATGTGCCTTGGATGAATTGGGGTTGTTAGCTGCATCTTGTTTCTATGTTTTCTCTCTCTCTCTTTTTTTCCTTTATGTATTTGGTACAGGGTCTCACTATGCAGCTCAGATTCGTAGTGAGCCTCCTGTTTTCAACCTACCCAGCGCTGGGATTACAGGTGTGTGCCACCACTCCCGGACTGGGTCACTGGCTCAGTGCACCTCAGGGGCAGGGGGTTCCGAGCTCCATTCAGTTTATAGCGCTGTTTCTCTCTTGCTGGCCTGCCCGCAGCTCCCTGGCCGTGCGTGTCTCCTGTGGTTGTCCCTCTCCCAGTGCCTGTGGTGTGAGTGTGGCAGCCTGAGATGAAGCCACCTTGTGGCTGCGCTGAGGCCCAGGTTCAGTTGGCCTCTCCCGGAAATGGCATCTGACCAGGCGCTCTCCGGGGCACAGGCAGAAACGTGGGCTGGAGGCACTCACCAGCTGCTGTGGTCCATGTGTCCAGGCCCCGCTCGATGGGCGCATTTCTCACTGAAGGGCTCTGGGACAGCCCACTGTCACTGTGTTTGTGCAGATTCTACCTTCCTTTCTCCTGTCACAGCCAGGATAGAGGGAGAAAGTGCAGGCTTCCCCTTCTTTTTTATACATTGTGTTCTGTTTCTGTAATTTCTCTGTAGGCTCCAATGTTTCATCAAATCTTCCCTGGGTCCCAGGGATCCATCTCCCTCCTTCTTTTCTTCCTTAAATTGTTATTTTCCAGTGTCTGGACTCCAAATCTTGGTGAGGCTAAGTCACTGCCGCCTGCTACTCTACTATCTTTCTGGAAATCCCACTAAGATTTCAAGTTGTGTCCCAGACAGAGCACACTAGAATTCCTCCTGGCAAGGAAGAAAGATTCACTCTGTGCTCCTTAGTATTGGTAACAATACCTTGAAATCTTTTTCTCTAACATGTTCTTTCTGGCTGGGGACAGGCATATAAAAACCTATGATGCAGAAATATTAATTACACTCCATGGGGGGAAAAAGCATACCATTCATGATCTTAGGATACTCATTTGGCTCATTCCTTTGCCTCTAACAATTTTGATAACATGTCACCTTAGCCATGGCATCTAATTTATGCCCCTTTACCTCCTCAGTCCTCCCTGTTCCCACTCTACTTTTTCTGTAGCACTTATCACCTACTAAACCCATATGTAATTTAATACTATATAATTTAATTTATCAATTATTGTTAGTCTTTTTTCATAAGAATGCCAACTCCCATAGGGTAAAGATTCTGTTCATTGCATTTACAACTTATCACTACTTCTTAGAGCAAGACATACAGTTGGACTGTATTAAATATGCTGAATCAATAAGTGAATTCATAAATGAATTTTATATCAACATAAGCATGAACTGCAAAATATGTATAAATGGAAAATGTCACACGTCAGTGAGAATACATTAATTTTTATACAATATGGTATATACATTTTTCACTGAAATAAAAACTTTAAACAAAAATTTATAACTTTACAAATCATATAAAATTACTAATCAGTATCACTTGCTATATATAGGAAAATTATGGAATCATTAACATAAATATTATCTATAGAACCTAAAATCTGCATTGCTCTGTAACCATGGAGTCCATTCTTGGGGAAACACTAGTCTAACAAATGTACAAATAGTTTAGATTAGAGATTACTAACACCCAAGTCTGGAAGAGCCTGAAGTAATGACTTCATTATAGAAATGAACCGGAAGGTGAGAAAGGTTTACACAACTTGTTCCCACCTGCAGTGATTTTGGGGAGGGGGGAGCTCTGTCAGTACCTACACAGCTGTCTCACAACGGGTGCTCGCTCCTAGCCCTACTGCAGCTGGGCAAATCCTCTCTGGCATTTGCCTGCTGCTGAGCTTTTGTTTATATTGGATATTTTCTTTGTTCTTTGTCTTCTTTACAGGCATAGACCTGATTCATCTTAAATGTCATTGTTTCCACGAATGCTTGCTGTTTCTCTTATAGTATTCTGATTATACTGTTAGGTTTGTTTTGTTTTGTTTTTCCTTGAAGGTATTTTACTTCAGATTGAAAAATGAACTGCTTTCACACTGTTCATTCCGAGATACGTGGTATTCACAAATACAGTGCTGGTCATTTGAGAACACGCATACACACCTCAACTTCTCCTTCATGCTTTTTCTTTTAGGAGAATACTGTTTACCAAAAAGAATCTTCAGCAGTACAGGAAAAACTGTTTTTCCAATAAATTTATGAAAACCTAAGATTCCCAATGGAATCAAGATTGTCTTCCCGCTGCCACCACCTTAATATATTCACACGCTTATTGGAATGCTACTATTCGCACCCCAAGAGTATACTTACTTCGAACAATGAGAGTGATTCTTGAAAAACCAAAAAATTTCAGTGTGGTAAATGCAAGATAGATCTCAGCAAGTATTAAGTGTCTGAAGTAGGCAGCTAATACTGGATTTAACATTATTTTATAAATAATTGTTCTCTTAGCAGTAAACGTAAGTCTACACATTCCTAAGTTCTACAAAATAAATACTGTGATTATGCACAATATGTTATGACAAATCAGTTTAAAAAAACAAAAGATTGATGTCTTCATAAAAATTCTGATCAAAACAAAACATGACTCTAAAATTTAAAACATCACCAAAATAACATCACATTTAAAATCATCCACAGTTTACACAAATGAGTTTCCAGTTTTGGAACACATTTTTCCGTTGTGAATTGAAATATGAATATATTGAAGATGGTTCATTTCAGTGATGACATCAGTTTTGGTCTTACTTTAACATTCTTTTCTTTTTCTTTCTTTTTTTTTTTTTTTTTTTTTTTCCGGAACTGGGAATTGAACTCAGGCCTTTGTGCTTGCCAGGCAAGCACTTATTCTACTGAGCCATCTCCCCAGCCCAAACATTATTTTCTTTTATAAAAGTTACACTATGTGTCCATTAATGGTTTGATTGGTATTTATTTATCTATGTGTTTGGTACAGGGTCTGCAGGGTCTCACTACACAGATCAGACTCGTAGTGATCCTTCTTATTTTTCAGCCTCCCAAGCTCTGGGATTACAGGCTGGGATTACAGGTGTGTATCACCACGCCCAGTCTCAATCACCATCTCAGCATGCTTTGAGATATAACAAAGTCACATACAGTGATGCTAAACATAAGATCTTTCACCTTGGAAGCAAGTATTTTCAGAACTGTCACTACATCCCTTCTATTATATTAAATATACCCACCTGAGTTTCCCAAACAGGTGAGGGATCACAGAATTTTACACCTTATTTGCACTCAGAGCTGACCACAGCCAAGCTTTACAGTATGATTAAAACAAGCCAATGTTTAAAACAGTTTTGATTAAAGATGACAATCCCATGAAAGGAGAAGATAAAGAATGCCATGATTGGGCAGGCTAGATAGCTCAGCAGACTAAAGCTCCTGCTTAGGCAGAGTGCAGGGGCCAGGGTTTGATCCCCGGAGTGTCGCGCCAGCCTCTTCCCCGGGGCTCACTGAGACTGGGCATGGTGGCGCGAGGCTGTAATCCCAGCGCTTGGGAGGTTGAAAACAGGATGATCACTACAAGTCCGTCCGTTCTGTGTAGTGAGACCCTGAAGCCTGTACTAAATACATTAAAAAGGGGGGGCGGGGCAACTAGAAGTATTTGGTCTTAATAAGGCAAGACGAAATAGATCCATCATCAAAGACCATTTAATTTTTAAAGAACGACCATACCAAAAGCATAAAGTGGAGTACAAGAAGATAGTTTTTATAAGTGTGATTTAATTAAAGCTGTTCACAGTTATTCTCTTCCACAGTACGTAAGCATGAATCTGAAAGAATAAGAGAAGGGACACACAAGTGCACACAGCATACAGGGTTGGGAGGCTGCACGCAAAGCTCGTGGAGGTTGAGGCTTCGCTGCAACAGGAAGGAGACAGACGAGGGTGGCCTTGTATTTCCAGCTGGGGCCAGTGTGAAGACAGAGAAAAAAGCAGAAAAACAAAACAAAATACTGTGAAGGAAACAAATACGAAGTTGTGTACTTCCGCACTGTCCACAACAACAGCACCCCAGAAAACAGGAGCAAGTTCTCAGAGATGCGCAGATTTTTCAGTGTTTACACAAAAGTACGTGGAACATTTTTTTTTTATAAAATAAAATAAATGTCATTTACCACCATAAACCTTTTCTTTAGAGAGGGAAAAATTTTGAAGCAGGTCACAAGGGTTCTCTTAAGTCATTTTAATGCCAAGGAAAACAAACGGAGTAATCATGGTGGTCTCTTCATGTTATGGGCCCCCTCTGTTCACTATCACCTGCTCCCCACCTACTGTCATTAGCAGCACAAAACTCCATCTGCTGCTCTTTCCCTTCCAAACCTGACTTGGCATTAAATCTGTCAAACTCTATCCCAGGCTTGCCTGGTCAGCACTGCTTTTCCTTAATGATTTTTCCTAATTAGGAACATGCTATTTTATTTTCTTTGCCTCTTCACAATACCTATAGATGTGAGCTTACTAATACTGAATCAGGACAATTTGTCAAAACCATTTGGAGAAAGCATTCTCAAAGCTCTCAGGTTAGAAATGCAGTGGAGGTAAAGGTTACAGGTGACAGGGTGACCTTGGAAGGCCATTTCAGTTCTCTGTTTCTGAACAAAGAGAGAATCAGGGACAATGCTTCTAGAGGCACTTCAGAATGTACTATCTTCTAGAGCAAATTTCTCCCTTAGGACATCCTAATGTCATTTCCTGCACAGCCCTTTCCTGGCCTCTGTCCTGGCAAAGTCCTGGAAATCCTGCAGTGCTTACTTCCCACCTGTTTCACTGGGTAGTCTGTCTTGCACTTTATTGAGAGTGACTGGCCCTTTCACCATTATACAACCTCTTCCTATAAACTGAGGGTTTTTGACGGCAGTAATGCGGTGTCTAGCTGAGTTTCTTACGGATAACTGTGCAGTCCAGAATAAATATTTATTGTCCAAAAATGACTTGCTGGGCATGATGGTGCACACCTATAATCTGAGCTACTTGGAAAGCTGAGGCAGAAGGTTCATGAATTTAAGGCTAGTCTGGCCCTCATAGCAAGATCCTCTCTCAAACAAAACAAATAAAAATTTTAAAATGATTAAAGTAATGAATAAATTGAAAGTATGATTCTGTGATAGTTCTTTGAAGAAGGAAAAAACAAACAAAAAAAGAATGTTACTGAATAGATGAGATAATTAAAGAAATTTGACCAGGGTTATGAATTTTAAGCACCCTAGAAGTGACTCCAGAAAACAAGTATAGTGTAGAATTTAAACATAATTGCAACATATGGTATGCTTAATATGTAACTATAGAAAGCCATAGACAGGGCTGGGAAAATAGCTCAATGGTTTAAGCACCTCCCTGGCAAGCAGAAGTTTCTGAGTTCAATCCCTCCCACTCCCAAAATAAGCTATAAAAAAAGGAATGATGTAGACAGAGGTTCTAGACATGCATGCTTGGCTTTCATTCTGAGCTGGATAGTTTTGTGTATGAAATGTGATCTAAAATTATGATGGAAGTGTTATTTTTTAAAAACTTAATACAGTAAGAAGCACACTGCCATTAGTTCTCTTAAAATACTCATTCTTGCTTCAAACTCACACCACCATTCTTGCCACTTTGTGGAACAATTCTGGACGTCCTCTCTGTGCGTTTTTACTTGCACGGTCACAGCTGCCTCAGTACCCTGAGTAGGTTAGAAATGCTTATCCTCTGTGGTATTTGTAGCCTTGGGCAAGAGCCGGAAGTCACTGAGAGACAACACCCATGAGTGAAGGGGATACGGATGTACCACGTGCTTTTGTGCGCCTGTCTATCCACTGGATTTCACTTGGGATTGACAGTCACCATTTTTTAGCATACTTAGTAAATTCACTCAGCGAAGAGCACTTTGAAGACTTCTTCAGAAGTCTGGGAATGCGGCTTGGTGGCACAAGCACCTGCCTGGCCAGGGCATGGTCCTGAGTTTGATGCCCAATCAGAAAGAAACAAACCTGAAAGAAAAGAAAAGACTTCTTCAGAAAGGGGCAAGAATAGGATTAGAGCAGACAGCAGTATTTTGAGGAGAAATGATGGCAATGTGTCATTTACTGTAGTTATTTTGTCAAGATTCAAACCCCCCACTGTATTTCTCAGTCACACCCTAGTATGATTTTGGCAAAGTAGGATCGCTTTGCCTCAGCTTTATTATCTTGCGAACATCTGCTAAATTTATAGAATTATTGTGAGCATTAAAAGAGTGTCTAATGTGTCTTAAGTTTTCAATAAAATTTGTATTTATCTCACAATTGGTGCTGAAAGGTTTCAATAGGTCTGTCTTTAATACACAAAATGGTAGTAAAGGAAGATTTTTCCTGGAAGCATTGTGACTTTTATGACTATCAAATATGTTCTATTTTCATATTTATATTAATACAAAAACGGCAACTTAAAAATGGCTAAAAAGCACTCAGACATGGTAAAAATGACCTGGATACCTACTCATCCCAGTATATTTTTTCAGGTTGAGAATCCTTCAATATTAAAAAAACAAAAACAAAAAAAAAAAAAAACTTGTAGAGTGTGAACTAAACACTACAGTTATTTTCTTAAAAATATATGCATATCAGAGAACATGCATGAGTACTATCTTAGTCTGCTCAGGGCTGCTATAACAAATATACCATCAATGATAGCTTCAAGAACAAGTACTAATTTCCTCGTCGTTCTGGATGTGGGAGTCCCACGCTCAGGGCACTCTGGATTCCACGGCTGATGAGGGCCCACTTCCTGGTTCTCAGGTGGCCCTATTTTCTCTGTTTCACATGGTAGCAGGGGCCTTGATCTTGCTAAAATCGCTTTCCCACTGAGCTGTGACACTGTTCCTCCCCAGCCCCAGAATCATATTCTAAGGGTACCAATCCTGTCAGGTGAGACCCCCTTCTCAGAATCATTTTCTAAGAGTACCAATCCTGTCATGTGAGGCTCCCTTCTTGTGGCCTTCCTGCCTCCCCAAGAGCCCTTCCAAATATCATCACATTAAGATTAGGTTTCAATATTTAATCTATAGAACCATGAATAGTCTACCTTATAACTTCAGGAATTAAATATGTCAATATTCTTTTCTTTTTTTTCAGAAAACTCTTCTGAGACAATAATTTCCTCAACTCTGTTTTAGAGTAAATTTGTAAGGTTTAAATTGGTGATTAGGTCACAGGCTTCAGGGCTGGACACATAATGAATCACATTTAAGCCTCAAGAAACTCAACATGTTACTTCCTATTTCTAAACCTCAGCTTCTCCACCTGTGATAAAGTAATAAGCAGCTTCCTTACTCCAAAGGTTATTGTAAAGATTCAGTGATATCCCACAGAAAGGTCTGAGTGTCAGAAAACCACGAAGGAGAGCCAGGACAGCCATCAGGACTTCTAATGTAATACTCGTGCAATTATATCAGCAAAATGCTTAGCTTTAAATCCACTGTGGAATACTACATTTCATAAGGAGGTTCCAGGTTTCTACAATACCAACTGATTGAACAATTAAAGGAATGTTTTTTGTGAAAGGCAAAATTTTGATTAAGCAATGAAGTCCTTTTAACGAGGTTTTCTATTTCCCAGGATAATAATACCCCATGATGAGTCTCCATCTCATCTCTCGTTCCAGAAAGGCCGAGATCCACGGGGTTGTTTGCCTTAAATGCAGACAGCTTAACCTTTAGAGTGAGAGGAACAGAAGGCGCTATTTCGGCGAGGACAGGGAATGTTTCTGAGACAAGGAAACGTTCTCTCTGCCGTGGAGGCCCGCTGGAGTCCGAGTCGGTAGCGCTCCTGGCAGCCTGCAGCTCGGCAGCAGGTCGCTGAGCGCTCTCGCCCGCCGCCCTCTTCCCGGCTTCTCGCTCTGTTGGCCGTCGAAGGACCAAGCGCACCACAGCGCAGGTAATGCAATCTAATCACAACAAGGTGACTTCGCAGGCAGCTTAGAGCTGTCTTCTGAGAAAAGTGCTTTTACGTTTGAGGCGGTTTGAGAAAAAGTAGTTTTATCAGATTTTTTGGAGGTAGACTGATAATTTATTTATTTTTCTATTTTAGTCAGACTTAATCAACATTTCTTCTATAATTCTCTCTCTCCCTCTCTTCCCCCTCCCCACTTTCTTTGCATTTTTAAAAAATGTATTTAGCACAGGGTCTACGGGGTCTCACTACACAGATCCCACTCGTAGTGATCCTGGGTTCAGCCTCCCAAGCGCTGGGATTACAGATGCGCAGAACCACGCCCAGTCTCAAGCTCCATCTCAGCATGCCCCGGGGGCAGGGCGGCATGGCATGCCAGGGATCGAACCGTCCGCTGCGCTCTGCCTAAGCGGGCGCTTTAGTCTGTTGATCTTGCTATCAGGCTGGCCCCTGTAGGTCGATAAATTATGATGATAAAGTACCATGACAAAAAAGAAAATCTCAGACTTAATAATGAGCAAAATAACACTCTCTGTTTTTATTAACCTTCTCTATGCTACTTTAATTCACAACATCCTGTTGACAGCTCACAGAGTTATGTACACACACCTTTTCATCATTTCTGCACAGGGGTCCTGCTCAGAGGCCCATAGACTATTTTAAAGTGCCAAGCTTCCACTGCCATGCTCCATGCTCTACAACATTTTTGAATTTCTTCACATATTTTCATAAATGGCTCATATGCCTAAGGAGGTCTTTATGAGGCTAAAGTCAACATAAACCTTGATTACCCATTATCAGCCCTGAGAACCCAATCTATGCCTAGAGAAGAACATAGAAAAATGTCATTAAAGAAATATGACATGGGGCCAGGAGATAGCTCAGTAGAACAAGTGCTTGCCTGGGAAGCGCAAGGTCCTGAGTTCTATCCCCGGTGTCGCAAAAGGAAAAAAAGAAAATAAGAAAAAAGAAATATCACATCACAGAAGAAGATAGAGCAAGAGACATTTGACTAACGCTACAAACTACAAGTCTTAGGATATCTGTGTCTCATCCTTATTACATCATTAAATCAGAGAAAATGGGGGGGCATTAAGGAACTGAGTAATTAAAATACCATAGCCACTTAGCGTGTAGTTGTCCTCCTTCTCTTTTTCTTCCACTCCTTTCTTTTTTCTTTCTCTTCTTCCACTTTCCCCCTGTCATCTGGCTTCCTCTGTCACTCGTGAACTTCTTTACTGGACTGACATACACAAATCTGCAATATTTCACTTTCTGAGTCTGGCTATTTCACTTAGCACAATGGTGTCTAGTTTCATCTATTTTTCTACAAATTACATGATGCTATTCTTCTTTATGAACATGTAATAGTTCACATGTATACATACTGCATTTTCTTTCTCTTTTATCGATTGACAGGCCTCAAGGCTATTTCTACAGTTTAGCTATTGAGAATTGCATTGCTATAAACACAGGTATTGTCTTAGTTACTTTTTACTCGTTGCTGAGACAAATATCCGACACTCAAAATGAAGGAAGGAAAGGTTTATTTAGCTCACAGTTACTGGAGGTTTCAGTCCATACTCAGCTGGCTCCAAGGCAGAGTGGCACAAAGCAGAAAGCAACCTTTCATGGTGGCGGCAAAGAGCAAGAGCACAAGGGAGGGGTAGCAGCAGCTCAAGCAGCTAGCTTCTCTTTCCCTTACATTGAAATGCAAATTAGCTGCCCCAGGGCAGGTGTGGCATCCACATCCACAATAATCAATCACAAACTCCAGGAGCCACCCCAAGACTGCATAAGGCTTTGGTGGGACAACTATACACAAACCATAACAAGTGTGTATATACCACTGTAGTATACAGTCCTTAATTCTTTCGCGCATATGCCCAAGTGTTTGTCTCATGGCCAGAGATATTGAACATTTTTCTATCTTGTTTTGGCCAACTGAACTTCTTTTGGGAAGTTTCTAGTCAGTTCATTTGCATGATTTCCCTTGTGTGAGAAGCCTAAAAATAAATAAATGAATAAAATAAAGGAGAGAGGGTAAGAAACCAGGAGGTAGATGTTGGAAGACAGAAGGGACAAGAGAGAGTAGAGGAAAGAGAGAGGGTACCAGTGGTATCAAAATTGATTAAGATATGTTAAATGCATGTATCAACTTCACAAAATAAATCCTATCATTATATAATGTTAACATATACTAATAAAATGTAATCAAATTTTTTTAAAAAAAACCCTTAAGTACTGACACCTAAAGCAGGGTCTAGAATAATAGAGGCACTTTTGAAAAATATTTTTTAAATTTCAAGAAAATAAATTATAACTAAAAGACTTATTTCTACATCATGGAAGTAGTACTTAGCATTCCAATAATTTCATACATTTAATGGCTGGGGACATAGCTGAATGGCAAAAGTAACTGTCTGGCAAGTACAAAGATGTGTGTTCATTTCCTAGTACTAAACAAACAAACAAAAATTTACTTCTCAAATTCTGAGTATATAGTTTTCAGATACCTACAATATTTCCTTTTTTCTTTCCATAATTTTATTGAGAAACAAATAGCAATGAGACAGTTTCAAATCAAATTGGTAGAACAGTTTCAATAACTAACACGTTGCATACATTCTTCATAGTGGTTAATGCGGACATGATATCCTATTTACAAACACTATTAGAACAAATCCCTC
>NW_004524580.1:2718683-2743026 GCF_000260255.1 Octodon degus
GTTTTCTCCTTTTTCTCCTGTGTTTAATTGTTTGCCCTATTTAGTTGGTTGCTTCTGATCTCATTCATGGAGTTCTGATCATTTTGGTCCCTCTCTAGAACATCTTTCAGTAGCCTGTGTAGGGTTGGCTTTGTCACCATGAAATTCTTTAGTTGTTCTTTGTCGTGGAAGTATTTCACTTCTCCATCAAACTGGAAAGAGAGTTTTGCAGGGCATAGTAGTCTGGGCTGGAATTTGTTTTCCTAGAGGACTTGAAGTACTCTGCTCCATGCTCTTCTTGCCTTCATGGTTTGTGAAGAGAGGTCGACCATAATTCTGATGGGTTTTCCTTTGAATATGATCTGCTTCTTTTCTCTAGCAGCTTTCAGTAGATTATTTTTGTGCCGAATTTCTGGGATCTTGATGATTATTTGTCTCGGTGTGTTTTTCATTGGGTTGAGGTTACTTGGCATTTTGTATACTTCGGTTACCTGAATATCAGATTGTTTCCTCATATTTGGGAAGTTTTCTGCTATTACTTCTGCCCATATTTTTTTAATGTCATCTGTGTTGACTCCTTCTTTCTCATTGATGCCTATTAGTCTCACATTATTCAGCTTTGCATTATCTTGCAGGTGATGGATTTTTTCTTGTATCCTAGTTATTTTTAAGAGATCCCTTCTTATCTTTTTACTAGCTGCACCAGTATCTTCAAGATCTGAAACTCTGTCTTCAGTTTCACTTAAACGGTTCTACAAGCTTGTGATTGAGATTTTAAATTCCTCTATATCTGTTTGACTCTGCTTCATGTGATCTATTTCTTTCCTGTATTGCTCATTTGAGGAATCTGTCATTTTTCTAATCTACTATATTTTTTGTTATCAATGTCTTCTTTAGAAGCAGTTTTTAATTCTCTCACTTGCAGTGTTTTTTTTGAGATTGGATTTCCTCCCTATGTTTCTGTAGTTGATTCCTTACTTCAGATGCTCTCATTCCAAGAATTCTTTTCTTATTTCAGAAAATTCCACTGTGATTTCCTCTATGACTTTCTGCTGTTGCTTATTTACTATCAATGCTATTAATTCATACATTTGACCTGAGCTAATGTCCTCTGCACTTGTTCTGGGTGGGCATTGGGTTTCCTCCATATGTTTCTGCATTTGACTCTTTACTGTAGATGTTATTAATTCTGGGATTTCTTTTTTCATTTGCAATCTGAATTCCTCTATACCTTTCTGCAGCTGTTTATTTCTGAAGCCAGTGATTCCTTGCTTTCTGCTGTGTGATTCCCAATTTGCTCTGTGTTAGTGTCCTTTGCACTTGTTATGGTTGGCCTTGGGGTCTGAGATTGCATTTTCCTCCTTCCTGTTGTCATTTTATGTAGCACTGTTTTCTGACCTTTGTTGTACAGCTTTGGTGCATTTAGAACAGTAGCACCTAATGAAGTTCATGTTCAGATCTACAAAGTCTGGATTTATCCATTTGTGCTTGGCTTGGTACTGGCTGCTGTGTTCAGCTCCTTCCTGCTGCTACCCTTGGGTTGAACCCGTTGTGCCCCTCTGACAAGATGTTCTGCTCTTGAACTAGCTGGGTGGTTCTGTCCCCTACACTCTCTGCAGGGATTGAAGCTTCATGGTTTCACCTCAGGCCTGTTTGCCAGGCCTGAGTTGCATCTGGAGGGGACAAGGTGGAGTAGATGGGAGATGAAGCTCTCCCACACATTCAGTGTGCCTCAGCTAGGCCTTGATCTGGGGGTTCCCAGAATGCGGCAAAATTCCTACTCGGTGGGTGGGCTCGGGCGGTGCTACTGAGTGATGTTTGGTGTCCCAAGGGGGTGGAGTAGGGTCTCACTCACTCTGTGCCTGGGCTGGGATGGCAGGTCCCATTGGTGCTGGGTATCCGGAATCTCTCCCACACACTCACTGGACCTGGGCTAGGACTGGATCTGGGGGTTCCTCGAACGCGGCAGAAATTCCTATTGGGCAGGTGTGGTGGAGGGGGTGCTGCAGAGTCGTGCTGTATGTCCCAATATGGTGGAAGAGGGTCTCACCCCTTCTGCGCCTGGCCTGGAACAGCAGGTCCCGCTGGCGCAGGATAGCCAGAAGCTCTCCCACACACCGGGCCTGGGCTCAAGTATTTGTTTTTTTTTTTTTTTTTAAATCTTTTATTGATTTGGTATAAGGTCTAGCTATTCAGCTCAGAATTACAGTGATCCCCCTGTCTCAGCCTTCCAGTGCTGGAATCACAGGTGTGTACCACCATGCCTGGTTTTGAGGCCATCTAGTCATAGGGCCAGCATGGCATGTGGTACTGGGGATCAAACATGGGTCCTTGTGCTTGCCAGGCAGGCGCTTAGACTGCCAAGCTATCCTCCCAATCCCCTGAAGTGCTTTTGTGTTGAAAACTCACCTGTATGATTTGGGCTAATTCAGAGAAATAAATGAATCTTAGAAAGAGGCACAATGTAGCAGCTTTTCTACTGTGACATTCACATCAAATGTAGTCATGCAACATCTCTATACTTATATGAAACAAATATAAGCCAAAATTAGTTTATTCTTAAATGAATAAACCCTCAATAAACCCACACAGAATCTGAGTTACTTTGTCTTTTTTTCTTTTTTCTTTTTTTTTTTTTTTAGCACTATGCAGTTTTATTAACCATTCAAGTACACTAGCAACTGGTAAGATTGGGACAGAATTGGGACTGAAAAATGAACAACTATTCAGGATCTAACAATTTGAAAGAAGCCACTATGTATTTTTTTCATAAACATGTTTTCACAGAGCCAATACAGTACTAGCCATTAACTCAGTACACCAAGTGCACTGAAGTAGAAAAGATACAACAAGAAAAATAGCTACATTAGAAAGACCAACACTTTAGAAAAAGAGTAAAACACTTTCAGTTTCTCCCCTTTAGCCCCTAAAACAACATCGTACAATTTGGATCTACCTATACAGTCCTACATCAGCTTCTAGAATATTTGTCAGGAGGGAAAAAATAAAATGACACTGGCCAGTACAGTCTTTGGATATTTAGGAAGGGCAGGGGCAGAAAGTCAGTTCCCAGAACAAATTAGTCAGCTTCAGTCTCATCAGCAGGATCTTTGGATTCTTTGTTCTTCCAGACTTCTTCAATGTGTTTATCCTTCTCTTGCAAACGTTCCAGCTTAGCAGCCATTTGTGCCTCTTGGTTCTCTTTGTTAGCTTCCATCTTGTGAGTCAGTTTCTCTTCCGCCATTTTACTGAAGTTATTATTCTCTTCTATTGCTTTTTGAAGCACTTCTTTCTCATGCTCTCGTTTCTCAGCAAGCTGCTTCAAGACTTCAGCTTCATGGAACTTGCATGTTTCTTCTGCAGCTTCTAATTTCTTCTGAATTTCTTCCAGGGAAAGATCCTTCTTCTCTGGAGGGGAAAGGGGGAAATCTGGGACAGATTCTTTTGACTGTGGGCTGAGAATCAGCTCAAAACCCTGGCCTGAAGCACGCTTCTCCAGTTCTTTCACTTGAATATCAGAAGAAGCCATGGTGAGTAAAAGACAAGAGACTGGCTGGCAGTTTATTCCACTGGTAAAGAAAGCCCTTAGAGCTGGGTTTTCAACTGTCTTTCTGGAAGCCAGGCCACCATTGCTCCCTGGGACCTCTCTGACAACGTCCCCCAGCCACTGTGTGGGAGCAGCAGGCATGGGGCTAGCCTACTTTGTCTTTTGTTAAATATTGCCTTTTCTTTGAAAGATATTTAATCCCTCTGAAGTACTAGCACAGCTTTTACTAAGTTTGGATTCTTTTCTCTCAGCACTGGTACCACCTCCCCAAATTTGGTATAATTTATTGCATTTACTATTTTGATTTCAGGGCAACCACTGTTATAGAAGGGTTTTACTGAGTCCTGAGTAGCTCATCTCTCTGTGAACACAGCAGCTTTATTTTTGAGCCAGTAAGAAAGGAAATTTGATGATTCTAAAAAGTTTATTGAAGGGCCAGCCAAATAACTCAGCAGATTAAAGTGCCTGCTTAGATAGAGGCAGCTGCTGGGGTTCAATCCTCAGTGTGCCATTCCGGGTCCGCACCCAGGGGCACCCTAAGATGGCATGGTGGCGCGGGCCTGTAACCCCAGCTCTTGGGAGGCTGAACACAAGTGGATCACTGAGTCTGATCTACTTAGTGAGACCCTGTAGACCCTGTCCTAAATACAAAAGTATTTTACCTACTTGGAGCAAAAGAAGAAAATGTTTTGAATTGACAAATATTTGATACTCTATTGCAAAGTGCAGAATGCAATCTAAATTAGTGCCATGACTCCAATGTTGCACCGAAGTTTTCCCCTGCATTTTTACGGCATATGCAGAGCCCTCATGAGGCCATCTGACAACTCTCCATTTCCTTTCTCTTCCTTCCCCTAGCACTAAATTGTGTGCTTCGCATTTCCTCAGCCCTGCGCCCCTTCATGAATTAACTGAGGCTGTCTGAGTTCACTACACTGTTGCTCCTGGACTGCATTCTTGCTTCCTGTTGCCCTTGGTACTGTTACCTCAGATATTAAGGAGGACTGGGAATTTCCAGCTTTAAAATGGTAGATACCACTTGGGGAGGGGCTTGCCAGAGCCCTGCAAATCCACCAAGTGGGAGGGAGGGAGTTAGGAGGGGTTTTCAGTTTTGAGTGAACAAATTATATGTGTGGAAAAGCTATGAAAGTAGAATTCTGTGGTGTATAGACACCCTTCTAAACAGTTATAGCCCTGATGTTAACTGCAATGCAATAGCATAAGAATGCGGGATCTGAGTTAAACTTTTCTTAGTTACTATAAGCATTTTCAGGAAAAAATTCTTTCAACACACACACACACGCACACACCCCCTTTAGCACAGATTGCTTAAAAATTTCTAGAGGTTAATAGCACCAGATGGTGGTGAGATGTGGTTTTTCAATACAGACATGAGGAAAGCAGTTAAAGTCCAAGTCAGGTTGGCCTTCTGGTTAGCATATGTACAAGCCAAATGACTGTTATGCTGTGAAGAAAGAAAAAGAAAAAGAATAGAGTTGTCTCTGTGATAGTGACTGTCTCAGTGTAAGCACTACAGATAATTTAATGCTTCAGAAAATCTACTGGAGCAACTTCTCAATAAAAAGAACACACTTGACCAAGAAAAATAAACTTGATGGAGACTGCAAGAGGCTGAGTTCTTGTGAATCCTTTGATGTCATGAAATAGTCATGAGGCTACACCAAGGGAATTTCAAAATTCAAAAGCAGTTCAACAGACTAATCTTCACAGTGGGGAATGGTCAGTCTCTCATTCCAACCACAGTTAAGCGCTGCTAAAAATGTGTGTCTTTAACAAGTTCTCACCCATTCCCACTTCCCAAATTACATATAGGTTTTCTTAATGTTTCTTACAGAACTAGTATCATGAGCATACCAAACTCATACTGCTACAGACACCTGGATTACTACTCCAGAGAAAAGTTTTTGGCACAAAAGAAGACATGAGAAGTGTCAGTGGGAACTGTGCCTTCACGGTGCTTGAAGATTATTAGATAAGTTATAGCACGTGTGAGAACACTCAGGTACCAGACAGGTAGAGCTGACACTTACGGTTGGATAAACTATGTGTGCAAAATTTGCACAACCACCTGTGACAGCCTGTAAATAAAGTAATACACAATAGGAGTTGAACAATAAGAGCTGTTTCTTCTACTTGAAAGGTGAGGCAGGAGTTCTTGGAAGAAATGGTGTCTAGGTTGTGCATTAGTTGAAAGGATTTGGACACGTAAGCATGGGAACAATGGTAGAAGAAACTCAGCTAGAGGGACAGGCTGCACTGACACCCATGACCTTGCTGACTGATTTTGGTTCTACACACAATGCGGTCGTCGTGGGCCACTCTGGCCAGAACCTCTTCTGGAGACTCTTTTCTACGTCTGCTGGTGCCCTTGTCTGATACATGCTCCCCCCACATTTTGCTTGGCTAACTCACCTGAGCGTCTTAGCTTAGGCTTTCCCACCCATCCCCCACCTTTTGTATAAGTGCCATTTCCATATATTCCTTTGACTTATCTCTTGTATTACCTACCGCATGTGTCATTTATGGCTTTTTTTTTTTTTTTTTTTTTTTGTATTTTAGGGAAGTTCTGCAGGGTGTTCAGTGTCTCACAAATAGATTGAACTCATAGTGATCTGCCTGTTTACAGCCTCCCAAGAGCTGGGATTACAGACACATGCTGTCTCAGTGCACCCCAGGAGTGGGGACGGGGGTGGCACAACAGGCCCGGGGATTGAACCCCCAGACCCTGTGTCTGTTTACAGGCTCTTTAATCCACTGAACTATTTGGCTGCCCCCCACATGTGTTTTGAATAACTTCTTTATCTGGATCCCCACAGAGGTATGGAGCAAAGACATTCTTCACCTTGTTCTATAATAGTAATACAGCGTTTGATATCCAGTATATGCCCAGCAAACATTTTTTGCGTGGCTTATATGAAAGTATTTTGCTTCATTAAATTAAAATATGAACCTGTGCTGTATACTTGAATGTCTGTACAACTCAACATTTTCAGTAGTTTCTTCATTAAAAACACAGAGAGAAAGAGAACTATAGATGGTATGATGGCTGAGAGAGACCCTTTCTTTTTTTGTTCTTTGCAGTACCAGGGATTGAATACAGGACCTTGTGCTTGCCAGGCAGGTGCTTATTCTACTGAGCTATCTCCCTGGCCCTCAGAGAGACTCTGTCTCAAAAAAAAAATTTAAATGGGTGGAGATTTATCTTGGTCATTTAGTGTTTATTTAGCACAGCATAGAGACAGCCCTCAGGTTTTCTATGGGACAAACCTATTTCTGCATCTTCTAACTTTCTAGTTTGTCTAGAAGAAGGTTAAGCCTTCATTACTGGAGTACATGTTTTTAATTAGGAAAAAAGCCCTGGCTTCAATCCTCTGTACTAGAAAAAAACTTTTCCTGCGGATAAAACTGTCCTGGTTGAAAGCATTTTACCAGTGATGAGGTAACTGATATGTGTCCTACTCTGTCCCTATCATGAGGATTTTTCTAAGTAGTATTTAAATATTTTGCCCCAATACAGGTTACTTTGACCATTCCTTGAGTAACTGAACTAAATCTTTCAAGTTTCTCACCACAGACTGCATCTGGGACCTCATAAAGGGTGACACAGCTAGAGGGTGGGGTTGTAGGCCAGGCCTCTATAATTCTAGTCTGTAGTGTGTAGCTGTCCATAAAACAACTCAAATACATCCTTTTCAAAATTCATAATACTTTAGTTGCAAAATATCAAACCCTTGGATGGTAGGATTCATGAGACTGTATTTTTATTTAAATTATGTTAAATGTTCCCAAATGTTTGTTTCTTAATAAACTGAGTGACACATGTATTTACACTCCACTGTATTCCTTAAAATTACTCACAGATTGTAAGTCTGTGGATGTTGCTGAGTGTTACGATATATCAGAATCATTGTGGGTGCTTATTAAAATAAATATTCTTGACCCTCTGCTCCATAGTATGACTTGGAGTATGAGCAGTAGACACCAAGGACATCATCAAGTGCAGCCAAGCATCTCAGTAATTCTGCTGGAAATTGTCAGCATCCATTGAGAAAGGCTGGTGGAAGCCTTCTCCACCTCTGGGACACAAAGATTTTTCTACATCACTGCAGCAGGTGCGCTTGCCATCAGAAGTGGCGTGCCGCCATGCGCAGGTCTGATTGCGACCTTGAGGCACATTAAGAGGCACTGGGGTGCATCTGAGATTTCTATTTAGCCATGCTGATGGCTTTGCTTCTGATAATTGAATGATGTACCACTGAGAATACAATAGCTCGTCTTATAAGCCAGCTGGGACCTTTGCAAGACAGATGTTTAATGTGTGGTGCTGCACTTTAATAATACATCAGCTATAATAACCTCCGCTATTTTAGAAAACTCTCTCCCTAATCCACAAATTTGTTACTTTCTAAAGTCTTTCACTATATCACCTTGGGTAACAGACAATCATCTAAATATGAATATCTTTTATTTGAAGTGCCCACCATATCAATTTTAGAAAAAAATTTTAGTAGCAGGAGATAAGAATTTAATTAACATTTTACCACAGTGTGATGTTGCTAATGCAAACCTCTTAATTACAGTGACAATGGGATGATCACTGACTAAATTTATGTTTTTAGTTATTGTCACTCCTTTTAGTGGCTATAAAATTTTATTACATTTTAATTATAAAGTACATTCAAAATTTTAATACAAACAAGAATCAAATCAGATGTTTTACAGTAAAAAAGAAGAAACTCCTATAATTAAGATTTTAAATCTAAAATCACTAGTTCCAAACTCTTTATTTCTTATTTATTTATTTGACTTTTAAAAACTTCATTTATTTATTTGGTACAGGGTCTCACTATGCAGCTTGGACTCTCAGTGATTCTCCTGCCTCAGCCTCCCCAGCACTGGGATTACAAGCACGCATCACCACACCCAGTTTGGGGGCTGGCATGGCATGTGGTACTGGGGATCGAACTCGAAACCTGTCACTTGTCAGGAAGGCCCTTAGACTGCTGAGGTAACTCCGCAGCCCTGTTTTGCTTTTTTAATGTTTGCCCTTCAGTCACATTTAATTGAACAAGGAAACTGTGTGCAATACTGAATTTTAAAACACAATAAATGTAACTATTACACCAAAAAAATAGTAAAATTTATGAATCAATGCAGCTCCTATTGACATCATAGATACAAGTATCTATAATTACCATGCTCTTGGCAATTTCACCTTTTTCCTAATTAAAAGCAAGTAATTCAATCATGAAGGCTTAACCTTCTAGGCAAACTAGAGAATTAGAAGATGCAGAAATAGGCTTGTCACACAGAATGCTTCAGGGCTATCTGTCACCAAAATTGATGCCAGACATGACTTAAATGTGTTTGATTTCAGCAACGTGTGTTCCAGGGATGACCTTAGCATATACCAAAGACCGCTCTTGCTCACTGACTGCTCATTCCCAGAATAATTTCTACAGGATGTGTCAGTAGATCAAGAACCAACTGATAAACTATTCTTTTTTGGGGGGACAGGGGCTGGCTCAGCCCGGCCTGAGGCATGTGGTGTCGGGGGGGATAGAAATGTGGTCCCCTGCGCCTGCCAAAGCTTACCTAAGCAGGAGCTTTAGGCCACTAAGCTACCTCTGATAAACTATTCTTATCCTCTGCAGACACTATGTAGAACAAGATAGAAGTAAAAGCAGAATTCTCCTTATTCTAGGCTGCTCATCTTAGAAATAATTGTTATTTACTTTCCACTGTCCTCTGATAAATCCTGTTAGAAAACCTAAGTAGACAGGGAAGGGTAAGGGGCTGAAGCATCTCAGAAGTGCGCTGAGCAGCAGTGTCTTCACTTCATGGAAATCACAGCGAAGAACTCTTAGGGTTTATGGTCACATTAGAAGAAGGGAGCAGATCCTCTGCCTTGTGGAATGCCGGCAGCACCAGTAAGTCCCTAAGAGACTGAGTACCGCAGTGCCACTGAAGCCCAGGGAAACCAGAAGGACACATGTTTTGGGGTCCAAAGATGTATGAGGTTGGTGCTTTACTATGTTGGATAAGCCAATCCAGTTATAAGGGTCCACTTGGCTCCCAGAGAAATAGAAATCAACCTTAAGGAAGGAAATGGGGAGTTGCACACATGTGACAGTAGAAAGTGAAGTAGCACATACAGTATCCAAGGAAGAAAGTGTAGGAGTGAAACTTCCTCAGAGCCCTAAACATGCAAGCTTCAAGAACATGTGTGTAGTAAGGGGAGAGATGGAAAACAGACACCTGAGAGTACTGGCAAAGTACTCTGTGCTTCTGGAATGTTCTAAAGCGGAGAAGCACATTTCAAGGAAAGGCCCGTCAGCTGCATCAGTGATGCGTTGAAAGATCAAGGGCAAACTGGAGGCAGATGACATTGTAATGCACACAGTGAAAAGGAATTAAAGCAGCTCGTGATAAGTAGAAGGCAAATTTGAAGGAAGATCATTTGGTGATGATCCTCTAGGGATTGCAGAAGTGACACTGTATATTTCATCTTCAGCTCAGCCTGAACAGATGGCACAAGTGAAAGTCTCTCCATACGAGGTTTCATCTGGATTTATAACCTAGTCAACCCCATTTCCTTATTGGCCTTCAGAAGGCCTGGAAGCCGACCCCATCTGCACTACCAGAGGGGGCAGAGCAAGGCTCATTAACAAGGGACTTGAGAGGGGCTGCCTGTGGTGTTGCAGGGAAAAGGCTTTATCCATCAGCATCATGATAGGTTACGCAGTACAATCTCACCATCACGCATGCGGATTTAGTGCTGTATGATATAGCTATATTTTAAATAACATAATTGGGGTCAGAAATGCCAGGTTTTACATCTTAAAAGTAGCAGTTAAAAGCAGGATTGATAAAGTTAGTTTCACATCATATATTTTGGGATGGTTTTAAATTTTCAAAATTAGCTAATACTAAAGTTACTCTTTTCACAATAATAAATCTTTGTATTATATATCAAGCTTCTTTGGGCTATCCTGGAATTCTGAAATAAAGTCTGAAGTTAACACATTTTGTTGTTATAAAATATTTCAAATTTTCTCTTGATACATATCACTCCTCCCAGATTTTGTTTGTCCTGAATTTTATTACTGTGATTTTTCTTAATCCTATTTTATTATGTACTATGATGCATTAGAAATAAAGAAATAAAACTATGATTTGATTAATTGTAGTCCAGACGTTGTAATTATGTCTCTGGAATAATGAAAGTAATTTCATCTGTCATAACAAGCAATTATTTTACAGACATTTTTTATGAACAGGTAATCCTATATTTTATAGAGTTATCACTGGTTATATATAAAAGCACACTTCATTGAACTAATCACACTACATTTTCATAATAACTAAAAATCAGTAAACAAATCAAGTGTAGACTATGACAGAACTCCAAAAGTGATCTAGAATGATCTGGCTTTTTTCTGTTGCTCAATCATTACATGAGACATGGAGACCAAGAACTCTTTAATTCTCTCTATTAGAATTCAGCAATTTTGAGTAACATTAAATGTTGTCTTTCAATTCTAATTTTAAAATTCTTAAGCAAAAGATTGGTTTGGGTTTCATCATTTATTTGCCTGTCCTTAAATGAATCAATTCTGGCCACAGAGTAGATAGGTCTGGAACTCTGATTTCTGACACAACCTCTCCTCAGAAAACAGGGGCTATGGACACACGGAACAAAATGGCTGTCCTGAATCAACAACCCTTTTGATGAAGAAAAGTGCCAAACATATCTGTACCTTGATTCTAAAGTCAAATTTTATTGTCAATTTTACTGCCCTTGTGAGAGTTAATTTCATTGGTCAACTTGACTAGGCCACAAGGTACACAGATACTGAGTTAAATATATCCTAAGACTTGTGATGATATTTATGGATGAGATTAATATTTAGATTCATTGATTGATTAAAACAGCTTGTTTTCCTTCATGTGGGTGGATCTCAGGCAGCTAAAAATTCAAATAGATTAACAGGCTGAATAAGAAGAAATTCCTCCTGTCTGACTACATGAACTAAGGAATTTGTCTTCTTCTGCTTTTGAAATGAAAATCTGAGTCTTGATCCTGCCAGCCTTCAGAGTGGAAGGTGCACAGTGGAGTTTGCTGGATCTCAGACTTGTGCACTCAGAATAGAACTGTAACATCGGTTTTCCTGACTGCAAATCATGGAGGTCTCAGCATGGAACCCTTGTCCCTTATGTATGTGTAGGTTTTCCAAATTCTCTGGAGGATACTGACTGCTTAGGAGGTATGGTAAGCTGAACAATAGCTCTTCTGAAGACATCCATGTCTAAAACCAGAACTTGAGAAAATGTTATATTATAGCCAAAGGAATAGGAAAGGAATTTTGCAGGTAGGATTGAAGATCTAAGATGGGAAAATTTCCCATGGATTATTTGTGTAGGCCCAAGGTCCTCATAGGAAAAGGAAGAGGAAGAGGAAGAGGGAGAGGAAGTGAGTCAGAGTAGAAAGAAGATGTGTGAATGCATGCAGAAGTCACAGAGGAAAGAGTTGGGAGCTGTGGAAACTGGAAAATTGGTCAAATATGTGAAAGCAGGACTAGGCCTCATTGCCCAAAGCAGTCAAACAACCTCAGTCCTGAGAGAAGCATACTGACCAGCTACTGTCAGCTATTAGTCACTAGTCCACCTGCATCATGTGTTACTAACTTTGCAAAGGTATAAATAAACATCCACACTGTTGCTTGGGGGCAGGCGGTCATCTCACCAACCAGGCAGAAGGGCCACCATGTAACCCAGCTCTTGTCTGTCTTTTTCTCATTCCTGTTGCCATTTCTCCCGGGTACAACAGATCATGCTGAGAGACCAACGGATTACTATAGAAAGAAGATGATACACTGCTGATTTTGAGTGGGAAAGAAGGCACCAAGGGGTGTAGGAAGCCTCTCAAATTAGAAAAGGCAAGAAAACGGATCCTTCCTAACATCTCTACCAGTAATGCAGTTTGTGGACCCATATCAGTCTTCTGATTGCTGTGGTTGTTAAAAACAAAACAAAACTAAACTAACCTTGCTATTCTACTAAGTTTGTGGCAATTCATTACTAAAGAAACAACAGGGCTTTAATTAAAACCAATATCAGGGCTGGCGAGATAGCTCAATGGTCTACAGCATCTGCTTAGGCGGGCTTAGGCAAGCTCAGGGACCCTGGTTCAATCCCAGCACAACATGCCATGCCAGCCCCACCCCCAGAGTGGGCTGATCCAGCCACAAAAAGCAAACAAAAACCAAATAACTGGACTCCTTGTCACATGGGTTCCCAAGGAATCACACAACCTCCAAGCACCCACAAATCCACACCGAGCTGTGCAGAAGCAGCATGAAGCTGTGTACTTTCAGGTTGGTAAGTGCCCTTTCTGATTTAATAAGAAGAGCAATTTAGATGGAATGGCAAATCTAGATTCTATCTAAAATTCACTTTTGAACTTGGCTCCCCCAAAGTTTTTGTGACTAGGTTGTATCAACTGAGTAGAAATTTCATTCATGTGACATCTCATATAGAACTCTGAATATATGATGACTCCTTGCAGATAAGGTATTACCTCTGCTGATATCAGATTTCCATAAAGTACCAAGGTAATTATAAAGCAGCTATTTTCAGCACACTCTGGCAGGTTATTTCTCTGCCAAATCATCATGCCCTGGGCAACAGTTCATGGTGTTATTGAAAACAAGTTGAGTCTCGTGAGCAATCAGTTCAGATAATTGCATCTTTATTATTGACAGTTCCCCTAGGAGTTTTGGGTCTTGAGATCTGTTCTGCCCTGGGACTGCAATTCATTAAGGTTTCTGTCCTGAGCCAGTTTTAATTAAACTGTGTTCCTTTTCCCTTTAGTGTCCCATAACTCATTTTTCTCAGCACGTCATTCAGCTGTTCAATTAATCTGCGAATCCCTCACATCTGTCATTTCAAGGAACTTCCCTCTGGTTGATAAGGTCACTAGTTTATCGAAGGGAATGAATACAAAGAGCATCATTTTCTTCTCTGTAAAAGAGAAACTCATAAACAAGAAATGAAGAAATGAAAGAAGTAATGATAAATATCTCAGTTTGCACCTTTTAGAAAATAATATTGGTATTCATAGAGACATTCATAAGCTAACACTGTCTCTGTGGTAATAATACTAGCAATATTAAATAATTTGTTTTGGGCTTTCGTCATTCTCAAATTAAACTGTCTTGTGATTACATGATACGATAGACTCATTTCTGGAAGATTCATCATTTTTCATCCCTTTTTCCATTATACTCTTAACAGACTATAATCATCATTTTCATGCACAAAATGAAATAGATTTGTTTGTTTGTTATTTAATGTTACAGACAGGCAATAATGCATTAACTGCCTCTCTTAGTTAGCTGTCATTATCAGTTTTCAGAGTGATAATTTTTTTTTCAGCAATACAGTTTCTCCCACACTGTGGGTTTAAAAAAAGTCTCTTTGTTCATCCAACAATCTGATAAATATTCATTGAGTGCCTTCCGTATGAAAGGCCTAGTACAAGACACTGCACAGAATATAGAATTCTCAAAGATGGCCTCCACTTCCTGGCAATTCACTGAGGTAAGTTACACTCACTGACTTCATTCTCTAGTTCATAGAGCTCAGACCCATGGCCCCTCCCTCCACCTGCCCATCACTGTGTTTGAGAGAGAATACATGATAAAGTGATAGGGACAAAGAGAAAACTAATACATGGAGAGGTAGTTCAAAAGAAAGATATGAAAGAACTTAGCAACCGAATGGCCCTAATGGAAATACTGAGAGTAAATTTTTAAAATTAATTTTCTCTTGGCTTTTACAAAATACATATGACCATTTAAAACCAAAAGCTAGGACCAGTGAGATTGCTCGGTGGACTAAAGTGCCTACTTAAGCAAGCTTAGGCAAGCACAGAAACCACAGTTTGATCCCTGGAACCCCATGCCGTGCTAGCCCTACCCTCAGGGTGGGCTGAGCTACAGAGTTCAGGCACGGTGGTACACGCATGTAATCCCAACGCTGGGGAGGCTGAAAACAGGAGGATCACTACAAGTCCGAGCTGCATCGTGAGACCTGTAACAACCAAATACATTAAAAAAGAAAAATAAATAAATAAAAGCAAAAACTAAAACATTGTTAAAAACGGAGTGCATGTGAAAGCTAGAACATGAAGGAATGAACGGAATGGAAATAATGAATATGTATCACTGTACAGTGGCATATTTCTTTTAACTATAGTGCATTTTCTTTCCGACAACGCCATTAAAATAATATCAAAAAGCATAGCAAAAAGGTCAATGAGTAAACAAAAGCAGAATTCTAAAAATTATGAAGTAAACTAATAAAGGAAAGGAGAAATAGAAGGCCGAAAAGATATCTTGAAAGCAAAAAAAGATTAAACTAATGCATGCTCGACAGTACAAGGGCCTGGATTGCATCTCCAGCACCACGACAGAAGGGAAAGGAGAGTGAGGTGAGAGAAGAGGGAAGGGGAGAGGAAGAAAGAGAAGAGAGGAGGAAGGGGGCAGGGTGAGTAGAGGAGAGGGAGGGAGGCAATGAGCAGGGCACAATTGAAATGATGCTTAAAGAAAAATGTAAATGCATCTATAACATTACAAATCTAAAATGAATGAAGACCTAGCCTGGGAAACCAGAAAAAGAACAAAATACAAGAAAGTATATATAAAAAGAAAATAAGAAGCTTACAAAGTAGAAACTAGTGCAAAAGAAAGCACAAATATCATAAAGTTAAAAACTCATCCTTTGAAAAGTTTTAAAAGCACTAGCTAGATTTAAACTGAGAAGAACTAAAGATGATAAATTACAAATATTGAGGAAGAATTATCCAATGAAGGTAGTGATGAACACGTGGTGGTGGGGACATCTATTTGGAAACAAAACAGAATCTTAGCAGACAGCCCTCATTACATGCAAACATCAGTTCCAAGTAGATCTTAGACTCAAGCGGACAAAACAATTAAGCTTCTAGAGGAAGACAGGGGAGTACTGTCACCATCTAGGGGATTTCTTAAAAAAGAAACAAGCACTAAAAACATAGGAAACTATGAAACACTTGGACTACAAAAACACTGAGAATTTGTTTTTATCAAAAGACACCAAAGGGCCGGTGAGATAGCTCACAGGACAAGGCGTCTGCTTAGACAAGCACAGGGGCCAGGATTCAATCCCCAGCACCACATGCCCAGGTATACTGAGACCAGGACCGGGCATGGTGGTGCACACCTGTAATTCCAGCGCTGGGGAGGCTGAAAACAGGAGGATCAGTAGGAGTCACAGCTGCATAGTGAGACTCTGTACCAAGTACATTAAAAAAAGACACTAAAATATGGAAATGGAAAGTGATATTTGCAAAACACACAATGAAACACTATATGTAGAATATACATTCCAAAACAAACCAATAACAAAGCAACAGGTAGAAATATGGTAGAAAAATAAAATGAGCAAGAGACCTAAATTCACAAAATAAGATTCAAGTGGCCGAGAAATAGCACACTGAGCACAGGAAAAGATGCTCAGACTCATTAGGGACATACGACTCACAGTGCATTGTCATTAGAAGCCCAAATGATAATGTTAAGAAAGCTGATAATATTAGGTGTTCGCAGGGATAGGGGACAATGGAAACCACCGCAACACTGACAAACATGCAACTAATACAACCATTTGCTAAAGCTATTAAATTTGAATTTATGCAAAGCCAGTGTCATAATGCCACTTCCAGATATACACCCAGTACAAACGCAGGCACCTGGATGGCCGAAGATGTAGACAAGAAAGTTCACACCAATATGATTTGCTGTAGGCAGAAATTAAAAACATCTCAAATGCTTATATATAGCAGAATGAACAAATGTAGACTAATCATGGGATGAAATAGTATACATCAGTACAAAAAGACTTCACTACCACTACTGCAGCACTGATGGTGCATCGCACAAATACAATGTTGGGCTAAAGAAGCTGCACACAGAATGTATACTTCAGGCATTCATACGCTTTTAGAAACAGGCCAAATCAAGCTATTATGTTTAGAAATGGATTCCTGGGTACCAAACAATAAAGAAATCCAAAGAAGTAACTACCATAGAAGCTGCCATAATAATTATTTTTGAGCTTTGAGCTGGTAGTGACAGGAAGCTTCATGATAGGGCTGGTGAGGTATAAAAAAGTAGAGTTGTTTGTGCCCTAAGAGGTGATTACTTCAGGGTATCTTTTATAATAAATTATTTTGCTATTTTTTTTTATTTTGCCCACTTTCTCTGTGTTACTTCCCAGTGTGAAAAATTTTTAAAAGAAAAAGAAGCTGAGGAAGTCTGTCAGTTCATTTTATTTATTTATGTATTATTATCATTATTATTTTGGTGGTACCAGGGATGGAACTCAGGATCTCCCACTTAGCAGGAAAGCTCTTATTCCACTCAGCTATCTCCCCAGCCCCTGTTGATTCAGTGCTGCAGAAAGATCAAATGAGGAAAAAGCTTTAACATTTGATAGGCACAGGTCATGTGTGTCTTTTGGAAAAATAATTTTGGGCGAGTGATAGAGGCAAGAGGCTAGCCTGGCAGCAGTCAGGAGTCAAAGGCAACAGGAAGCTGAAACAGTGACTTCTACCTACTCCACCTCTGAGGAAAAAGGCAAAATGAAGGCTAGGAAAGACATTGCTATTTGTTTTTCCTCTTTTTCTGCTTCTTAGCATACTTGTGCAGTGAGCGGAGTTGAGAGTACACTTGTAGGCAAAAAGCAAAGAACACTTGACAGGGAAAATGTCACCAAATGCGAGCAGGAGAAGCGATAGTCACTGAACAGTCTCTGCGCTGTGGGCTCCGCGCTTGGACCACATGCCGCTGCCTTCGCTCCAACAGGAAGTGGAACATGTGGAAAACGAGGTAGAAATCAGAGAAAAAAGGAGGAGAAGACCGCCCCCAGCTCGCTCTCCATTTTCCGGCCCTGCCAGAGGCGGTGAGGGCGAGCAGCGCTCCTTCCCGCCGCCGGCCAGGTGCCCTCTCTCCAGGCGCGCACCCGGGCACCACGCTGGGAAGCGTGAGGCTGATGGTGACGAGGCGGCAGGCTAGCATGAAGCAAGAGGCAACAAAATTTAAAGACTGACCAGCAGAATAAGCTTTGATGACCTGTTCTGTAGACTATCAAGCGTAACAAATAATGTCTGTGTATTCCAAGCTTTCAAATGCTTTCCTCTCAAAAGCAAGTGTGAGACAATGTATGTGTTAAATTTGATCTGGCTCAGTGTAATCATTCCACGATGTAAACATACTAAACTCCCATCTTAGTCCCTATAGAATGTTGCCAATTAAAAGTACAACGAAAAACCACTTACAGCAATGGTGCAGGGCGAATGAAGCTAGTTAATGAGTCCCCTTAGCAGACACCATGCTCTCTCCCCATAACCTCTCTAAGCTAAGCCTGGGTTTTCCCAGTACCATGGGCGCGGGCAGCTGAGCGTCCTAGCACAGCCCCTCTTTCAGGCTTCCTGCAGCCAGCGGGAGCCCCTCCCCAGGCCCTTACCGCTTCCTGGGGCCGACTGCGTCCCGGCCTGGCGCTGCACACCGCTGCGCCTCGCCGACTGCGTCCCGGCCTGGCGCTGCACACCGCTGCGCCTCCAGGACGCTGTGAGCCCCCACCCCCACCCCCACCCCCCGCCCCAGCTCCAGAGCCCCCATAAATTGAAGCAAGGCCTTGGCTGTAATTGCTGCTCAGCTTTTTTGTTTACCTCGAGGTTTCTTAAACTCAGCATTTTGATGTTTTGAGTTGTCTAGCTCCTTGTTATGGTCACCACCCTGTGGATTATAGGGTACTTAAAAGTATCCTTGGCCTTTGCCCACTAGATACTAGTGTCTTTAGAGGTTGCTAATTATATCATGAAATGCTGCCCAGTAGAGAACCATAACACAATCGTACCTCCTTCATCCCCACCGATGTTGATCCCAAAGCATTCCTCAATAAACTTCCTGTATG
This sequence comes from Octodon degus, assembly GCF_000260255.1. Taxonomy (NCBI): domain Eukaryota; kingdom Metazoa; phylum Chordata; class Mammalia; order Rodentia; family Octodontidae; genus Octodon; species Octodon degus. Next base: position 2,737,249 of record NW_004524580.1, read on the forward strand.
CAAATCACTGGATCTGGGGCACAACCCAATGAGCGGTTCACTCAATACACACAAGTATTTATTTATTGGTAAATTATACCTGTATTACTGTAATTACATCGTGTACTCTGTGAAGTAAAAACAAAAAACAGTTTAAGGTCAGGTAAAAATAAATCTAATTAGTAGAATCTAATTCTGCAGCAGAGACAGCAGACCTGGGAGCTGGGAGAGGCCACAGGATGTGGGCCGGAGGCTTCACCTTTGGAACCTGGGAGTGAGGAGAAAAAGGAGGGAGAATTTAAATAGGCTTTGAAGGTTATGATGATGGTGGCAAGAGAGAAGAGCCATAGTGTGCACCCGGGATCACACCAGATACAGAGAATAGGTATCAGTACGTCTCAGATGCCAAAACACTTTAGGGATGCTATTTGGAGAAAAAAGCTGTTGGAAGCTCTAGTTCTCTTGGGCTGCTCTGCTGAAGGAACTTCTCACACTGGCTTATGATGAATTTTGGAGAAGCTTCAGTTCTAATCTTGAGCATCGCTGCTGGCTCTGGAGGGGAAGATGGTGCACTGCTCATCCTCGTGGAGAAGCTTGTCACATTGGCTGTCCTGATGGGAACTTGACTTTTCTCCTCATCAGAGGAGCGCAGGACCTCACTATTGCTGAGGATGGCTGTGGTACTTTTGGGGGAGCTGTGGGGTTTACCTTGAGTGTTGCTTCCAAGCCCCAGTTCCGATCCCTCAGCCTGCTAGCACAGATCCTTCGTCCTGCTGGCACAGACTTCTGAGCTTCCAGCGCTGACCTTTGGGCCTTCGCAGCACAGATCCGTGAAGCAGGCCTGCTTGAGACTTTGTAGTGGGCGCTAGGCCTCCGGCTGGACTGCGGGAGGCATTGCTATGAGCTGTAAGTTTACATCTTGACTCACACAGGATATTAGGATCCAGGCCCTCAGCTGGAGTCCTTAGTATTTAGTGTGGGACAGGGTTTCCTGCACTTGTTCTATGCGATTCTTGGGTGATTCATTATAAAATACAGTTATGAAACATGTCCTGTACCATATTGTTCACCTTGCAAAAACCCCAAACCACAGCACCACTAGACATCCTGAGTTTCCAAAATCAAGAGCGCCCTAATCTTACTATCTTTAAAAACTACAAGAAAGTAAAAGAAACATAGCAAAGCAAACATTCTCCTACTTAGAGGATATAGTGGGCCAAGCTACAAAGAATGCAAAATACAAATGTACATAGTAAAAAAGTTCCAACTGCACTAGTAGCTAAAACTCAAAACCATATTTGGATACTTTTTTTCATTTATTTCAATTATTTTGTCCATTGAAGGCTTATACAAGAAGAGATTATTACAACTTCTATAGAAAATAACCAGAAAATTTTGGCAAAATTTACCATATCTTAAAACATGATATTTTTAATGAATCTGCATACAGAAATGTATTTTTCATAAATATCAGAAATGTGAGCAAATAGAGATATATTTATTATAATATGATTAACAGTGGACTTACACTATACCTATAGAGGGGAATCATTAAATGTATTCTAGTACATTCATTCAAAAGAGTGATTTGTGCTTGTTATGACTGCATGCTTTTGTCCCCCCCAAAGCCTCATACAGTCATTAGGAGCAATACTACAGTTTGTGATTAATTCATGGTCTGTGGCTGGGATTATGGGTCTGAGTACTGCTGGGATTATTTGTATGAGTACTGCTGGGATTATGGGTGTGAGTGTTGCACCCAGCCTGGGGCGGAGAGCCTGTATGTAACATGAGAGAGCCAGAGAGACAGACTTGTTCTCTGTTGCCATCACTCCCTCTGCTCTCTTGCTCTCTGCTGCCACTATGAAAGGTTGCTCTCTGCCATGTGACACTCTGCCTTGGAGCCAGCTGAGTAGGGACTGAAACCTCCAGTAGCTGTGAGCTAAACAAACCTTTCATTCCTTCATTTTGAGTATCAGGTATTTGTCCCAGCAATGAGAGAAGAGTAACAGAGACAGTGCCATAAAAATAACCCAAAAGATTTAAATAATTCAAAGACTATTCAGTGACGTAGAGAAAGATAGTGATACAATATTATGCATACATAGTAAACACAGAACTGGAGATAGAACATAATTCCACTTTGTACACAAATAAACTGAAAAGAGAGATGTGAAAAACATTAAAACATTGGTAGAAGTTTTTTTAAGAGAACAAAAATTAAAAATAACAGAGTTTCAGAACAGGTTAAAAAGACTTAAAAATAAATAAAACATAAATGAAGCAAAAGGGACTGAGGGGATAGCTCAGCAGTCTAAGCACCTGCCTGGTAAGCACAAAGACCTGGGTTCAACCCCCAGTATTGCGTGCTGCGCTGGCCCTGCTGTGTAGTAAGACCCTCTACCAAATAAATAAACAAATGACTTAAAAATAAAAGAACAGGTTAGTGGGAGAGTTACAATAATTAATACATTGTAGATTGTTGTCTTTGTAGTAGTTATTCACAATACAAGATATAGGCGTGATAGCTTGTCCAAACAATATTAGCACAACCCTTTCTTTTTAGTGAACCAAAGGGAACTAGCTGTATAGCTATCTTACACATCTTGTGTATGAACATATTACACATATGAGTCTGATTTGTTTTACTTGTGAGGATGGTCTCATGTTGTATCCATTTGCCTGTAAAAGTCTACAGTTTATCTTTCTTTATGGATGAGTTATAAGTATTCCATTATATTAAAAATGCACATCTTTACTTTTCAAACATTTTTATTTTAAAGAAAGATCAAAAACAAAAACAATGATACAGGATAGTAAAAAATTAATAATGGTTAGTATATTGCTGATTGTTGTCTTCAGCCAATTATTATTTGTTATATTTGGAGCTTCCCAGTCTACCTGCACTAAATCCTTCCTTGTAGGACTCTGGTGTGACTGATGAGCTAATCTACTTAATGTGCCTGGCATATCTAATATTAAGTTTTCCATAAAAGTTAGATGTCTCCTAATACTTGATTTTTTTAGTTTTTGTATCTGTTTTGACATTTTTGCCTATGGTACAATTGGTGTTGCTATTCTTTCCGTTATGACCAATTAAAACTTAATTCCACAAGGGCCTGTGCATGTGAGTTGAATTTCCAATGACATTTTATACAGCTGAATATAAAAGTACATCTCCTTCAAGCTTAATTAATTAATTAATTAATGGAATAAAAAATTCATTCAAAGAGGACTAAAAACTATATGGGAAAAATTGCCAATTACTTGACCGATCATACTAATCATTTCATTTAGAGGTAAAACAGGTAGTACTTACAAATGATTAAAATGAGTCAATTTGTTATTTAGATAATACCCTAATATTAATTTTTTTTCTGTGTTAGGAACTTTAAAAAGAAAAAAAATAGTTCTGTATTGTTATGAAGGGCAAAATAAAACTTTCTCATTGGACTATTTCATACTCTTTTTACATGTTCTAGTGGAATCAATAAACTGATATATAATTAATATTTGTTGTTGATAATTCTTTAACTAACTTGATTATACAGAACGTGAGTGAACACCCAGTACTGTATTTCCAAAATATCAGGTTGTTTAAATATACACAGAACAGTATTGGACATCGCTACACAAATATTTTAGATTAAGACGGTTGTTTGCGCAATGCTTTTGTCCTGGTCTGTACTTTTGTCATCTCAAGCAGACAACATTTGTCATGAAACCTTCAATTAACCAAAAACTGGTTAAGTTAATTCTGTTTTTTCGGGCATTACATTCAATTTCTCTATATCACAAAGCTGAAAATGGAGCGGTGACGTTGGCCTGCTTGTTCTTTTCAGCTGAATGGAATGGAAAATTACAGAAAATTGAACGAAGGCGCTGCCGTGACCTTCCCAATCGCCTGGAAATGGGAGTGTTGATCCAAGCGTTTCCACGGTGGCCTGGTCCACGACGCCCTTCATTACTGCAAGCTGCTCCGGGAGGTGCGAGCCGAGCGCGCAGGCCTGCGCTCGCCGGGCTCCTCCGCCGCCTCTCGGGGTGCAGCGCAGCGCGGGGCGCTCAGCAAGGCTGGCGGGCGCCCGGCGGAGGGCTCAGAGCTGTCCACCGGTCCTTTAGGATCTGTTTCTCCACAGAGCACCAGAACAATTGTTTTTAATTTGAAAACACCCTCTCCTTAAAAACAAAAAACAAAAAAACAACTCACTCTCAACTGGCTGCCAACGTGATTAGAATAAAATCTGGCCCCTTCTGGAGCCCGGATGGTGGGTTCCACGCTCTCGTGCTTTCCCACCCCGCGTGGGCGCAGGCAGGGCTCTCCTCCCCGTTCGCACAAGTCCGTTCCACCACCGGCTGGTGCTCCCTTTGCGGGAAGGTCTTGCCCCTGGGCTTCCCCAAGGCTACGTCAGTTATTTATTTATTTATTTTTGTTGTCTTTATTTTTTCAAGAGAACAAAACAATAGTTAAAAATAAATAAATAAAAAATTAGGAACAATATAGAATTTCACTAATCCTATACAGGATTTCAACAATGGTTGCTACACTGTATATTGCATTCAGATTAGGTGTTCAGATTACCAGATACAAGCATGTAAAATTGGTCAAAAGCAATTAAAAAGAAAGAAGAAAGAAAAAATTTAACCACTAACTGTTCCTTATAATAGACCAGGAAGATATATATATATGATAAATATCTTTCTTTCCTCCTTTCCCTCATCCCAGTTGTCCTTCCCTTTGAATGGTTTCTTTCCCTTTCATAGTATCCACTGTACCTTTTAGATTATTTACTTTTTCAGGTTCTCACCCTAAGGAGACAATATGGCATTTACACATGCAGGTGTGATTTATTTCACTTATGAGTACGGTCTCTAATTGTATCCATTTAGCTATAAAAGCCTTGAGTTTATCTTTTTCATAGCTAAGTAATACTGCATTGTATAAAAATAGCACATTTCTTAAAAATACACACATACTTTTTAGATGAAGACATAAAACTGGCAAATAAATATATGAAAAATGTTAAACATCACTGGTCATTCGAGAAAGGCTACCTCAGCTTTGGCCCTCAGGTCTCAGCTCAAATATCATCAAATGTGGGGTTGGGGAGATGGCTCAGTAGAATAAGTACTTGCCTGGCAAGCGCAAGGGCCTGAGTTCAATCCTAGGTTCCATCAAATGTCATCTTTTCAGAGATTTCTTTTTTTGACGTCCAAACTTATAGTCTACCATGCCTGTTCCCTGGCTCCTTTCCCATAGGCCTCAGTTTTGTACCGCTGCTCACTGGCTGGCATTATCTTACTCACCTGCCTTATAATTTTCCTTCCCACCCCTCACTTGACCTTTCCTCCAGAAAGGCAAGTATCTTGTCAGCGATACTCACTGCTATATCGTTAATATGCAAGACAGTGACAAACACATAGTGCTTAGTCCAGGAATTTTTAAAGTTTATTTTTATTTTCTTACTTATTTTTGCAATAATGGGGATTGAGCACAGAGCCTTTGCCCTGACCTACATCCCCAAATCTTTTGTAATTTTTAAAATTTTGAGCCAGGATCTGTTAGAGCTATCCTGCCTGGGTTGAACTTGAACTTACCAGCTTCCTGCCATAGGCTCCAGAGTCGTGGGATCATAGATTTTTTTTTTAATATGAACAAACAAATTTATCTATGAAACAAATCAATCAGTGTTGTTTGGGGTTTGTTTTTGTTTATGAAAGCCATGGAAGCTGACTCTCGCCAGCTGAACGGAAAGGTATTTATTGGAAGGTAAAGCAGCTGATTTTATGTGCAAATTTGTG